>NC_064622.1:157661529-157968882 GCF_023898315.1 Schistocerca nitens | reverse complement strand
GGTCATCAGTCCCCAAGAATTTAGAACTACTTAAAACTAACTACCTAAGGACATCACACACATCCATGCCCGAGGCAGGATTCGAACCTGCGACCGTTGCGGTCGCGCGGTTCCAGACTGTAGCGCCTAGAACCGCTCAGCCACCCATGCCGGCTTGAAAAATGGTGTCAGTAAGGAAATCGGGTAGTAATTATTTATGACCTTGTTGTCACCTTTCTTAGTTAGGCTTAACAATTGTAAATTCCAACCCCTATGGACATATTCCTCGTGATAGTGATAAATTACGTATGTTATTAAGGATATTACTCATTAAGTTATAACAACATTTCAGAGGTCTGTTTGGAATTCCATCAACACCATATGAGAATTTCTACAATTCATCTGATTTTAGTGAAGGATTTTGGTGTGGTTCTAGTTGCTTAAAGTTTTGTGGAATCACATTTTCAGTATTTCCTCTTGCTTCTTCAACTAGACCATTATATCCTAATTTTGCCGTTACCTTTATAAACTAATTGTTACAAGTACTTGCCACTTGTAAATTATCAGCCACAATACTATCACTTAATTTAATTGTGTGGTAGGCTCATTTACTGACTGGCTGTACTGTTTCCCATTTGATAATATCGTATATAGTTTTAGTATTATTATTTGCATTATTAATTTCTGTCATTGTGTACATATACCTGGGCATTTATTAGGTTTCCTTAAAATATAAGTGTTTTTTTTTTGCTGTATGGAAGTAATGTCAGACCTTAAGTTATTCCAGCATTTTTATTAATTTCGTCCTTCCTTTTACATGAGATTTTAATTACCTTAGTTACCCATAAGTTGATTTTTAATGGATTTTCTGGATAGTTTTTGAGAAAACCTACTTTAAAACATTAACACAAATTTATTATTGAATAGATCGAATTTGTTGTTAGCATCTTTTTTTGTATATACTTCATCTCATACTGCCTCTTTTAACTTACTTTTAAAACATTGTATCCTGTTCTCATTAGTGAAACTAACTCAGTTGAGTAAGATGTATTGTTTATTTCTATTCCTTGTGCATGGCGGTCAGATAATCCGTTAACTAGTGGGTGCCCATTAATTGTTTCAAACTAAACACTGACCATGCATATGTTATCAATCAGGGCCCTACTTTCTTGCTGCGCGAGTTGGTAAATTAGCTACTGAAATTAGGATGAAACACCCAAATAATGATTCTAGTACATTTTTCCTGACAGCATCTTTTAAGAAATCTAAATTGAAATCTCCACATACTATTAACTGTTTTTTCTTGTCTGACATGTAGCTCGACAATGCACCTGGATTATTGATGGATATACGTAGATAGATTAGAAAATGCGACACTAAATGTAGTCGATAAGTTATGCTGTTTGCACATGAAAATAGTTGAGAACTGTGGAAGTAGAGAGATATAAAACGCGGACTTGTAATGGAAAAAGCATCATTTCTAAGTACTAGAAATTTGTTAAGATCGTGGATAAATTTATATTTTAGGGAGTCTTTCCTAAAAGTGTTTGTTTGGAGTGTAGAGTTGTTTGGAAGTGAAGCCTGGAGTATAAGCAGTTCAGATAAGAAGTGATTAGGAGTTTTGAGATGTACTGACACAGAAGAAAGCTGAAAATTTAATAAAGAGATCGATGAAGTAATGAACAGGTACTGAATCGAAATAGGGAAGAAAGAAATATATGTTACAACTTAATTAAAGGTAGGGAAATATCGATATATACTAAGGAATGATCAGTCTGGTAATTGAAGAAAATATGTGTGTGTGTGTTTGGAAGTGGCGGGAAGGGGGGGGGGGGGAGAGTAAAAATTGGAATCAAGGGCTTGAATACAGCAAGCAGGTTCAGATGGAAATTGGTTGCAGCAGCTATGCAGAGATGAAAGAGCTGGAACGCGACAGACTAGCGTCGAGCTTCAAACCAGTCATCAGACTGAGGTCCACAACAAGAAGGACTTATCAGGTACGTATTCTTTACTTTACTGAAATAACGTAAGCAGTGCAATAATAAAGGAAATAAACTGGACAGGTCTGGGCAGGGTTCCGTCCAAACTAAATTCTGTACACTATTGTTCAAAAACTTTTTGAACATTACCAATTTTGAGGAAAAAATGGAAATTGGAACCAGAAATGCTAGAAACACTGATCAGTCAGGTTTGGAATAATCTCTTATTGAAACTAAATACGTGCAGTCAAATTTTGCTCTCCTCGAAGTAGCCTCCTTTGGCTTTAATCACTGTTCTTCATACCTGAGGCATCCTTGCTGTCCGCTTCATCAGGGTTTCCTCTTGTAGTCTGGTCCAGAGGTGATGAACGGTGGTAATATGCTTGATTTAACTGCTTTATCCAAGTGATTCAAAAGCAGCTCAATAGGGTTACAGTCGGGGGATTGGGGCCGCCATATCACATTTTTCAGTTCCTTCTTTTTTTCTAAATTTTCCAAATAACCTTTACACAGTTTTGAAGTGTGCTTAGGATCGTTATCTTGCTGTAGGACGGATCCCTTGCCAATAAAACGTTTTCCACATGGCTTTGCATGACACTGTAGAATGCGATCGTAATCCTCTTTCTTCATTGTTCCGTTTATTTGTACAAGATCACCAGTCTTGCTGCCTCCAAAACATCCCCAGACCATGAGGGAACACCTTCCATGCTTTAATGTTGGAGATACAAAGTGATGTAACATTCATTCAGCTGGCACCCGGCGAACACACCTGCGTCGCTTTGTGTCAAAGATCTCAAATTTGGATTCGTCAATGAAAAGTACTTTTTCGACTGATTTACTGCCCAGCTTCCATGTTGTCTTGCCAGTATAGCCACTGATGCCTATCAATAGCAGTCAGTAATGGTTTCTTAGCCGATAAACACCTCTTAAGGTTTACTGCCTGAGGTCTTCCTTTCACAGTACTGCTGCTAAAACTGGCGCTATTTTGAAGCGATCACGTTTACTTGTGACTGCTATGTATTTCTCATCAATTTTTGATGTGACTCTTTGCCTACCATTTCGAGGTCGGCCCATATCTGGCCAGTATGTGCATATCTCTGCAAGTATCCCAAGGAAATAGGTTCTTGGGGTACTATTTGTTGCCTAGTAAGACCGGCTGCACGCAAAGACAAAATTTTCTGTTGAAAGCTCCTTTCTTCGTCTCATTATCAATGTTTAGACTGAACGCTCACTGAAGTTCACTCTTTGATATCTCACGCATAACCAAATGGCCCTTTCTTACCTGTAACCGTGTTCAGAGATTTGTCGGCGTCCTACGAATGCCGTCTGGTGAGGAAAGATTATATCATGCCACCACAATACAAAATTAGTGGCATGCAATGCTTGGAACCTGAAAAGCGCAGCAACGGAAAGTTATGTTTTGAACGATTTCATTTTTAAAGACGGGCAACACTATCCACAGGCATTTCATTGGGAATGACACTGGGGAAACGATGTAACTAATTCTTATTTGAATCTGATAACTAGCTTTCTTATATTACTTTCAGGGCGTTCGAAAATTTTGAGCGGTAGTGTAGATAGATAGTCGATCTATAGGCTCTGATGAGTGAGTTTGCGAGTATCAAAATATGTGATATACTTGGCCGTATCATTTGATTGCATTGACTTAGGAGCTGCCCGCATCTCGTGGTCGTGCGGTAGCGTTCTCGCTTCCCACGCCCGGGTTCCCGGGTTCGATTCCCGGAGGGGTCAGGGATTTTCTCTGCCTCGTGATGGCTGGGTGTTGTGTGCTGTCCTTAGGTTAGTTAGGTTTAAGTAGTTCTAAGTTCTAGGGGACTGATGACCATAGATGTTAAGTCCCATAGTGCTCAGAGCCATTTGAACCATTTTGAACTTAGGAGCTTAATTTTTTACACCTCCAAGGGACCGTACACCTCAGTATTTGACATAAATTTTAAATTTATACCTTTACCCGTTCCTGAGAGAAAAGGGGTCTTAATAGACGCACGGGCAGGAGGACACCAAAGTGACCCCTTAGTTCCTTTTATACCGGCTAAGATATGGAACCCTAAAAAAATGAAATGAAGGTAGAGGGCACAAAATATTAAAGCTGTGGCTATTGCAAAACATACTGTGTACTTCAAAAATGCAGTAAACTAGAGTGCTGTAGATGTGCAAATACACGTTTGGACAAGAAAACAAAGAAGAACTTCTGCCTTGCAAATACACCCAAAATTCAGTGCTGTGTACCTTCTGCAGACTCGTTGATGCAGTAGCCTGAAAGCTTGGTTGACCTACCGTGACCAGACGTCCGTGTCGGCGCTGATAAGAAGGAGACGGAGCGACTGCCCCAGGGGGAAAGCTTGCAGCTGCAGGCCCAGTCAGCACTCACAGTAATCAGGGTCGCCTCGCCAAGAAGACGGAGGCCCTCAAAGGAACCCCAGCGAGTATGCGCTACGCCTCTCGTGGTCTTCCGCCACCAGTCTGTTTTACAATTTTCTAGGAACAGGACTGTGCCTCCTCTCCGTCTGTAATGCTGTCTGCACTTGTGGAAAGGCATAGTCTGCAGAAACTATCCGTGTTTTTTTCAACGGACGCCGTCTGTCGAATTCGAGAATCCCTATCCTGAACGCTAGTGGTTGCCGGCGCGGTCGCTGCCACACCGACCGTCTGCCAGCTCTCACCCAGTGAAAGTCGTGCATCTCAGAGGGGCTGGGGTAAGCTGCCACCACTCATGCGCTAGCCGAGTCCATAATTTCAAACTGACATCCCATCATTTTGACTCATTGCATATTATTAGGGATACAGTTAATCAATCAATGATGCTGTCAATAATTCATTAGCACTGTATTCAATTTAAAATCACCTGTTCTCGATGCGCTTCCTTTGCTGACCATCTTCCGCAGTGATTATTAAATATCTTTCATTTTTTCTTTCTTTGGTATACTGGGATTTAAGAGAGTGCTACACCAGAAAAGCCTGGCCTTTACTGATACAACAAAATCGATGCTGGTTCTGTAAATGCTACTTGCATAATATGTTTTTTACATTGTTTGTTTATGAATGGGCGTACAGCGTTTTGCACGAGGAGGGTTGAGAAAGTAACACAACACATTTTTTTCGGATAGTTTCGGTTGAAATAAATGTACAATCTGTTGTGGAACATCGTGGAGTATTTCCGTTACAGCCCCTATAGTTTCATGAAGTTCCGATACGTGACGACGCTGTACGTGGCCTGCAAACTGACGTCTGTAACGAAGATGCGTTCCGAGCAGAGAGCTGTCATTAAGTTTCTTTTGGGTGGAAAACCTGATCAGATATTCATCGGCGCTTGCAGAATGTCTACGGAGACCTGGCAGAAAACAAAAGCACGGCGAGTTGTAGGACGAGACGTCTGCCATCATTGTAAAAAGGTCGCCCAACTCCGAAGTGAATTACGCTATCCTCAGGGAACTGAAGCCCCGAATTCAACGTGTTAGTAGCCACAAAAATGCCAACCAACTTCTCCTTCTCCATGACAGTGGAAGGCCTCACACGACTCCCAGCACCCGAGAGGAGCTCACAAAACTTTATTGAAGTGTTTTTTCCCATCCACCCTGCAGCCCGGGTCTCGCACCTTCTGACATCCACTTGTTTGGCCCAATGAAGGATACACTTGGCGAGAGCAGTATATGAATGAGGCAGCAAGACGTTGGTTCCGATGTCGGCCAGTAGTGGTACCATGTGGGCATACAGTCCCTCCCAGTAAGGTGACGTAAAGCCTTCGCACTGAACGCAAATTATGTTGAAAAATAGGGTTTCATAGCCAAAACAGCATGGAATAATATGATATATTGTAATCTTGGATAAAAGGAGCGTGCTTTCACAAAAAAAGGCGTTGAGTTTCTTATTGAACGCCCTTCGTAGCTTCTTTTACGTATTTTAAAGCTGACAGATATCCCCATCGTTTCTAGCAAAGGTTGAAGTGGCAGAAGATTGGTCCTTGGTGTATGACGTAAACATTCGGCCCCAACAACAGCGCAAAAATATCTACATTCAGTGTATTTTTACTGCATGGTTCTTTGTTTGCCCCACAAAATAGCCACATCACAAAATTTGTCTCTTATACTGACGAACCGATTCCACAGACTGAACGTGAGGAGAGGGGCTAGTGTAATTGTTTAATACAAACCATACAAAAATGCACGGAAGTATGTTTTTTATCACAAACTTACGTTTTTTTAAATTGAACCGCGTTAGTTTTGTTAGCACATCTGAACATATAAACAAATACGTAATCAGTGCCGTTTGTTACATAGTAAAATGTTAATTACATCCGGAGATATTGTAACCTAAAGTTGCCGCTTGAGTACCACTCCTCCGCTGTTCGATCGTGTGTATCGGAGAGCACTGCAACATACATCACGTTTCTACAGAATGATCTGCCAACGTTGCTCGAAAATGTCCCACTGGAAACGCGTCGACGTATGTGGTATCAGCATGATGGTGCACCTGCACATTCCGCAATTAACGCTAGGCTGACCCTTGACAGGATGTTCGACGGGCGTTTCATAGGACGTGGAGGACGCATAAATTGGCCAGCCCGTTCTCCTGATCTTACACCTCTGGACTTCTTTCTGTGGGGTATGTTAAAGGAGAATGTGTACCGTGATGTGCCTACAACCCCAGAGGATATGAAACAATGTACTGTGGCAGCCTGCGGCGACATTACACCAGATGTTCTGCGGCGTTTACGACATTCATTACGCCAGAGATTGCAATGGTGTGCAGCAAATGATGGCCACCACATTGAACATCTATTGGCCTGACATGTCGGGACACACTCTATTACACTCCGTAATTGAAAACGGAAACCACGTGTGTACGTGTACCTCACCCCTCATGGTAATGTACATGTGCGTCAGTGAAAAAGACCAATAAAAAGGTGTTAGCATGTGGACGTAATGTGCTGTTCCAGTCTCTTCTGTACCTAAGGTCCATCACCGTTCCCTTTGGATCCCTACGTAATTCGGTGCTCTCCGATACACACGATCGAACAGCGGAGGAGTGGTACTCAAGCGTCAACTTTAGGTTACAATATCTCCGGGTGTAATTAACAAAAAAAATGGTTCAAATGGCTCTGAGCACTATGGGACTCAACTGCTGAGGTCATTAGTCCCCTAGAACTTAGAACTAGTTAAACCTAACTAACCTAAGGACATCACACACAACCATGCCCGAGGCAGGATTCGAACCTGCGACCGTAGCAGTCTCGCGGTTCCAGACTGCAGCGCCAGAACCGCGCGGCCACTTCGGCCGGCTGTAATTAACATTTTACAATGCAACAAACGGCACTGATTACGTATTTGTTTATATGTTCAGATGTGCTAACAAAACTAACGGGGTTCCATTTAAAAAAACGTTGGTTTGTGTTAAAAAACATACTTCCGTGCATTTTTGTATGGTTTTTATTAAACAATTACACTAGCCCCTCTCCTCACGTTCGGTCTGTGGAATCGGTTCGTCAGTATTTGATGTGGTTTACGAAATATATCCAGCGGGGTGACTCACCCTGTATATCTCATATACTGATTATCAGTGTGGTGGTTGAAACTTCCTGGCAGATTAAAACTGTGTGCCGGACCGAGACTCGAACTTGGGACCTTTGCCTTGTTGTGGTTGTCTTTCGTAGCACATACTTTGCACGATGCGAGATTTGAAAGTTAACTGCTTGCCACTCAGCACACGCATCACGTATTTTTAGCGATTTCACTCTCTTTTATTGATTCTGTAGCAAAGGACACTACCATCCGAGTCTTATTTTGACTTTGGTTTACCAGTGGTGTGAACCTATTTCACTTCTGGTGATGACATTTTAAACGGTCCAGAGCTGTAAGAGTGAACCAAATAAAGATTTCTTGTGCACCAGATGACTGACATTTTATGCTTGTAGAAACATTCTGCAACTGCTGAACTACAGCTATGAACATAATCAAAACTGGCATAATAAATGACAGACGTACATTGTACACATCAAAGTAGCGCAGCTTATTAAAATTACGAATATATGAGTAAACTCTTGAGAACGATGCTTCGCCGAAATCAGCTATTCGTCTTAAATATATGACTGTGATCATAGTTCAGCCAGTGTATAAAACGGAAATGGCTTTTAATAGATTAGAATAGGTCAAAAATAATGTAAGGTGAAAAACTTGGGCTCCTCGCCCCGTATAACCATAACCTACATTCAATTCACGATACGGTGAGGCACAAGAGAGAGAGATAAAATTAATCCATTACTTTAAATACAAGCAGATTAACATTCCACCAAAAGCAAAATAAATAAATGAAAAAAAACGAATGTTACGCAAAGCGAGCAGCGCTATCTCGGGACGATAAACTGCTACCGGCAATCGAATTCCGACAGGTGACAGTAGAAGTTTCTCCTTCTTAAACTAAGCTTAGTACGCTCTTCTCACAAACAATTAACATTCAGATTCGATTTCTAAATAAATTACATACTGGGGGTAATCTTTCCTTATATACAGAAGGCAGATAATCTCCGACCCACTTCGTACAATTCCGCCGAAATGCTAAATATTTGCATCTCCAAGCACGTAGTACGTTTCGTCTCAGATTGACGTTCATTGCATGCTACTTTCATTATCAAGCAATTTTAATGTAGTGAGAAAAAGGCCCCAATTTTACAGCAGTTTCATAACAGTAACTTCATTGCTGTCTAATGTCTTCAATTCTGAAGACTTTATTCACTATCCCACACTCCTTCTTTTCCATACCTGCTGACCCCTTTGTCACCCTCCCTTACTCCCCACTCCGTTGCTTATTGTGTGTGTATGGGTGTGTGTGCGTGTGTGCGTGCGTGTATGTTGAGAGAGATAGAAATGTATTCCACCATATCTCCATTTATCTAATGTTGTACTCATACGCAGGCCCAGGCAAGTATACACACACACACACACACACACACACACACACATGTAGAGGGCGATCGGACAGGACTGCGTAGAGCAAGCGGCATATTTTTTCCGTCCCTTTAATCACTTGTCACAATACGTAGAGACGCAGACAGCCGAATTGGGTGCCGTTACTGTCCCAGCACGAGTAACTGCTCGACAGCTGACAGCGGCGCGTTGGCTGGAATTCGATAATTCGTCCCTGCAATCTGTACTCACAGATGGGCCTCCTATCACCCAGCAACGGAAATTGAATGCAGGGATCGCTAAAACGCTACAGCGCTCGACTTGACGCAAATGAAAACTTCAAGGCAAATATTTTGTCAGAGAAGATGTTCTATTTTACCGTGCAAGATTTAAAAATATAACATAGCCAATAACTTTATAAATCACGGGTAGACCCTAACAAAAATCTTCATGGTTAGAGAGTATCAAGTTTCATTTGTCTGCTTTTATTTATTGTATTAAATTTTTATTCAAATAAATTATCTGGCTTTCATTTTTAAAGTACTACAAAACTTCAGTATGACAAAGAATAACAAGAAATGTAGGAACTATAGTGTGTTACGAAAGAAATACAGACACAGGAGAGGTACAAATATGGAACCAAAGTTTCGAAGAATGAAGAAAATAGAACTAAAACCGTAGACTGACAATTGGGTCCTTTAGAATGGGCTTCATAAAGAAGAAAATTAATCGTGAGTCAGGAAAGTAGAACTTATGGCTGGAAATTGCAGAACAGAAAAAGGCAAAGATATAAAAATTTCGACAGGACTCGATAGTTCAGGATATTTAGGATCAGAAAATAATAAAAAATAGACAAGATAGAAAAATTAAACGCGATGCTATGGCCACGAACAGTGTAAGAAGACAGACGAGAAATAAAACTGAAAATCTTTACGGACGGCCGAAGAAATTAGATACTATTTCTAGGGAAGACAGAAGATCTGCAATCAATTTGTAAATACGTTGCTCATAAATTGAGTGGTGAATTTCAGATTAAAAATACGAAAAGCCAGGTTTCTAACCGTGGTCGATCCTAGAGCTTTTTTCTTTCACATACCGCTTTATTACATCTAGTCATGATTGGTAAATGCAAGGAAAAACAACGTATGTTCCACTTTTTACTGTAGACACCAAGATAAATGCCGTAGTAAGTCAGTTCACAGGTCAAAGGAAAGCAATGACATATCAGTCCCATTAGAATCATGTCTGTAAACGCACTGATGTAAAATAAACCAATGGAGACAAGGCAGCTTTTCTTCTCCGAGGATAGGCTGTCCAATAAAATTTCCATGCGCATCATCAAGATACAGGTAACTACAAAATTTTATGGTCTTACGAATGAAGAAGAAACAAGCAATATGCAAAGATTAATGGGGAGTGGTCTATGAAGGATGTATATTTCGATATAACGTTCATAAAGTTAGGAGATTTCAAAGTGAGAAGTATGCAAAGATCGAAACTATTCGTCAATATTGACTGACAAGCCCTTACAGGTTTCATTGCCTAAACTGGAAAGGTTTGATAAACACATATTATTAATCACCCGGTCATTACAGTGTTTGAGTGTCCCGACCTAAGTACTCGAATAGCTGTTTATTGCCTATGAACCCAATCAGTTCGTTAGTATGTTTCGTGATTTTCAGATTGTTGTAAGAGTAAGAAGGAAGAGTGTGAAATTCGCTGCTGGCATATGATATACTGCACTGGAATAACGCCCACGTGCCCGATGGATGAGGACACATATACGGTATCATGTAGCTTCAGTATGAAGAGGTTTGAGATTTAACACATTATCAAATGGAATGGAAATTAAAAAGTGTATGCCGCTACATTTACTTCCCTTTATATCGTTACATAAATGTCTTCAGCGAACAAAACTCCTGTCAACTTCGTTTGAGTCGAGTGAAGAAGGGACAGGGCCATTAAGATTCCAAAATAAAATGTACCAACACCCAATTTGGAGCGAGAATGTTTTTTCATCTGGCCCGTGTAAAATATGTCTTCCATCAAAATTCTCGAGCATCAGTGTTGGTGAACCTGACTTTCTCAACAGTGATGCTATGCGTATCGTTTATCACAGAAGAGTGAACAACATGGAAACAGTTGATTCTGAAGAAAGTGACATATAACTTCTTTTATATGTGCCTCGTAAAAAGGAAACCTTGTGAATTAAATGATAGTTTATATCCACAAGGAATCGTGCAATGCATATATAACAGGTATTAATATTAGAGCTCTCAAAGAAGATTGTTGTGGCTCCTTGTTTAACTTGCAAGAGGGTTTAGTTCCACGTAGGAATTCAATGGTTCTGATTTTGATCTAAATGTTTTTTCAAAAGCGAATGCGAAGATCGTTTAATAGGCAGTGTTTCACTGATTATGAACTGATTTTTGTCTCTGAAGTGTACGAATACGAACCCATCAATATACTGATTTTTTTTGTTTCAGTGTAACAAACCGGTTGATGATTATTATTATTCGTACTGCATGCAATTTCACTGCAAAATGCAATTCTGTGCCATTTCGATTTTATCAAGGCAGTTACATCAGTCAAAACTTGGCTGTATAACTGGGGATATCTGAAATATTAACTGAAATTGTGACATCCTGCTTTAGGGAAGCAAGCACTTACCGGTATGTCTAGTGTGGCGAGAGAGATACTGATCTTTTCCTACGTCGCTCATCCAAGGTCTAAACGACAGCGCCTAACGCATGCCGTGACCAAAACGAACAAAGAGATTGCATAACAAGCTGATGTGAAATAAAAAGCTTAAATATTGTTACGAAACTTGACCTGATTATATCTAAGTCAAAGATTTGGAATATCATCATGATCCAACAATTAGTTTCTTTAAGAACCCACTAATTATAAATTTTAAAAATATGTAATATTAAACTTAGGACGTTTTACTTATGGAATTGACTCCAGATAATCATAAAAACATTCTGACAGGTTTTCATGAACTAACTGTTTTACGTATTTAATTGTTAAGTAAAACCCAATTTTCATGCCAAAATTAAAAAAGACGAGTTAGATTAACTTGGCTTAGTATATAAGACACAAAGTTAAAGTGACGCTTTGCATTTGATGCAAGTAATAGTGAAACTTTCGCTATGATTTTCTAATTTAATAAAAGGTGCAGAAAAGAGACTGTTCAGAGGCCACTCTTTACCATCGGTTCCGTTCGAAAATCTCTCGGGGTTAAAGTTTAAAAGTTATTGGGCTGAGAATTCTATGCACTACAAACAGAGTGTTGATTTACTGAGAGGAACACTGGCATCGTGGTGGGTCTTCAACTAACAACGTTGTAGATGATCGTGTAGTCAGAAAGGGTGCGGGATGAGCGCTGCTTCCGACGTAAAAAGTAACTTTGAAGCGAGTGTTTCCTTCGCCGTCCCCAGCACTCGTGAATGAGGTCCGCTTTGTCTGTACTGAGGAGGTTATTCAACCATCGTTAGTCATACAGGATGTGTTACGCTCCGCTACAAAACGTACTGTTTTTTCTGCTTGCGACAGTGACTGCTTAAGCCCCGGGTGTTGTTAACGACGACTAAAATTATTGTTTTCCGATTGAATGAGACATTGCGTATATCTCGCAAAACGCTATAAAAGTGAACTTACTTGGGTTAATAATTCAACTGGAAAGCCCTGTTTCGTTTTCGAAGTTCTGTTTCATATGCCACAGGCTATATTGTAGGCAACCGTGTGCCAAGTGTCTGAGATTATTTTCCAGTGTTAATGCCAGCAATTAACATCACATAATTAGGAACAAAGATTATAGCCGCGACGAGTGCTGAGTACTCAAGGAAAACTATTTACCTGGAACTCAACACTGAAGTACATTACGAAAGTTACATAAGATGAAATTCAGTTCCTGACTTGAAATGTCCACAAAAGTAAAATACTGCCCTAATCAGAAAAAAATAGCTTTGAGATTACCTGCACTGTTCACGGTAAATTAACCTGCTTGCTTAGCACAACACTTGGTAATGCGACCAACTCTTTCCTCATAATAATGCAATGTGAGATCTGCCTTGAAATAAAAGTAATGTACCTCATGCTCAGCATGTTGTTTTGTGTGTGGTGTACCGAAATTGTCGAAAGCAAATAGAAATCAGCAGGTAGAACAGCAAAAGAAAAAATAAATTTACTCGCTACAATTTTTAATTTTTTTTATTATTATTATTTTTAATCAGAAACAATCTGTGGCTGCGTTTGGCGTAAGGTGCAATGCAGACATGATGAAATATTCAAAATTTTACTAAGAATAATAAAGGAGGGATTTCCTTTAAAGAAGTAGTTCTTGAAAAATTAAACTGTTATTAGATTAGATTAGATTAGCTAATAATTTAATAAATAGAAGTAATGGTTTTAATTTGTAAATTAAACTGCAGAGAAGTCGTCATGATGTCGCCGCCGCCGATCATACATCGACAAGCGAACCGAATGTTTGTACCCCTTCGCCACAGGCGGCGCATGAGTAAGCCTATTTCTTTGCCGCCGACCAGCGTCTGTGACCTGCATGCGCAGTACTGCCGCACTTGGCATCTTGTCGTCCACCACCCGCTCCTTTGCCTCCATGATTTCTACCCCACCATTTATGGCCGTCTTATCCACCTCATTCCGACCCTCAAATACCTTGCCCTCACCCTCGACCGCCACCACACCTGGACTCCCCATCTCCTTACCATCCAACACAAAGCTCACAAGAGACTCCGCCTCCTGAAACTCCTGTCCGGCTGGACATAGGGTCTGCATCCTTCCACTATCCTTCACACCTACAAATCCTTGATCCGCCCCATCCTCTGTTACGCCAGCGTGGCTTGGACTTCCACCCCTCCCAGGTTCTATAAATCCCTCCAAATCCTCTAACGCCATGCGTTCCGCCTCGCCTTCCGCATCCGCCTTCCGTCCCCCACGCGCATCCTCTATGAACTCATCCCCTTCTCCCACCTTCTCCTTTTCCTTGAACACATCCGCACACTATATATTGTCCGCCGCATTGATCCCCCTCACCCCTCTCTACCCCCAACCCATTGCCGTGCCTTTACCGTTGTGTCCCACCCTCTTTCCATCTCCACACCCTCTGTCTCCTTTCCCAATGCAATTTCCACCATCTATCGCTCCCAGATGATGAGCTTCGCCCTGACATCTACCCTTCCTACCAACTCTAACCCCATCTTCCTTCTGCCTCCTCCTCAGGGCTCCCTCTCCTCCCCCTCCCTTCTGCTGAGCGGCTTTCCCCTCCTACTCCCCCTCCCTCTCTTGTGCTCCCCTTCAGTGTCTCTGCACTCCCTCCTGTCTTGTCTTCTCTCTTCATCTCCTGCCCCACCAGTCTCCTGCCTCTTAGTGTACCCACTGATGCCCCTCCTATTTTTTTCCTGCCCCCTCCAGTGCTGCACCTTGCTCTCCCCTCCTTTTCCATCCTCTCCAGCCTCTCCCTTGGCAGGTCCCACCTGGCAGTTTTATTCTTCATCGTGTGTGTTCGCATTGGGTTTAAAGTGCGCTGTTCTAGATTGTTTTTAATACTGTTGCCGACTTTTAACCTGTGCATGGCCTTCAATGTCTTCTTTGTGTTTTAAGAATCGCCAACTATGTTTTTTGACTTTATGTCGACTTTTTTAATTGCCTCCCATGAACGTCTCCATGTCTCCATTATCTTCCCTTACTCTGTTTTATGTCCCCCTTTTTTTATCGCCTTATAGGTAACACTTTATTATTGTATTAGTTGTCTTGTCATTCGGCTGAGGACCAGCGGATTGTGCCGCTGACAGCCCTCCCCTATCCATATGGGTCAGGGGAATGAAATCACAATAAAGAAAAAAAAGTCGTGTCAGTCTTGTGACTCACTCTGCGGATGACCGGATGATACGCGGCCGAAATATCAGTGGAGGAAATTTTGTTTGCGCGGCTGCATGCACGAAATTTAATGGACTATTAAACTGTAATTATTGCCAAAAAAACACTGTACAAAATAAGACGATCCTAAGAATTACGAAATTCTCCAACCACAAAAATTACAAACATTCCACCCAGTTATATTATTTGTGACACAGTGAAAACAAAGAGATCAAATTAATACGAATTATGACAATTATTAGTTGTCTGAGGAACAAACATTTCTTTCAGTCAGTTGTTCTGACAAACGAACATTTTATTCATGCGATTGCATTGGTTACCTTTTGAACATTACTCCAAAAAATCTTCTCCATCAGTAAAATTGATTACATATGTTTGTTTACAAAGAAGTTTTCATCTCATAATAAAGTAATCTAGATAATTTCTCTCAGATTGATAAATGTCAATCCTCCTTCTCTAAAAACTTAACTGCTCGATACTGTGCCTGAAATAAAACTGCCCCAACGCTGCACAACTGACTGGTGAGCAAACGAACCAGCTATTTTATTCACTACTAATGCAGCGTGCTCATTCATCTTTCTCCCAGTGCAATAAAGGCGAATTGTTGACAGAGGCAGAAAACATACCTAAATCTGATCAGTATGCCATACAACTCTTCATTTTTTACTCGATCTCCAATTTTCAGAAATATTCTGTAGTACCATACTTCAAAAGCTTCTGTTGTCGTCTTATTTTTACTACTTTTCGTCCACGTATAGGCTCCATGTAAAGTAGAAATAGTGTCAGGAAAGATTTCCCAACATTTCAAGTTCTATAAAATGTTAACATACTTTCGTTTTTCAGAAAAGCTTTTCTAGTCATTGTCAGCCTACATTTCACATTCCCTTTCCTTCTGCTATCGTCAGCAAAACACGAGTAGTACTTTAAGCGTCAATAACATACCTGTCTACCATCTGGTACGCTTTGTTTATAGTTGTGATGTCATGCGAACCTGTGCGGTCCTGACCACTAGTCTCCTATAGGATGCCAGAAAGGATGCTGCTTCCTCGGATAACTACACAGCAATTCAAGCAAATGACGTTAATGTTTTTATTACAATAAAGTAGATTGACAATACTTAACTTTGGTTTACAATGGTGTCGCAAGCGACGGGCGACATGCAAATAATCAATGTCTTTCGCTATATACACTGTCCGTGCAAGTAATGGTTATGGATCACAAGTAACAGATCTACTAGTGTCCGTTTTCTACTGTCCGGTTCTACTAGTGCTAGTCTGCTACTGTCCGGCCGAGGTTGGCAGGTGCGGCGCTTGTATTCTCTTTGCCCAGAGGCCGCTCCTGTCGTGGCCGGCCAATGTGGCCGAGCGGTTCTAGGCGCTTCAGTCTGGAACCGCGCGACCGCTACGGTCGCAGGTTCGAATCCTGCCTCGGGCATGGATGTGTGTGTTGTCCTTAGGTTTGTTAGGTTTAAGTAGTTCTAAGTTCTTGGGGACTGATGACCTCAGAGGTTAAGTCCCATAGTGCTCAAAGCCGTTTGAACCATTTCGCTCTTGTCGTGGTGCGGTCCTGGTCAGCGTACTATTGGCTAACGACGTCTCACAGCCTTCTCTGCTCTTTCGTTCTTCATCTTCGTGGCGGCGCTTGTCGTTACGCCCGAAGAGAACCAGGCCAGTCGTCCACGTAATACATCACAAGGATGCCCTCCATATCAGGATGACATTACTCCTGAATAACGGGTGTGACGTAAAGTCACGGAAGGCGTATGCGCACATTTTTACATAGTTATAGGGTTGTATCAGTGGTGTTATGGGCAGTATAGAAAATACGTGGAAGTCACAGATTGTGTAGTGGCTACTATATTTAATTACCAGTTTCCATTTATGCACTACCATCAGATTAGTATGAAAAAAAAATCCGTAAAGGACCACAAATAATATATTG
The DNA here is from genome assembly GCF_023898315.1 of Schistocerca nitens. Classification (NCBI taxonomy): domain Eukaryota; kingdom Metazoa; phylum Arthropoda; class Insecta; order Orthoptera; family Acrididae; genus Schistocerca; species Schistocerca nitens. The sequence goes on along the minus strand of NC_064622.1, from coordinate 157,952,165 downwards.
TGAGTAACGCTAGTTACTGACCACTGAAAACAACAGGAAGTGTATCACATTGCCATGTGAAAACATACCAAGGATTTGGTGAACACGTCATACGTAGGTATGGAGTCATCTGTCGTATCCATAAGACAATCCAAAGATGAATCATGACGGTAGCTGCGCCGTCCAGGTAGACGACTACGCTATCAGGTGGCAGCACTGGTGAACATTAATATTCAAGACTTAAATACAATTATGATAACTCCATGAAAATATCGAAGATACGACCCAGAGTCGTCCAAAAGTACAAAACAAATATACGCCACATCAAACACCATAAAATTACAACCGTATTAGACACAAAATCAAACCACATGTTGTAGGGGAGGAGAGCGCCATGTAAAGGTGGAAGGGACCAGTCAATTGGTCGACATGTCGAATAAACTTTATTACAAAACGCTTATGACTGAAATTTATGCATTAAAACACGCCTACATTAACTATGGGTGCGCAACTTCAGGCACAGCCAATATTTCTTTCTTTCTTTGTTCATCGTCAGCCAAGTAACTTGAAACCATTGAATGAAGTTGTCAAATGACAAAACTGAAGTAAAACTTGAAGATAATAACATATATAGGTACAATTCTGGAAACATGATCATAATTTCATCTACAGAAAGTAACCCTGTGGTCAAAATGCCATTGGGTTAAATGATTATGTGGAACCAGTTCCGCACAGAATTCCTAGGCAACATTGATCAGCAGTGTAAAGTAACAACAATTAAAGGGTAAAGAAGTTACTGTATACTATATCAATGACATATTATGAACATACAATCAGCCGGCCGCTGTGGCCGAGCGGTTCTAGGCGCTACAGTCTAAAACCGCGCGACCGCTACGGCCGCAGGTTCGAATCCTGCCTCGGGCATGGATGTGTGTGATGTCCTTAAGTTAGTTAGGTTTAAGTAGTTCTAAGTCTAGGGGACTGATGACCTCAGATGTTAAGAACCCGTAGTGCTCAGAGGCATTTGAACCTTTTGAACATACAATCGAACGTCAGCCAAGTCCCGTACATAGAAATAGTACCAATGGTCAAGAGTGTAAAATAATAATGTTAAAATAAAAAGTGCAACAGCATAGAGTAGCAACGACATAAAATGAACATACAGTCGTACGTCAGCCAAGTCCTGTAGCCAACATAATTATAGTACCACATAGGATTCACAGGCATCATTGGCCAATAGTGTAAAAATAACAACCTTAAAGTCAAAGGAGAGTCCAGATTAAGCTTCACAAAGAGAACCACTACAGTCACGCTCCTAATACAAACCTCAGATGTCTCCTTAATGTAATATTAAAGGAAACATTAATTTTTAGGGGTCACATTCGCCGCAAAAAAGAGTTACGAGTTGTCTAGTTTGGCCAGATAGCTTATTATCCCACAGAACGCGGCATTGTCTTATTAGAAACCGTAAATTTATGTACTAATATTCCCATTCAGGAAACACTGGAAATTATTATGAGAAATTTAATTGGAAATTTGGAAATTTGTGGTAAGGTCGTATGGAACCAAACTGCTGAGGTCATCGGTCCCTAAGCTTACACACTACTTAACGTAACCTTAACTAACTTACGCTAAGGACAACACACATACCCATGCCCGAGGGAGAACTGGAACCTTCGACGGGGGAAGCCGCACAGACCGTGACAAGGTGCGAAATTTAATTAAATATAATAAAATTAGTATAGCAGAAATTAGCAAATTACTATATTTACTACAGTTTTAACTGTCGTTCAGTTACTTTTCCTCTACCAGCAAGACGTTTCATCAAAAGGACGGGCTAGCGAAGGGTAATTATCTCTCATATATTGAGCCGTGCTGCGGCTCGCGTTGGTGCTGTTTGTAGGTTTCCGCCCTCTGTTGGAGGTCAGACGGTATTGTTTAGTTGGCAAGGTTGCGGTTGTTTGTCTTCTTCCTCTGTGGACCGGCGCCACTCGGTTTCACAAGCGCTCCCTGTCCGCTAGTGGCATCAGCGGCGGTTATCGATATGCAGTAACTGTTGCCGTATCTTTGGTGCGACGTCGTTGTTTTTCCAGGTCGTGTGAGTGGACCAATTCGGAGGGGGCCTCGGGAGGAGCCAGGTCCGCGCAGTGCAAGAACACGCCGGGACTGCTGGCGGCACGTATGGACTGCCGGATGGAATGGCTGTGGCCACGAGGATGTACGACCTCGTCGTGAACCGGATCCAGCAAGCTTTAAGATGAGTGTATTTCAGTCCAAGTAGAGAAACCTCCACCATTGTGATATCTCGCGATTCTCCAGTGATTTGGGTTCGCGTTGCAGTTCGTAGTGTTTAATAAAATGATTCAAATGGCTCTGAGCACTATGGGACTTAACATCTGAGGTCATCAGTCCCCTAGAACCTAACTAACCTAAGGACATCACACACATCCATGCCCGAGGCAGGATTCGAACCTGCGACCGTAGCGGTCGCGCGGTTCCAGACTGTAGCGCCTAGAAGCGCTCGGCTACCACGGCCGGCTGTTCGTAGTGTCGCCGAGGCGAAGAGCAGCGTGTGGAGTGCTTGGGTAAGGCGGATCTGATTAGCTTTCCTCGACTTCTTATTACTATTTACTGCGTTGTGACAATTTGTTAAGTTCAACCAGCGATAATTTTTCTTGCCTGGTGACCGCTAACGCCCCAGTTACCTGCCCTGGGGGCCAGTTGGTGATTCTTCTACTCTGGTGATAGTGATTCCTTTCTCGTTCCGGGCACTCTAAGAACACTATTCTAGGGACGTAGTGCAGACCGCCGGGTTCCGGCTTTGGCGTATTGTTCCATCGTTGCATTTGGCTTATCGGACGTCAGGTAGCTTCAGCAGGATTGTCATTAAGTCATTCGTTAGACTGCCACTAGTCTGAGTTACCATCTTGTGAAGTGAATGCAACTCTTGTCTGCCTATCTCATCGCTCGTGAAAGTGTTTGTTGCCAGACCTTCTCAGAGGTCGATTCCTGGAGCACCGTCTGTGGCCCATTGGTTCTTGTAAGACATGTTTGTTCTAAAAGGTGGCACGATAGCCAGTACTTCGGTGTTACGCTCCTTCAGTCGTTGCCTTCTGCGGGTATAATCTGCCTCAGTACCCTTTAAGTGACTTATGTATTGGTCCTCGTGTTTTATTATTGTGTTATTTATTACAATACCTTGTAATGCCTACATTAAAGGTTACATATATCTAGTTAATAGTTTTGGTCGTCTTCTGGAATAAACCTAGCAGTGTAGTGTTCAATTGATGTTAAGGGTTGTGTTGCAAAGTTTACCGTCATCTTATTTCACCCGTTTGGTGATCAATTGCTTGTTTTTTTAATTAATCTTTGTTATTGTATTTGCTGTTTTACAGCAGATTTCTAAATGGCTCTGAGCACTATGGGACTTAACATCTATGGTCATCAGTCCCCTAGAACTTAGAACTACTTAAACCTAACTAACCTAAGGACATCACACAACACCCAGTCATCACGAGGTAGAGAAAATCCCTGACCGCGCCGGGAATCGAACCCGGGAGGTTTCTAAATTTCTGATTATTGCCGTTCCTGGCGTGTAAGGCCTTCAGCCGTGATTGTGTTCACTTGCCTTAAAATAATACTTTGGTATTTGTATCCACGCAATAAGCGTTTAAAACCTTATTTACTGCCATTCCTGGGGTCTGATGCCTTCTGCTGTGTTTGTGGCTACTTACCTTTAATATTTCAATACCTGTAAGTTGTAAGTTGCAGCGAGTTTTGACAATTCTTAATTTGGGATTGTAGAAAAATATCCGCTATCGGTCACAATAAAAGGTTGTTTATTTCTCACACGACCGGTTTCGGGCTTGCGCCCATCTTCAGGTGTTTATACATTCATGTACATGTGTGTACTGTTGGAGATCACTGTATAAATACAAGAAAAATTATTTGCTGGTGACTACACAGATACAAGCAAATAATTTTTCTTGTATGTATACAGTGATCTCCAACAGTACAAACATGTACATGAATGTATAAACACCTGAAGATGGGCGCAAGCCCGAAACTGGTCGTGTGACAAATAAACAACCTTTTATTGTGAGTGGTAGCGGATATTTTTTTACATCCCCATAAAGGAACAGTCACGGAGTTCGACAGCATCCACTATGGATAAAATTCATTTAATTCTTAATTTATTGCCATTCCTGTCGTGTAAGGCCTTCTGCCCAGATCACAGTGGCTTGCTTTTAAAACATTATCTGCTGTATCTGTATTTAATGGTGATTTGCTAAATTGCAACTCACTGAAAACACTATTATTTACACAGTTGTTTATTCCTTCATTAATAATGCGTGGTATTTTTATTTATTGTTGAATCTGGAATTATTGGTTTAAAATAAATTGTATGCAACTGTAAAAGGCGACCTATAGTAATTAATTACGGCCCCGTCCACATTCGTAACCGAATCCTGCCTTCCCTTGACTACCGGGTTTCATATATTCTAGGTGACATTTTTGTCAACTCTTTGGAAAATAAATTGTTTGCTTTTACACGCAATCTCAATGGCAATATTATTTTGTTCTGTACTTATGTAGATGTTATTTGTCTAATGTAGCAAGGGGATGAAAACGACGTTAAGGACTTCACTCGATTATCCAGTCAGATGCGTGAAAATATACGGTTCACAGGGGAGGTAGTGGAACGTTTGTCACTACATTTCCCGGATCTGGCATTGAAAATGGAGGGTTCTCGAGTGGTAAGCAGTATTTATCGGAAACAAACGGCTAGAGACTTAATCATTAGTGGCGACTCAAACCACCCCACATAAGCGGGCATACTTTCGAGCAATGTTTACTGGGCCTGATAAATTACATCGACAGTCTCCCGTGTTCTAGGGGTAGCGTCATTAACTAGTAACCGAAACACCCTTCATCTCAGGTTCGAACCTCACCACTGCTTAAAATTTGAGCCCGATAATTACCTGCATAAGGCGTCACCCTTGTTCTGCCAACGACCTCGTCAAAGAGGGCGGAGGAGCAGTCAGAGGTCTCGCCCTAGGGGTGGGATATTTCCCCCAAAATGCGAAAGAATCAGCAATGATCAACAGCATGAGGATGCGAATGCAATGCAAACAAAAGCCTTAAAGACACGTAAGGTACTTTGTAGTCAGTGCCAGAAAAAGTATAATGATAATTTCTCCTTTGGCAAAAGATTCCGGACTAGTCCGCCATTCGGATCTCAGGGAGGGGGGTCGGTGAAGTAAGATGGAAAGAAGACGAGCATTTCTGATCAGAGAAGTATGGGGTCATGTCAGCAGCAGCAAAAAATTGTATAACGGCAGTAGGATTCGCTATGGACAGGAAGGTAGGGTGGAAAGTTAGTTACTGTGAACTGTTCAGTGATATTGAACGGATAATTCAGTTCGTAAAAGAGAGATGAAAATCTAATAGTTATTGATAGAGTCGTGAAACTACCGCAGACTACTGTAGACTACCGTAAGTAACCAAAGACTACGGTAATTTTCCTAGTGGCTTCGATCAGTTCGTACACGAGTTACCCGTCAGTTTGTTGCGTTGCATACATATCGGGCCTTACCTCACAATCGTCGTTTTCTTTACTTGTGCAACGACTGTCTTACTAGATTCCCATAAAGACGGAAGCGATGAACCATCTAGAAACTGATTGAGTATATATACACTCCTGGAAATGGAAAAAAGAACACATTGACACCGGTGTGTCAGACCCACCATACTTGCTCCGGACACTGCGAGAGGGCTGTACAAGCAATGATCACACGCACGGCACAGCGGACACACCAGGAACCGCGGTGTTGTCCGTCGAATGGCGCTAGCTGCGCAGCATTTGTGCACCGCCGCCGTCGGTGTCAGCCAGTTTGCCGTGGCATACGGAGCTCCATCGCAGTCTTTAACACTGGTAGCATGCCACGACAGCGTGGAGGTGAACCGTATGTGCAGTTGACGGACTTTGAGCGAGGGTGTATAGTGGGCATGCGGGAGGCCGGGTGGACGTACCGCCGAATTGCTCAACACGTGGGGCGTGAGGTCTCTACAGTACATCGATGTTGTCGCCAGTGGTCGGCGGAAGGTGCACGTGCCCGTCGACCTGGGACCGGACCGCAGCGACGCACGGATGCACGCCAAGACCGTAGGATCCTACGCAGTGCCGTAGGGGACCGCACCGCCACTTCCCAGCAAATTAGGGACACTGTTGCTCCTGGGGTATCGGCGAGGACCATTCGCAACCGTCTCCATGAAGCTGGGCTACGGTCCCGCACACCGTTAGGCCGTCTTCCGCTCACGCCCCAACATCGTGCAGCCCGCCTCCAGTGGTGTCGCGACAGGCGTGAATGGAGGGACGAATGGAGACGTGTCATCTTCAGCGATGAGAGTCGCTTCTGCCTTGGTGCCAATGATGGTCGTATGCGTGTTTGGCGCCGTGCAGGTGAGCGCCACAATCAGGACTGCATACGACCGAGGCACACAGGGCCAACACCCGGCATCATGGTGTGGGGAGCGATCTCCTACACTGGCCGTACACCACTGGTGATCGTCGAGGGGACACTGAATAGTGCACGGTACATCCAAACCGTCATCGAACCCATCGTTCTACCATTCCTAGACTGGCAAGGGAACTTGCTGTTCCAACAGGACAATGCACGTCCGCATGTATCCCGTGCCACCCAACGTGCTCTAGAAGGTGTAAGTCAACTACCCTGGCCAGCAAGATCTCCGGATCTGTCCCCCATTGAGCATGTTTGGGACTGGATGAAGCGTCGTCTCACGCGGTCTGCACGTCCAGCACGAACGCTGGTCCAACTGAGGCGCCAGGTGGGAATGGCATGGCAAGCCGTTCCACAGGACTACATCCAGCATCTCTACGATCGTCTCCATGGGAGAATAGCAGCCTGCATTGCTGCGAAAGGTGGATATACACTGTACTAGTGCCGACATTGTGCATGCTCTGTTGCCTGTGTCTATGTGCCTGTGGTTCTGTCAGTGTGATCATGTGATGTATATGACCCCAGGAATGTGTCAATAAAGTTTCCCCTTCCTGGGACAATGAATTCACGGTGTTCTTATTTCAATTTCCAGGAGTATATATATATATATATATATATATATATATATATATATATATATATATATATATATATAGGACCGGTACCCTGCGGAAAATTTTTCTTCTGCATAGGTATTCTCACGTCTGAGTTGATTTTTAACGTGAAGCAGCGGTATGTAGTAAAAATGAAGAAAAGAAAACAGATTTATCATACAGCGCTAGAAAACGCTATATCCTCAACAAAAAGGTAAACTAAAAAAACTGCAACACAAGAATACATCAAACATCGCTTCAACACCTCTTCGAACTTCTATAAAACGCGTTTCTTATATTCATAAACAACTTACGCGTTTACGAATAATAACAGGAAAATAACAGGAAACTCTTGCCTTTGCTCATGACGAAGAACGTTCTGTTGAGTAAAACCTAACAAGAATTATATATGTGTTTGTGACTACAACTAATTCCTTTCGTTACACAAACACGCAGAAGTTACGCGACCAATTAATTTCTGTTGCTTGCAAAATGCGATTTATATTCTCTAAGGATATAAAATTCACATCAGAAGGTCATTTCGGCCTCTTTCCATACCAATGCCAATACTACTGATAATTCTACAGTTTGGTACGTCATTTACGTAGCGAACGAAAGCTACCGAACACTAGTTTTGGTAGTGCGCTACTCTAGTCATGTAAGACGGAAACGCGGTGTAGGGGAGGGAGCAGAAGAAGGAAGTTACGGGAGAATTTGACCTTTGCATTACGAACGAGAGAGGAGAAACACTCAATGAGTTTTGCAGTCAATATCAGTTAGTAACAGTGAATACTCTGTTCAATAACCACAAATGGAGGAGATGTAGTTGGAAAGGGTCGAGAGATACGGGAATATTCTAGTCAGATACCATGTACGTTCTGTGATTCGCAAATCAGATATTGGATTGTAAGTCGTATGTAGGAGCACATGTAGACTCAGATCACAATTAGTTTCATTTAAATCATTATGTTATGAGACCAAGCCTGAATGCCTCTACCAAACGCGAAGTTGGAAATAAATTTCTTTTGCTGAAACATTATTCCACAGTCAGTGGAATAGGTTATTCACAGTGAATATGGCACGCTTCCACTTTAAATGTAGATGTTTGCACTAGAGTGGCAACTTTTTCATCTGTACCCGAAGATATCGATACCTACACACAGGCAGTCTCCGTCGGTCTCTCGCAGCCACGTCACGGTTGCGTACTTATATTATCATTCGCTTTACAAGCTGCGGTCCGCGCTTCAGGTTGGATCCCTGGAAGTGTTATTATATGTACGAGTGCGTTACCGTGTCGTATCGTTATAGTTTTTGCACCGCCTGCAGCGTTGGTATATCTTCTATTTCGGCGTTGGTGTTTTAGTAGTTATTTACCCCAGGATAGCTAGGAAGTTTTTGGTGTGCGTAGTCCTCTCGTGCCGGGTCCCTGACCATGTCAGAAGGACCCGTGTCCGCTATGGGAAAACTCGTGGAGCAGCCTTCGCGAACCTCCGACTCTTGCACCGCCGCCCTTCGGGGAGAACCGCGTCGGAAACACCGCTCGTCCCGGCCTCCCGTCGCGCACAATGCTCCGCCCACCTCGCAACGGGCGAAGGATCGCTTGAATCGCGCCAACCGCTACAAATCGCCTGTGGACACCACCGGCACTGAAACCGATCATCATGAAGACTGTCCACCGTCGCGTGTCAGGGTCCGTTCATCCGCGTCGTCGTCCGACGATTCACCTGACCGCCTAGTCATTGATCTTTCTCGTAGTGAGGCGGCGAACACGTCGGCTCTGTCTGACCACCACCCAGCTGTACCTGCACCTCTTTCTACGCCATTCCGCCACCGTGGCGAGTCTTCTGGACACCCTGACCCAGTCGGAAAGTCCTCTGGCCGTCGCCCCAGACGCCCCTCCACCCACGCGGGCTGTGGTGGCAGCGGATCGTGTTCCGATACCCCCTGCCGGGGGACGCCGCACCGGATGGTCCTGTGGATGAGGAAATGACTCATGCTCCCGACCCTCCTTCTCAAGAGATCCCGTCAAGCCCTCTGAAGAAAGAGAGGATACCCCCCATTGTGGTATATAATGTCACTAATTACACGAAACTGAACACTGAGCTCCAGCGGCTCATTGTCGGCCAATTGAGAGCTGTTTACCAAAAAGATCATGTGAAATACCTGCTTGACAGTAGGGACGACTATCTTACCATTCTCGATTTCGTAAAATCAAAGGCGATGCCTTACTTTACCCACCAGACGTCGGGTAATCGCCGCACCAAAATCGTCATCAAGGACTTGCCACCAGAGGTTACGGCAGAGGAGGTCAAGGAGGAACTGCTTCGACTCGATTTCGAAGATCCTTTGGTCCACCAGTATAGCAAGAGGAATCCTGAGACCAGGGCATTGATCCCCTGCCCTACCCACGTCGTCTCCCTTTCCCGGAGGGAGGACATAGAGCGGATTTACCAAATCCGGTATCTTCTGTACACGAAAGTCCGGATTGAATCGTACGAGGGCCGGAACGGGCCAGCCATCTGTCGCAAATGCCAACGTTTACGACATACTGGGAATTACTGCTCCCTGCCGTTGCGGTGTGTTAAGTGTGCTGGCCCACATTTAGTGGAGAACTGCACACTCCCTGCTTTGGAGAAACCTACCTGTGCCAGATGTTTGGGAACAACGCACGATCCCCACCACATGGCATCCTGGAGGGGGTGCCCTGTTTACCAGAAGGCACTGAAGTCTTCTCGTCCACCCAAAAAGAAACCAAGAACAAATCGACCTCCCCCACCGCTACGGGACATGACCAACTACCCTGTTTTGCGGGGTCAGCCTGGTGCACTGTCCTCAGCAGCCACTCTGGTACCAGCCACTCAGGCACCAGATGGTTTGGTGGCTCCTGTGCCCCTTCCTGCCCAGACTCCCACGATATCCTTTGCTGCTGCAGTCCGGTCTCCTCCTCATTGCCTGCCTTCCGTGACAGCCCCCACCGCTCACCAACTACAGGAGCCAGCTGCAGCTCCCTCCAGTCCATCTGTGGCTCTGTCTCAGCCCTCTGCCCCTACCCCCACTCTGCCTACTACTACACCTGCTCCTGCGCGCCGTAGGGGCAAGCAGACCACCCAGTGGTGGAGACTGATGCGTCCTTTCGGGCGGACATGCGTGAAATCCTCCAGGTCATCTCCTTTTTCACGAAACCCCACATCAGGGCTGTTATTCGTGACACTGCACAAAAAATCCGTCAGTCGGAGGACGGGCTCTCCAAGGTCATCGCCCTAGTGGAGGGGCTTAGTCAAATATTGTTGTAATGGCGAATGGACCTCCACACCACCACCAGCCCCCTCGGGATCTTGTCACTTGCATTTTTAATGCCAATGGCATAAAACGTATGAAGACGGAATTGAACACCTTCCTCCATGACTATCGTGTGGATGTTTTACTGGTCACAGAAACACACCTCAAACCGGCAGACGATTTCCGCCTTCGCAATATGGTGTGTTACCGCTCTGACCGCCTCGACCGCCGTGGTGGAGGCACAGCTGTATTCCTCAACAAAGCTCTTGTCCATACCCAAGAGATTCTCCAGCCAATGGAACACATAGAGGCCACAGCAGTTACCATCTCCACACGCCTTGGTGCCATTACCTTTGCAGCAGCGTATTTGAGCCCAAACAAGCCACTGCTGGAAGCAGACCTCCGCACATTGTCATCCTTTGACAGGCTTATCATTGGGGCAGATCTCAATGCCAAGCACCCAGCTTGGCATTCTCGCGTGTCTAACCCCAAAGGTCGGCTCCTCCTTGACCTGGAGGATACTTTAGCACTATCAGTCTATGGCCCCCACGAACCTACCCATATCCCAGTCCGTACTAACTGCCAGCCAGACGTTCTGGATGTAGCCATCTTCAAAAACATCACTGCTCAGTTTTCGCTGGAAGTTATCCACGAACTGGCCTCTGACCATGAGCCAGTACTCTTGCATCTCACCAATGCTGCCCTTTCATTTGATGCTCGTTCCACTGCGACCCTCACCAATTGGGACAAGTTTACCAGGGTACTTAATAACACCACTCGACACGACCTCGATTTGACGACATTGGCCAATATAGTCCGTGCTGTGGATTACCTTACTGCCAAAATACGGAAAGCAGTGAAACTCTCCACCTCCACTGCACCTCGAAATTTAACACCCCTGGACGACTTGCCCCCTCTGTTACGAGAGCTGAAGGTGCAAAAGAACCGCTGCCGCCGGAGGTGGAAGCAGTTTCGTGACCCCCAGGACAAACGCCAAATGAAACGCCTCCAACGCGAATTCAGCCACCGGCTCGCCGAATGGAGGTCTGAACAGTGGGAGGACAGGATGTCCACTTTCCTACTCCACCAAAAATCTGACTGGGCTGTCATTCGCACCCTGCGGCGTTCTAAGCCAGCGACTGCCCACCCTATTCGCACAGCAGCGGGCTTGTCATATGATACCCTGCAAATTGTGGAAACGCTGGCAGATGCGTTTGAGGCCCAAAACCGCCCTCTGGTCCAGGACCTTTCTCCAAACGAACTACAGGATGAACATGAAGTCCTGACAGCTGTTGCTGCTTTCCGCAACCGCCCACCCCAATCTGCTCCCCGTCTTACGTCCATGGCAGAAATTCAGCGCATCCTTCGACGGAAACGTGGCCGGTCGGCCCCTGGATTGGACGGAATTTTAAATGAACATCTTTGCCACCTACCCCGCACACCACTCATCTTGTTCACCAAGATTTTAAACTGTTGTCTCACATCTGGCCTTTTCCCCCCTCAGTGGAAACAAGCCAAGCTGATTGCGATCCCCAAGAGGTTCAAAGATCCTACAGTCCCCACCAACAACAGGCCCATCAGCCTCCTAAACACTATGGCGAAGGTCCTTGAATCTGTGATCCTTCACCGACTTTCCCAACCTCTTGCAGCAGCTGGGACGATCCGTCCTGAACAGTTTGGATTCACTTCGCACCTCTCTGCTGAACTTCAGGTCCTACGGATCACTGAACACATCAGCAAAGGCTTCAACACTGCCAAGTCGACAGCTGCCGTTTTTCTGGACTTGCAAAACGCCTACGATAAGATCTGGCAAGACAACCTCGTATACAAGATGCTGACACAGACCCCTATACCGGATATTTATGTCAAGATCGTGGATGACTTCCTCCGTGGTAGGACTTTCCTAGTGGCTCAACGGGGAATGCGTTCTGGCATTCGCCAGTTGTCGGCAGGCACTCCGCAAGGATCGGTGCTATCTCCCATCCTATTTAATATCTATGTCAATGATATGCCGGTCATCCCCGAGTGCCACCTTGCACAATACGCTGACGACACAGCGCTATACACCACTGGCCGCATTACTGACGCCGTCGTCGCCCGCCTCCAGCGACAGGTGGACGCCACTATCACCTGGTGCCGGACAAACAAAATAGCTCTCAATGCCGCCAAAACTACGGCAGTTTACTTCACGAAACGGCGCCCAGTCCTCCGCCGCAATATCTCGATTGCAGGTGTGCAGGTGCCCTGGTCCCCGACAACCACCTATCTCGGGGTCCAGATGGACCACAAGTTGCTCTTCCACTGTCATGCGGAGTATGTCACCAACAAGGGGCAAAAGCTAACCATGGCTCTGTACCCGCTCTTTCGCAGTAGGGAACGTAACCTGCATACCAAGCTCCGCATTTACCGAACAGTTATCCTACCTGCCCTCACGTATGGATCTGCTGCATGGGCCACGATTAGTGTCACCAGGATGCGGACATTGCAGCGCCTGCAGAACAAGGTGCTCAGGTGGAGCCTGCACGCCCCGCCACTCACGAGAATTGTCACTCTCCACGAGGAAGCGGATATCGTCCCCCTAAAGACGACCATACGCAACAACGCGCGGCGGCTCTATGAGAAAGTGGATGCCTTGCGGGACACTGTCCATGGGTTACGCCACGTTGGGACCACACTTCCACGCCGCTGGCATCGACATCCGGTTCCCCTAACCATCCTAGAGGAAACGGATTCTGACCATGGCTAACGATAGGTCTGGCACGCCCACCACGGACGCATCCTTTGGCGGGACTAGCCCCCATTCTACGTCCAATACTTGCCAATCATACCTGCCCATGTTAGGCTAAATTTTTCTGCCTGACTCATGTAGTAAAATCACCGTCAGAGGGTGGTACGGGACTACAAGTCCCACCGCCACACCTCCAAAGTGAATTGCAGTGACGCAGTCACTGCCCTGTGGAAATTTACTGCCTCACCAACACAGTTAGACCGCAATAGACCGGTGATGCTGTATTGTAACATATCACAAAAAAAAAAAAAAAAAAAAAAAAAAAAAGCTACGGTCTATCAAATGTTAGTTGTGATTACTAGCTTACCTGTTTTTTTGTCCACGTATTGTGTGTAGGCGGGAAGCAAGTGAAGCATGCTACCCATACTGATGTTTGAATTAAAGAGAAGTACGTACGATCGATTATGCGATTCCAACCAATCGCGTTCTTTGCCTTCACTTGTGTATAGCAGAAATATTTACGTCAATGGAAACTTCACGTACGTTCATGGAACATCCTCTCATCATGCGCAACTGCTGCCACCTTTTGGGCATCACTGTAAAAGTATCAACAATTGATTGTAGCAGTGCGCAAGAGCTTGTGACCGCCAGAACTCAAGGAAATTGTTGGGTAGCTATATTCCTCTGTATAATTGAATGTTATTATTGTTATTTTGCAGGGTATTTATTGAATTATGGGTTCATTTATTACAACAGTGAATATTTCAAAATTATTTAAGTCCATAAAAAGAAGTCAAATGTTCAACGTATGTATTGAAAGTTGCATAAACCACGCATCTAAAATCATTTAAAAAATCACCTAAGGGTATTAGAGCATAAAGAAAAATTTTTCTCGGTCCGGAAAAAATTCAGTTCTGAACAGATTAATGCAACAAGGAGGTAGTACGGATAATTGAAACACATGTACAATCGAGCATACATATGTTTTTTGCCAGAAATTACAGTTCATTGCGTTTACAAAGCGCGCTACATGTCGGATTTGATTACCCACTGCAATTATTATGCGATACTCGTCTGGAACAACGCATTGCATTTTATATATCCTTGGCTCTTAGGGAAATGGCTAGGCAAAAATATAGACAAGACACTGGTAGTTAACCTGTTCCAAGGGAAGAATCCATGCATTTATCTGAAGATGAAATGACAAACAACGAAAAAGTACTGCGGGGTGTCCGACGTTGCTACTGGGGATATTGAGTTTTCTGGCGGTAAAACATGAGTCATGTGCATAATGGCGTACTGTAAACGAAAATCTATCTGTAATTATGCCTCCGGCTCGTTTCTTTTTGAACGCCCCTTATATTTTCGTATTAAAGCGATGTGGAATATATTGTTGATTCTCCAGCCACAGAATTTTATGGTGAGCAAAACGCTGTACGTTTTTAGAGCTATTGATGTAACATGTGGACAGTTAAGACTTACCTTGTCTGTCGAGAAGTGTCTAGTACTGTGAAACAGAACAAGCTCTTCTTTAAATTGCAAATGAAATGGGTTTCTTTAATGTCTCAGAAATGTTACCTGATTTGAAAATGGAAATATGTGTGTGTGTGTGTGTGTGTGTGTGTGTGTGTGTGTGTGGAGGGGGGGGGGGGGGAGGTGATCAGTGCCAACGACATTTCCATAGCAGATTGGAGTACCTGTGAGCACAGCTAGCAATACAGTTCGGCTTAGAACCTGAAGTGACGTGGTTGTATGGTATTGTGCTCTGCGCTAATAAAGGTATTTTGCTGTATGGGCAAAATGCCACACTGGTGACCCGTGACAATCGGGCCTAACCTTTTGTTCCATTCCGGTTTACTACGCACTAGTAAGCACTCACCTCACACCACGCGTGTTACAGCGACTGCGCGTCGTGTATTTCGTCAAGGGATAGGAATCGCCGGTGTTGCCAGTGCCTTAACTGACAAACAGTGCCAAAATCTGAACCGTGTACTATGACGCATGCTTCAGAGCACAAAATAGTGTTTCCGGACAAGTCATCGACTGACCTGTTATTACTCTTGGTGCCTGTTTCAGAACTATCCACTCCACTCTTGGACTCTGGTGCTCTGATGGCATTTATTACGATCGATCCCGCAACAACCACGTCACCTGTGCCAGCCACAATATGACCGCTGCTTGACAACAAGATCATCTCGCACAATGCAAGACATCAGCCTCTATACTACACGGATGCCATTACGGAATCTACAACCGCGCCGCGATTGATTCAGGACACTTCCTCCAACGTACTGTTTTGTACGATTTCTGTACTACCACCACATATGAATCACACATTGCTTAGAGAACTTGTTTCCCAACCCAAACTGCCACCCTTTCGTCTGCAACAATCGGCCCTATGATTTGCATCAGCAGAATTCGTATTTGCATCACTAAGAATTTTGGACGACAATTCCCACCGTATAACATTGATCTACTACCTGACACAGCATGACGACATCATCGGTGATGTCATAAACTTGCCCCTTAAACACAAAAAGCATCCAATGGCCAAATCTGTCTTGCTTCAGCAACTGTCTCACACGTTGGTAAAGCAACTTCGCTAAGGAGCCTATAACGAACAACAACTTCAACAACCTCACCTATGGTACTGGCTACGAACACAGACATGCATTTGGATTGGTAGCTGCCTCCACAGCTGCATCTTGCGATGATCGCACATAAAGCACAACTGCTTAACAAGAAGCTCAGCCTCATGGATAGGATGTTCACTCTGTACTACAACACAGACAGCGCCGACCGTTAGATCTAGGCCGGACACAGGCCCCATAAACCGACTGTGATGTCACCACCTCCAGCCCGGACACTGCGGATTTCACACAACACCACTCCCCCAGTTGACAAAACTTTGACAACCCCCCTTTTTGCCTCAACGTCACAGCTTTGCTGGTGTAACGTCGAGTTAGGCGATACGGCACAACTGTTGGTCTTCGAGTTGTTTCGAAAACTTCAAAAGCTGGCCATCGAAGGCACACTGATACACAAAGTGGGCTTTTCATGTGCTTTATGGGATGCACGTTCTTCACACTGGCTTACATGACAGATGGAAGACTTAACTTTTCTTGACCTTGACTTACACACATATTTCCTCACAGATACACGATCGTATGTTAGCACGGTACCGATGGGCATGTTCACACTGCTCACGGACACAGCTCGGCTACAGCTCAGCTCCACCAAGAGTTCTACAGGCTCGGTGCATGAAACAATTCATCATGTTTTACAACGCAGCATGGAACTCCAGTGCCCATGGACATTCTTCCTAACAGATTTCAGTAAACCGGTGGTGGGGACTGACTTCTTTCGACATTTTCAGCACTCTGCAGACATAGAACATATACCGTTGCTGCACCATGCAATCAGTAGTCTTACCCTTGGTCTTTTTGCTCTGGCGCCACATCCACCAGCGCACATCACATCGTGATCCATCGGCTGTGTGGCCATGATGTTGATGCACACTCTTCTGTCGTAAAGTATTGCACTACAATTGTAGATGCCATCATAAAGACACACCAGCATTACCTAGAAACACGCCAAGCAACGGTGATGCACTGTGCTGAGAATGCAGGTTTGCCTCACCGCATACACATGTATCAGCTGCCCTCGTGCCCATATGTGGACTGATTCAGAGCCTTTTGATCGCCCCCACTCATGACGAACTTGCATCATTGCTTCCACCTCTGGCAGCTACGCATCTGACTCCCATGACTACTCAACCCCTCTCACAGGTTATTATATCGCTTCTTTCATGGTGCCCACTGCACTGCCCGAGTGCTCCAGCCCCTCCTCATTACAAGCGATCATTCAGCAGCGTGCCACCAAAAACCGTACGATGCATCGAATACTCGCCAATGCGAGCCCACCAGGTCGCCACAAAGCACGCCGCCTGGCTACATCTCTTCTACAGGCAGCGAAAACAACATTCAATAAACTTTTACAATCTGGGATAGTTCGTCATTTGACAGCTCCTGGGACTCACTCGTCAAACTTGTTACAAAAAAGGACAGTTCTGTTAGACCCTGTAAGGATTACAGAGTCCTCTGTGCTCTAAAACTACACGACAGTTACCCCATGCCTATCATTCAACACTTTAAATGCTGCCTCGTGGGTGCGACTGTCTTTAGTATTAATGACTGCAGAAAGATCTACCTTCAAACACGTATCCATCTAGACAACGTTTCTAAGACTGTCGTCGTTATACTTTTCAGCCTCATCAAATTTCTTTTCACGCCTTACGAATTGAAAAATGTAGACGAAATGTGGCAAAAAGTTATCGATGATGTCCTCTTCAAGCTGGGTTTTTGCTATGTACGAGGTGTGGCTAGAAAAAAACCGGACTAGTACTGGTGAAACAATAAAACGAATGCAATAAGGCTGAAAGTCACGTGGCCTGTCACGTGACTCTCGCTCCGCCTACTGCTCGAGTTTCATCCGCCTCCTGCACTCAGTCTGCCCGTGGCGTCTGTTTTAAGTAGTTGACGTTTTGTCTGTGCGTCGGAAATTGTTGAGTGTACAGAAAGAACAGCGTGTTAACATCATATTTTGTTTCATACTAGGAAAATCGGCAAGTGAAACGTTTGTAATGGTACAACAAGTGTACGGCGATGATTGTTTATCGCGAACACAAGTGTTTGAGTGGTTTAAACGATTTAAAGATGGCCGCGAAGACACCAGTGATGACACTCGCACTGGTAGACCATTGTCAGCAAAAACTGATGCAAACATTGAAAAAATCGGTAAACTTGTTCGACAAGATCGCCGTTTAACAATCACAGCAGATTGTGCGTTCCCCGTAGTGTAACCACCATTGCTGGCGTTTACTGTCAGCAACTGAGACGTCTTGCACACCCCCGACCAGGAAGACTGAGCAAAGTGATGCTAGTTGTAATACTCCGATATTTTACGTATCCCGCTCGATCGGGATCTGATAGCAGCCCAAATAATAATTAATTAATGTGACCGTGTACCTAATGGGGCTGGCAATCGGATTTGACTGCCACGGAGTTGTTACATTCCATTTTTGTCCTTCTCAAATGTTGTAATTATGAAATGTCTAGTGACAAGAAAAACGCCAACACAGCTTCACTAATCAAGACCTATATTCGTCTCAAAAACACAAGAAAAGGAGACAGCCACTGCCTTCGTCATACATATTTAATAACGGCTAATCTCAGCACAGGCCTCTTCGTTATTCATTATTGTCACACGCAAATTCAATCACTGCAATCCAACACTGCAATCCAAATAATGCCGGCGCGGTAGACGCGAAACCAAATAAATATCGTCACAAAAATACCACTGAATCACTCTCGTAATTATACTTTTTCACTTTCCCGTATTATTCTAACACAAAGGGGTTAAACCGCGGGGATGGCCACTCCCTTTGTCGGTAAGCCTTGTATCACAGCAACCGGCCTCCGCACGGCTCGGCCCGCAACCTGGGAACTGACTTCAACTCACACTCGCTCTCGCAACCCGACACTATCGATTGTTTGCCCTGTCGACCTGTGCCGAGTGCAAACTTATAGTAAGGGCCTACGGACCCCTTACATAGTCCACGATGACGCCCGTCTGCATTCTGCTGGACTGACAAAAAAGAGTATACAGGAGTTGTGTTGGGAAGGCATTCCGCACCTGCTTTAATTACCTGATCTTTAAGATTTTCACTTTTCTGCTCTCTATCGAACAACCTTCAAAGAACTTCCTATACGCATAAATATGCGCTCCGAACGTGGCTCAACGATTTCTTTGCCTCAAAACTGCGCAGTCGCGAAATGAAAAGTTACCTCAGTATTGGCAGACTGTTATAAATAGTGAAGGAGACTGTGTTACTGATGAGTATCTGTTGTTTTATGGAGAAAAATTACAAACTTATACATCACGCTGATATTCAAAAGAACGCCACTCTCAGATTTATGGATATTTAACAGATAAGACGTCCGTCCATCCAGGTGTCGCTGACCTATGCCCCTTTACCGAGCTATGTGTTTCAGTAGTTGAAGTATAAGGTTAATGGGGGAGGTACTGGTTCGCAGTTGTGCAATCCAGATTTACATTTTCTGCCGTTTCCCCAAATCGCTTTAGGTGAAGGCTAGGATGTTCTTCACTAAAGCATTCGGCTGACTTCCTTCCTCATCATTGTTCTTTTCGAGCTCGCTCACCGTCTCTGACAGCCTCGTCGTCCATGACAGGTAAAGTTTATGTTTCTTCTTTCATTTAAAACTAATTCGTCCTCCTTAAAAATACTTGAATTTGTTGTCTCTTACCCAATTAACAAGTCACTTCAGCCCACACGTAACGGTTCTACTCAATATGTCGCCAAGTCTTCTCCCAAACTTCGCTTTCTGCAGAACCCTGTTTCTCATCCTGTCGCTACTAGAAACTCTGCCTCAAGACATTTTGAAAGTCTTTTCGACTACGTGTGCCAGCTTCTAGCAGTAACACTCAGAAAGCAGTGGCAGCCAGGTTGATGCCGTATTTCTTTTTACTTCCAGAATGCGTTCGAAACAGTTTCGCACTGCCGTCTGGTGAACAAAATACAAACGTTGGCGTATAAAGCAAGCTCTCTGAATGGACAGTACAGTTTCCAGCAAACAGAAAACAGCATGCCATTCCTAATGGAGAGATATCATCAAACATAAGAGTAACTTCGGGCGTATCCCAAAGATGTATTACAATACCATTAGTTTTCACAACATAAGTAAATAACGTAGTGGAAAACGGCTGAAGTTCTATGAGGCTTTCCTCATATGATGCTGTTGTATACAGAAAAGTCGCAACGCTAGGAAACTGCAACGAAATTCGGGAAGACCTCCAGAGGTTCCACTCTTGGTGCAGGACTCGGCTGCCGACACTCAATATGAGCAAATGTAACGCATTGCGCATAAATAGGGAGATATCCCGATTACTGTATTATTCCACGCTTGCAGAACAATCAGTGAAAGTAGTAACATCCGTTAACTGTCTAGGAGTGTGGGTACGGAGCCACTTAAAAGTCTAACGGTCACATAAAACTAATCACAATAAAGGCACATGGAAGTCTGAGATTCACTGGGATAATACTGAGGAAGTTAAGTTCACCCACAAAAGAAACAGCTTACGAAATTTTCGTTCTAGAGGTACTCGAATATCGCTCCTCAGTGTGGGATCCAAACCAGACAGGACTGAAAGCGGAAATACAAAAGGTATTAGCAAGAGAAAGCGTTTCGTTACTGCTTCATTTACTAAGCGCGGAAAAATACACACAGGGGTACGCATTCTACTCCACTACCAAACGCTACAACGCATATCAGAGTGGATTGCTGTAGAAATCCCTATAGCGCACTTTCCTTAAAGAATCAGTCAATACAGGGTTATTACAAATGATTGAAGCGATTTCACAGCTCTACTATAACTTTATTATTTGAGATATTTTCACAATGCTTTGCACACACATGCAAAAACTCAAAAAGTTTTTTTAGGCATTCACAAATGTTCGATATGTGCCCCTTTAGTGATTCGGCAGACATCAAGCCGATAATTAAGTTCCTCCCACACTCGGCGCAGCATGTCCCAATCAATGAGTTCGAAAGCATCGTTGATGCGAGCTCGCAGTTCTGGCACGTTTCTTGGTAGAGGAGGTTTAAACACTGAATCTTTCACATAACCCCACAGAAAGAAATCGCATGGGGTTAAGTCAGGAGAGCGTGGAGGCCATGACATGAATTGCTGATCATGATCTCCACCACGACCGATCCATCGGTTTTCCAATCTCCTGTTTAAGAAATGCCGAACATCATGATGGAAGTGCTATCGGTCTCCAGTTGTGGCATGAGCCAATTTTCCAGCATGTCCAGATACACGTGTCCTGTAACGTTTTTTCCGCAGAAGAAAAAGGGGCCGTAAACTTTAAACCGTGAGATTGCACAAAACACGTTAACTTTTGGTGAATAGCGAATTTGCTGCACGAATGCGTGAGGATTCTCTACCGCCCAGATTCGCACATTGTGTCTGTTCACTTCACCATTAAGAAAAAATGTTGCTTCATCACTGAAAACAAGTTTCGCACTGAACGCATCCTCTTCCATGAGCTGTTGCAACCGCGCCGAAAATTCAAAGCGTTTGACTTTGTCATCGGGTGTCAGCGCTTGTAGCAATTGTAAACGGTAAGGCTTCTGCTTTAGCCTTTTCCGTAAGATTTTCCAAACTGTCGGCTGTGGTACGTTTAGCTCCCTGCTTGCTTTATTCGTCGACTTCCGTGGGCTACGCGTGAAACTTGCCCGCACGCGTTCAACCGTTTCTTCGCTCACTGCAGGCCGACCCGTTGATTTCCCCTTACAGAGACATCCAGAAGCTTTAAACTGCGCATACCATCGCCGAATGGAGTTAGCAGTTGGTGGATCTTTGTTGAACTTCGTCCTGAAGTGTCGTTGCACTGTTATGACTGACTGATGTGAGTGCATTTCAAGCACGACATACGCTTTCTCGGCTCCTGTCGCTATTTTATCTCACTGCGCTCTCGAGCGCTCTGGCGGCAGAAACCTGAAGTGCGGCTTCAGCCGAACAAAACTTTATGAGTTTTTCTACGTATCTGTAGTGTGTCGTGACCATATGTCAATGAATGGAGCTACAGTGAATTTATGAAATCGCTTCAATCATTTGTAATAGCCCTGTATTTTGTTTCTTGCTAAGAATATCTCGCGAAAAGGTCATGAAGGTAAGATCAAAGAGGTTCTAGGCCGTGTTCCTGCCAGCAGTACATCTTCCGCCCACCGTTCGCTACTCGAACGCAATAGGAGAAAGTGAAAGTGGTGCACAAAATACCCTCCGCCGCACACAATACGCTGTGAGGCTGACTTAGACAACAAAAAGGAAAACCGTGAGGTACCACATGGTATAAAACAGCAGTGCAGTGGCGCAGATGTCAATTGTACTCCGGTGATTCACTTGAAAAGCTTTACGACGTTATTATGGCAGCACGACATGACTTAACAGACTTTGAACGTGGATTTTTAGTTGCAGCTAGACGCTTGGTACATTACATATCGGAAATCGTTAGTGAATTCAGTATTCCTAGATGCAAAATGTCAGAAGTGTGCCGCAAATACCAAATTTCAAGCGTTACCTCTCACCAAGGACAACACAGTTGCCGGCGGCCTTCACTTAACGAGAGAGGGCGGTGGTGTTTGCGTAAAGTTGTAAGAGCTATAAGACAAGCAACACTGAATGAAATAACCGTAGAAATCAATGTGCGACGTATGACTAACGTATCCATTAGGACAGTGCGGCGAAATTTTACATTAATTGTCTATGGAAGCAGACGGACGACGCGAGTGTTGTTGACATTCTGTGTTGCCTGATCACATTGCGCGGTAGTCACACGTTTAACTTACTGTGGACGTATAGGTTCTCATAGGAAAAATGAAAAACTAAGCTTAGCTTTCCTAGCAAAAATTATTAGTTCCCATTTTTTCTCCTTTCGACAATATTTATTTCCTGTTTGTGTAACGAGAACCACAGATATTTAAATGATAATTATTTAGTTTAAATTCACGGTTCTGAAATGAAACCACGTCGAGAATGTTGAATATAACGAAATAGCAGTATTTGTCTCCGTCGCATTTATAACACGCAAAATTCCATTGCGATTGAGGAAATAACTTTTCTTCTTTATGGTAGAATTGCGAGCATCTAAAGCTGGAATTTAACGCTCAGACCTCCGCGCGACATGTCTGAAATATTGAATATAACGCCGTGCTGCGAATATTAATGGCGAGCACAGCCCGCGATCCTGTGCTCGGATAACGTTGGCGGGAAAACACAGCTTGGAGGACAGAAGAAAAAGAAGTGGCATATAGATTGGAAATTAGTTTCTGTGACAGTATTCTTTTCTTCTAGGTAATTAAAACACGTCGTGATGTAGCCTTAATCGTGAGTAATAGTAAGCAGCCTCGACCACAGCACACACACACACACACTGAGACAGACACACACGCGACATGCACAAATAAACTTTAGGTTTGTTCTGGGACAATGACGGACATTGTCTCACAAGTTAGTAAAGAAACAAACAAATGCAAGTAGGACTCTTACTCTTCGGGTGTCTTGCAAACTTAATTACGTATACACTACGGGAGTAGAGAACCTTTACGGTTTTCGCCTGTTATCGATGTCAATATTGGCAAGATATCGGTCCCAGAAATTCCAAAAACTTTCCGGGATGATTCAGTTTTAGGTTTAATTTTTTTTTTAACTCCGCATTGGCTGCTCTAATTTTTCATTTATTTTATTAATTTTGGAGTTATACGCTATGCTAATTGTCAATAGTCTTCGTCTGCTCTTCTCCGTGTTGCGATTACACAGAGGCACACCGACAATCTTCCAGGAACAATACGAGACTGGAATAGAAGGGAGAACCGATAGAGGTACTAAATGTACCCTCCACTACACACAGTCAGGTGGCTTGCGGAGAATGGATGTAGATGTAGATGCAGATGACGGACATTTGTAGAGAAGTAAACGGTACAGCCAGCCGTAGAGCGATTGTTGTACGCACATGTTGAGTTCAAAAATGGCTCTACACACTATGGAACTAAACATCTGAGGCCATCAGTCCCCTAGGCTTAGAACTACTTAAACCTAACTAACCTAAGGAGATCACACACATCCATTCCCGAGGCAGGATTCGAACCTGCGACCATAGCAACAGCACGGTTCCAGACTGGAGCGCCTAGAACCACTCGGACACAGCGGCCGGCAATGTCGAGTTGTTCTGCGGAATGCTTCACCGTATTGCCAAACAGCGAAAGTGCAACTCAGCATTCATTACCAGTATTACTTTGCTTTGAAAGATAACAGATGTTATTCATGTCGTAGGCATGAACTTTCAGCGAATGTTTGTACGTAGAATGAAGATCCAACGACCGTTAGATAGCAAAGTCATCGTTTTCACAGCAGCAGGGGTTTCACTTCGTCGTACCTCAGCCAATTAGAACGAAATATTTTTAAATCACATACATCAACCTTCGCCGTGAAGCAAACTACTTGTTACTCAAAACTAGATCAGGAACCTACAGTAGTTCCTGTCCTTTTTGGTTGATTACAAATGCCATGTATTTTGGCAATGACAAAAAATTTTATGTGATACAGTTACAAATTAATACTTTTCGGATTTTTTCCCTTTACTTTTAGTATGAAACCTTGACTCCTACAAAATTTCAAGATTCTGGATCAACGTGGTCTCTCTATAAGTTTATGAGTGAGTGTGTGAGTATCCAGAAAATGCCCGTACCTTTTGATTGCACTGAGTTAGAAGCTTAAAGGTTTTACGTTGCTAAGACACCGTAAACCTCAGTAAGTGACATAAATTTCAGCATGATTCCTCTACTCTTTTCTGAGAGAAATGGGTCCTAACAATCGGACAGACAGACAGACAGAGAGACCACGAAAATATATCACAAGGGTTCCGTTTTTATCGACTGATGTACGGAATCCTAATGTAGTGGGGTATTGTGAACTGAATAAAAATCCTCACCAATTGCGATCGAAAACTTCCAGCACAAGGAGTCTTCTCGTTCCACCAACGGCCTTGTCAAAGAGAGCGGACTACCGGACAGTGGTTCAGGGCTCTCTTTTGCCTGGGCGTGCGAAACTTCTCCTAAAAGGTGGAAGAATCAGCAATGATAAACGGCATGAGAATGCAGAAGGCAATGGAAATAACTGCATTAAAGGCACATAATATGTATTCGCAGGCCATGTGGCTTGTAACTGAGAAAGTATGATGATCGCTCCATTTGCAAAAGATTGTAGATTACTCCCCCATTCGGATCTGCGGAAAGGCACTGTCAAGGAGGAGATAAACACGAAAAAAAGATGGAGTAATCAACCAAAGAGTATCTAGCACTCCAGGTGTCTAAGTGTTGAATGACAGAGGTTTGAAAGTGGTAGGGAACCAAGAAAATCTTCACATGGATATGAGGGGAAGGACCAGTACAGTCATGGCTGAGTGCTCTGTGAGGACGTACTGTGCGGTCCTCGTTGGTGTAGCTGACTGGTTAGTTCAGCAAGTGTTACTGTACGTGTACATCGTGTTCCTTGTTAAGTCACCGAATTAATCGCTTTTGTTCATCCCCTGCTGCGTAACATTTGTGAAGCGGAGGCACCACTTCGTACCCGTAAATCATCCCTGCCCATTGGGAAAATGCTTTATGGTTATCTTTAACAATAATACAAAGTATTTTCAGCCCACAGCATTGGAAATTCATTGTTGCCTTCATGGTAATTGCCGTCTTTCTGGAGCCAACCTTGAGCTTGTTCAAATGGTCAATGAAAAATATTGTATCTTTGCAAAATTTCGTAGCCCTGGTATTTTAGAAAGGATACAGGTACTACTGAAATCCCATGCTAAAGCTTAGTTCCGGCCTCGTGATGACCTTGTACCGCTGACGAAAGTAAAGCCAATAGCGAACTTAAAAGTGTCAGGGTGTTCAAACTTCCTACGAAGTTAGATAATAGATACTGGATGCAGGTAATTTCTAAATATGGACAGACATAAAGTATCGACCTCGGAAAGTTGTTTCATAGGTCCAATATTCAGTGCTATAAAGGGATTAAATGTGAATCGTTGTTTGTTACGTCTCATATCCCGACCGATATTCTTTTATTTGGTTGCTAGGCACACGGAATAAATGACAAGGAGACTTCCTAATGTCACGTGTGCAATGGGTGAGAATATCTTCGAGAAAATTCTTCCACGGCGGATGTTTAGTCCAAGAAATACGAGTAACGTGCAGCAGCGGACAAGGTTAGAGGTACAAGAACAGAAGCCCTCAATAACGCAGCGGGCAGCTCTGGGAACACAACCATAGAATCCACTAAATATATGATGACGAATTCCAACCGTCAATAAGGCCAGATAATGCTGAAAAGACTGAAACCGTAGACACCAGTCTCAAACTACAGGGAAACAGCTACAGAATGCATGAATTCTCACTTCAGCAGCAAGGTAAAGAAATAGAATTGACAGATGAAACTCATTCCTACCTTACCCTCAGTCATACCAACAAGAAACGGCAACGGAAAAAGGAAGGTACTAGACGCAGAAGAGGAATCGGCACAGGTTCCAAGGAAATGTAAGTCTTGTAACGTTAGAACGCAGCAGAGCAGATCCGACCTGGAAAGGATGAGTCACGCAGAAAAAGCTGTTCGCCAATCACAACCACACGCGGCGAGTTTCCTGAACCGTCCACGGCAAAAAAGTGAACATCAGCCGATGCTGGAAGAAACGCCCCAGGCGACACAAGGACCGAAGACATGAGTGATATGAACAGTTAATACTGGACACGTAAACAGGGAAGTAAAGAGGAAGATGGTGAGAAACAACATTCATTATCACTAAAGTCAGCGAAAGATTCAGTGAAACGTGGTACGGAGAAAAATAAGAAAAAAAACGAAAGGGAATACAAAGATGACGAGAAGAGAGAAATGAAATGTGAACTTGCTGGGAACGACTGCAGACAAGAAAATTAATTTGGACAATAACAAAAACGAAAACATAGAAAATACAGGAAAACAGCTTGCAATGGGCAATAGGATAGTGCTGACCCTATTCACGCTAGATGCTACTCTAAACTAGGAGAACGAGAGGAACAACCATTGGCAACAATACATGTGTAAAACACAGAAAACAACGTAGACAAGCCAGAGGACTTTGGCTAATAGACGTGAGCGTGCTACCGTATACAACAGTGACTATCAACATAAACCGTGTTCAGGCATAAAACTAAAATGCTTAACCGATTCTTTATACTCCTTAGATGTTGTGTAGATCTTACGCAAGGGATGTAACGCAATACTCAATATTGGCGAAGAATCTTCAACGGCGATTCTATACAGGAAAATTATTCAATGTACAGTTCAAGCGTGCCTAGAGCCAGCAAGCGGCAAACAAAAAATGATTACTAAGCTTATAGAGGATTGAGATCTTTACTCAGCTCAGAATATAGAAGAGACATCGGCAGATTTATTTTCTAGCAGTACAACATGATATCACGATTCTAGTGATAACGAACAACTAATAATTAGGATAACAAGTGAGGACATTAAATGTATCATCATCGACACTGCGAAGAGGAATGTAGGTAGACAGGATGGATTGTCCATCGAATATTACGAACAGTTTTAGAATGTCGTAGGAGAGGAACTCCCTGAAATGTAGAATAAGCTCTTAGTAAATAACGTTAGCCCTCTGCCCCCCCCCCCTCCCCCACAACAACTTACAGAGAGAATGAAATGTCTGATACCAAAGACTGCACAGACTAACAGCGTGTAAAATTTCCATTCTACCACTCTGCTCAACGCCGACCTTAAAATTCTAACGCACGTTATAAATACTAGAATAAATACTTTGTAAAGTAATTGGACCATTATAAGCCAGTGCATCTACAGAGCGGGCACCGAAAATTTTTAGCCATGTATAGAGATACTGTACATTTACCTTGGATATTCAAGACGAGGTTCTGGATTTTAGTAAAGTGTGAATCATGTTTTTAGTTAAAACTATGGAGAAAACGGGTTTTAAAGGGTCAATCATAAAGCTAATAAAGAAATGAATAACTGGCATAGGATCGAGGCTGAAGATTAATGGCCAACTGAAACCTCTGGTGTCGATTAAACAAGGAGTACGATTTGGAAGCTACCTCTCAATGTCGCTGTTCGCCACAGCAATAGCACCGTTATTGAATAAATTCCTTAGTTCCCTAAAAGGCCTTCTGACACTTTAACATAATGCCAAGCTAGCAGTATGGCTATGACGACTCTTGTAACACTTTGTTTACGCCCTGTGTTCCTGTCCACTTTGTTTACGTTAAGTGACCCTAGCCATTGACCTTCAGATGACGTCATGAGCCGCGACCTCTTATGTATGACATCATCATTGTGAGGTCAGAAGCCACATAATCAAGAAAGAGGGATATTCGAACACTGGATAAATTTTAAAAATTATTGGGAAATTAAAAAATTAAAGATTTGAAAATTTAAATAAACATACACACATACTTCATAGTGTACCACCCCCCTCTCCTCTCCTCCAGGCGACGATGACCTCGCTGTTGAGTGCCATACACGTATCACCAACACCATCTCCTCTCTTCCTAGTGGAGCCTAGTATTTTAACCACCGTCAAACTGAAAGTGCCAGTTGTAACCTATCCCCATTTACGCTGTGCTCAAAAGTAGCCGAACGACCTGAATTATTTATCGATAAATACATTACGCTCTTAAAAAGTATCTGAGTGCGTAAAACGACGAATATGACCTGGCTCACCAGTCACAGCGGTAGTTTTTATTGGAAGTTATAATTAATTCGCTATAGAATAGCAGAACAAGCATAAAATATAGTTAAACACCAACGTTTTCTAATGCAATGTAGTTAATGAATTGGTAATATATAGTTGTTGAACTTGCGATTTACTTTCAATAATATTCTGCAAAACTTCAAAAACGTGAAATAAAATCAACTACTTGCCTGATTTTCTGTTGATAGTCTGAATCAAAAAACAGCTGGACCAGTAAAACAGTCTACATTTGGTCTGAGTACCATGCTTGGTTTAAGACACAACAGAGCCTCATATTAATTATTTTCCATATTGTGAGGCTTGTCAAGTGGCACAAAGTCCATCTAAGACCAAAACGTCTGTTGTTACATCAACAGTGGAAAACAGTGCAATATTTACATAAAGCATCTTAATGTTATGGGTTACAGGGTTACAGGTTAATTTGTTGCGGGTTATGCATTATGGGTACAGGTTATGGAATACAGGTTCTGTGTTATGGAGTGTGGTTAGTAATGAATTATACATCACAGGTCACAGGTTATCAGTTACATGTTATGGGTTATGGATTGTCAGTTAAGGACTAGGGTTACCGGTTATGGGTTGCCGGTTATAGGTTATGCGTTACAAATCACATGATACATGTTACAAGTCATACGTTATGGGTTACAGGTTAAGGGATACAGTAAATCCTAAGAAACTGAAGTACCCAGTAACTAACACACCGGTAGTTTACAGCTTCCAGCAGCTAACACCTCCCCCACTAAATGACGCAGTCTGTACACGTCACTCACTGCAGATACGTATTGCTTTGGGTAAGTTATACAGTAGTTTTTTCTCTCTGTAACGTTTACTTTAATAAGACAACAATTATAATATATGTATTACAGACAAAATGCAGTTTTCCACATGTAATAGAGTAAGACGACACCATGCTGCATGCATTCCAAGATGTATGGTGAAATGCTTTTTGTGATGTTGTCGGTGTTTACATCGTTAATTCTCAGTGTACTTTAAGCTGTAAGTCAGATCTGCAGTAGTTTTCTAGATGAATTTTACGTTGTCAACAATCGAGCTGTGTGTCTTTTAATACGTTATACACACATTCTAGGTGCCGAAGTGCTTAATTTTAAGGTTTGTTGTGCTTGCAAAGAGTGGTATGAATATCGTACTTTCAATTTTAAAGAGGAGTCTTGGATGTGCATAGCATTAGTGATTCTTGAGCAATTTATGTTGTAAGTTACATCTTCAATGGTGCTTCAGTGCATGCGTTTGCAATAGATTTTTATAAATTTAGGTGAATTTTATGTGTAGTACGAAGAACTACAGCTGTTTAAAATTTTTTAATTTTTAATGTAGTACCAATAAATCAGCTGTGTCGTGTAATAAGTAATACAGACAACTTCGATGCGGAAATATGTAATTTGAGACCCCGAGGGGCTTGTTATCCTTTGAAATCTTACGTATTCCGTAAACAGCACAATTTTCTTTAGCTTGAATTTCTGTAGGGATCTTTAATTACTCTTGCATATTACGATAAGCAGGCAAACTGTACTCATATGTGTTTTAATAAGTAATACAAGCAATTTAGATGTATAAATATATCAGCTGAATAAACGTTTAGAGTGCCTCGACACAATAGTTTTCATTTGCTAAATACTGCAGTTTCTAGTAAGCCTGAGTCACTCGTAGTAAAAGCAATAACTGTCAATCAACATAATCAATTACATTTTTCTAGTGTATAACATGATGCATTAACTTTATGGCTTCTAAAATGCTTCTTGAGAACGATTTAGCTGCGGAAACAATTTTAGAGTCTGTTGTGACTTACATCAAGATAAGCCCTAATTAATTACATTCCACCAGTAAATCAGACAGTAATTTTTACGACATAGTTCCCTCAGGCGTGACTACTAATGTCATTTGTCAATTTATCGTGTTATCTGTAATTATTTTTGGGAGCGGAAATAGCACTGGGGCTGACAATAATGTTTTATGCACAAATGTGTTAAAAATACTTGTTTAGGAAAATAACATTCACTTTTTGACATAATATTACACAGTTTTCTGTTGCTAACGTATTTTTGCTGATATTTTACAGTTAGAAACAACACTGCGACATTTGATAGCATCACAGATGTGGAAAATAATTAATTAAAGTCTCTATTCTATCATAAACCGGTGAATGGTACTAAGAAAAGCAAAAGGAACTTAAACCAGTAGTTGGCGATTTCTAACGTTTCTGAAGTTTTACACTATAATTTTTAAAGTAAAACTCATGTTCAACTACTAAAGGCTAATTATTCGTCAGTTACATGGCATAAGCAAACATTGGTTTTTAACTGCGTGCGGAGAATATGTTTTATATATGTTTTAACGTTTCATAGAGAATTATATATAGCTCTAAACGAAATTTGCTAATGTGACTGGTGAGCCAGTCCATATACAATCTTTTGAAATCAGTACTGAAATCATAGTTGACACTATTTTCATCATTTTACGCAATTCAGATACTTATTTTTGTGTGACGTGTGACGTTTTTATGGTAAATAATTCAGGTCTTTCAGTTACTTTTGAGACAGCCGACTCTTAAATGTAACTGGCTCTCCCATTTTAATGCTCATTATAATACTGGGTTCTAATTGGAGGAGAGAGAGGCAAATGGTACATAATGCAATGTGTGTGTGTGTGTGTGTGTGTGTGTGTGGTTGTGTGTGTGTGTGGGTGTGTGTGTTTCCTGTTAATTTTAATTTTTGTTAATTCCTTGTAAATTTTCCAAATTTCTTAAAAATTTGAATTTCTCTAAATCTTGATGTCATGGAATAAGAGTCATGGCTTGTGACATCAAAATGATGATATCACACACAAGGGGGTGCAGATAATGATCTCATTTCAAGGTCAATGACCTTGGTCACATTATGTAAACTAAGCGGGACAGAATATATCATGTAAACAAAGGGTCTCAGAATCGGCATACCCTTACTACTTAATCAAATGCAGATGACGAAAGTGTGGTTGTCCGTTCTGGAGAACAGATTGACACAGCTGAATAACAAAAAAATATGTAGGTTCAACTCGCGCAAAAGCGAATTGTGGTTTGCTGTTTGGCCATGACGCAGGTTCAGTATCTGGAGAGACGCCAAGTGGATCATCTTCAACACCACCCAGGCATCGTTCCAAGAGGGATCTCAGTGGATCTGGGTGATATATCACTTCACCAGTGCTGACGGAGCTGTGGCTTCAATTTTCCGTCGTGTCGACTTCATGGCAATATGTGCGCGTGGCCAGAAACAAGCTGTCTGTGGTCTTGTCTAAAGATCAGTATGGTTTTGATGGTGTTGGTCATTCATACTGTCAGCTCGACTGTACATGATGTGAATCGGTAACCTCTTCATTGAGCTGAACAGTGATCGTTGTGAAGGAGCGTCAACAGATATGACCTCGCTATCCAAGGGTTTGAATTCTATGGAGCGTCCCACAGGATGCATCAATGTGCCTTTGCCTTGAGTCTTCGAACGTATATGATATATAGGACACTGTCCATTTCGCCCTTCCTTCGCAACGTATTGTTTCTGTCTCACTTACAATTTCCTTCTTTTCCCAGCTCACCAACGCCGTAAAGGCTAACCCCTGCGTCACTATCTGCTGGTTTCACACTGTCAACATGAGATGCATGATCGATTTTGACTTACTGTTGTTTGAGTGTACTCAGCAACTGCCTTTCCATGGATTCTGCTATTCACAATAGCTGCTAAAACAATTAATATAGTAATAAGCTTTATTTCAAAAGAATCAGAAATAAAATCATAATAATAAATATAATTTCAACCACCAAAATTCAATATTCAAGAAATAGAAATTAAAATAGCAACATCACCAATACGATTAGAAAGTGTGTGTGTGTGTGTGTGTGTGTGTTTGTATGTATGTGTGTGTGCTATTTGGACCCGCATAGGCCTGCTGTATCTCTTGTGGTCTTTAATTCATTCATGACCTCTTCTAATTTCACATTAATATAGTCTTCGAGTTGTATGACAAGCTCCTCCGTCATGACAGCATGCGTCTCTGTCTTTTCCTGTTTCACTCTCAATTGCACTGGATCCTTTTGCAAACCGGAAATTTGTTCTTGTGTACGTTCTATGACTTCAAGCCTACTCGTTAGTTCTGTATCTCATCACGATTTTCATTTACCCTCTCCTGCTTTCTTCTTTCACTCCTATCGCTTTCGTATCTTCTCTCCCGTATCCTTGGCTTTCTTCTTCATTTCCCTAAAAAATTCTATGACGCAAAAACTATAATCTCCTATGTGACTACCTGGTGAAGATGCACGTGAATCCAGTGGGGTGTCATTTCTCACTGGCGTGTTCAGCTTCTCGTTCTCTTATTCTTCAAGTCTGCGAATCGTTAATGCTGCTTTTACGTGTGGTGAAACCGTATCGTCTTCTTCCTTTCGCTAAAGAAGGTCGACATCTGCTTCTTGATTGGTGTGATTCGGAAAACTCAACAAGCCAATTTAATTTTTATGTTCGCATTGACCAGCACTGACTGCAAAATTCACGGTCACCACTCCCATAATATATTTCCTATCCCCAACACTACCCTCTTTCGCGTCATGGCTCGTTAGTCTTGACAATAAACTGTCCTGTGCGTTTTCTTACGGTACTGTTATTAGTCATTTGAACTCTCTCACCTTTCACGCATTGAGCGCCCTTCTCATATGAACGGTAAGTGTTTGTTATCACAAGGTCGTTAGGTTCTTTCCTAAGATTGAATCGTACTGCATATACGAAAACCTTGGAAATAAGATATCCAAACATTATAATTAAATAATCTTATAGAGAGATACTCATTCCACGTTTGAACGCAACATAATATGAGATGTAGGACAAGAGTGACTCACTGCACTGGATCTCCTTTATGGGTACTATGACCCTCATGTTTCCTATTTCAATTTACTTCACCTTGGTTCAAAACCAGAAAAAGAGTTTTCAGGCCCCCTAGAATTTTAGACCGTCGCAAATCTGTTTTTTATTCACTCATTAAATTTACATTCACCGTTTACCCTTCACAACCATTATTTGGTTGTGAAATCGCTTTGTAACAAATTATTCTGGACAGAGCATGGCCAACATCTGATTTCATGTAAATCACTGTCTCTCTTTCATATGTTCTCTAGCTTTTTCGGACCCATTCGCTTCTATCCTTTTTTGTTATCTCATTTCGCAACTATTTTGTTGAACATCACTACTCTCCCACAACTTAAGTTTCATGTATAATCTCCCTAATTCTGTATTCATCTCAGCTGTTTAACCTGGACACAAATTTTAATCTTCCTACTACATCTCAACACATACTTTACATCACAACAAAAAATTTTATACATACATCAAACCCTTCCAAAAAATATTTCACAATACTGATTTAACGGCACTGATGATCAGTCTTATGTGGGACACAATCAAATGGTTCAAATGGCTCTGAGCACTATGGGACTTTACTTCTGAGGTCATCAGTCCCCTAGAACTTAGAACTACTTAAACCTAACTAACCTAAGGACATCACACACACCCATGCCCGAGGCAGGATTCGAACCTGCGACCATAGCGGGCGCGCGGTTCCAGACTGTAGCACCTAGAACCGCTCGGTCACCCAGACCGGCGGAACAGAATCCATGAAGCCATAAACATGTAGGTGAAAATTCATCTAATAGTTATATGCACCAGTAAATGTACTACAAATATCATGATTCTAAGTATTTACCTTTGCCAAGTCATTTACAATAAACACAAAATTAATGAGTAACTGCATCACAGAATATCCTGTGTTGGTAAGATCCTGGCGTGGTCGCCAATTCATGCAAAACCCATTGTGTGATGGATGTAAAAATCTAAATTAGAAAGTTAATTATGAGACAGACACAATCCCTTAAGACCCAACCTAAATTACTGTGTGCAAAAGGATTAATAAAAACAATGAATTGTGAATGCCCTATCTGGGGACCCTAAAGGGGGACCTGCCTAGTACCAAAATGAAAATACTTACGGTGTTAACAAATAATGTCTATCAAATATGAATGAAGATACTAATGTATTCAAACAAAGCACATATGTGGAAATGCATCTGATTATCTTATGATAAGCAAAGTCGAAACATAAAAAGTACCAAGAACTCCAAACAAAGTGAATCTTCCTGTTGACAAATTTACTTAGAAAGTTAAAAATGGCAGCTGTAAACGCAACTGACATTCTGAAAGAACAGAAGATTGATCTATTACAGTGACTGCTTGGCTCAATGTTAAACTGAAAAGACGCTTGCATCTACCACTGCACTGATGGATGTACAACAGATAATTGAAATGCTACCCTCACTTTCTAGGTCCTGGAACGTTATAAAAACTGTGCCCACGGCTAGCAACTAAATCTGCAGGCCCTTCGTGTTTTTTGGAGATTCATATCAGCTGAAAGCACGATTGAGAACATGGCAGAGCGCCAGCCTCTTGCCGATACAAATTCTTTTTCTCATCCCACAGTTCTTCTCGCCAGATCAGAGTGGAAATATGCTATAAGGCTAAACAAGAGCTGCTGCCCAATAGGGGGCTGTCTGGCGACGTAATTTTCATCTGGCCAACACACTCTTGCTTTCTTGCGGCCTCGCCCTGTCTTGCTTCCATGAACGCCTGTGCCCTGCTCCATACCAAATATATTTTTTCTGCCAGAAGCTGCATTGCCTGTCCAGAGTTCATTGTCTGTATAGTTTCCAAACTCTCTCATAAAGGCAAAGAACATTCTCACGCCAGGTTAAACATAATAATGCTAATTAAAGCAGGAGGTTATTAAGAAGTCACCACATACATCCACTGCAGCGGTATTAACTCTTCAAAGCTATTATTGTTAGATGCTCTCTCCTTACTATCCTCTAGTTCAAACTGATGATCGTACTGAATGAAAAGAGACCAGCCAAAAGCTTACCGCCTTTCGTAGTAAGTTGCTGAGTCTTCAAACAGCTTTTCTGCTAGAAGTGGATGATTTTCCTGTTAGTTCAGGTCCAGAGGCAGTAAAGATCTTTTGTTTTTTGGGTAAATTGGGAATGAAGGATATAGCAGTTAAGATCTTGTATTTTTTGGGCAAACTGGAAGTGAAGGGTATAGCCTTAAATGTAAGATGAGAAGAATTGTTACAAACAGGACCCATGGACGTTAATGGTGGCCTGTTGTGGAAGGCCCAAGATGCCGTTATCCAGGGAGAAACCTTGCACCAATTTCATAAATGGATATGCAAGTAAGCCATACCACACATGGCCGTGCAGGAGCTAAGTCATTTGCACTACGTGCGTGAGGAAGGCCTTCAAGAGAAATTTACATGCTATGTAGATAGAGTTACACATAATGCAAGCGCCTTGCGCCCGGAATTCAATCCGTTTGTAGTTGTTCGCCAAATTCTCGATGTTATGCGGCCACAGGACTGACAGAGAGCGGTGTTTTGGAGAAAGCCCAACAATGTTGTTATCTTGAATGATATGCTTAGTCACATGCAGGCGTTCGCTTATGTCAATGAGCAAAGGAAAGAGAAGAAAAAACAGAAACCTAACTGTTGAGAATACCACGTAGGCAGCCCAAGGTAACTTGACGTGTTTTGTTTGTTGTGGAACTTGGCCACCTAGCCTAGTGCTGTCCTGTAGGTTAGGGCAGGGAAGGGGAAGAATTACAGTTGAAAGGTACATTCTGCGTGGCAACTATGGGAGAAGTATGGGTTGGGTCAGTTACAACCATGAAGCGAAGATAGTCTAAATAAACAACCTCCATACCTACGCCAGTTTGTGGGTTAATGTATTCGTGCAGCATCGTAACGGGAAGGTAACACCAATAAAGTGAGGTGTCACGGAAGGATTTGGAACGTTTGAGTAATCAGCAGAGGCTGGAGGTTTGCACCCGGTAAACACGCTTTAGTGATGTCTTGACTGCGGAACTGGGAATCACTTCTCTTCAGGAATACAAAACAGCGTTCACAGATCATGTTCCCGCCTGGAAAGTCCCATATCGACTATCACCATCTCGAGTAGAGGTGCTAAAAAGGTACATTCGGAGGATGTTAGGGCAGGTGGTCATTATCCCGTTAAAATTACCTTAAGCATCGCCGATATTTTTAGTCATCAAACAGAGGGAGGCCCCAAACCTGTTGTAGATTGTAGGGAACTATTCTGCTTCCAAGATCTCATTCCACTTCCTGATCTCTACTCGTGTTAAGCCTGGTTCAAGTGTGCAGTGGTGTTTACAGTACTTGATTTGAACTATGCTTATAAACAGCTCCCCTTACACAAGGCCACTAGGAAATTCACTGCATTCATTACCGAGGTCACCGCGTTCATTACTGACTGGAATTCATTTGGATTTTTAACGATGCTTTTTGGTTTAGCCACTGGAGCGGCAGTCTTGTCACAACTCATGGATTTCATTTTTTTCAAATATTAAGTTTGAGTTTGCTAGCCACTATCTTGATGATCTGACTGTGTATAATGGGATTATGGAGGAACATTGGGAACATTTGAATCAAGTCTTCGATAGAACACATCGTGCTGTGTTGGCGGTTAAACCAGATTGTGGGCGCCAGAAAACCTGTAGTCTAAATCCCTCGTATCTTGTGTTCTTAGGCCCCTTCTATCGGAACGAACTTCTGAGTGCCTAAGCAGTGGTGCCCACTGAGGAGCGGGTATTTAAGGTATAGAATAGGCAATATGGTGGAAATTAGACCGGACGTGCGAATTACTTCTGACTGTTAACAAGGACACGAAGCAGCTGCCACCGAAGTTCAAGAGACCGTTACACATACGCTGATTCTTAACAACTGTCACTGTTCAACTGGTTGGAGTAAAGCAAGGTGATGTAATTGGAGCCCATACACTGCGCTGAAAATGGGTGCGGCGGGTCAGAGTGTCTAAATAAATCAAGTGGACCGTCATTGAGTATTGAGTGACCGGCTGTCACCCAAACAACGAGGGGAAGTTTGTGACGCAAGTCGCTTACCGTGGATTTTTCTTTCGCCTGTGTACAAGCCGCACAGTGCATCTGAAAAATTGGTAAATATGTGCTATTTGATGGGATTTCTTTTCTCTAACTTTCATTGGATTCACCTGAAAAGCACTTCCCAGCCCACTCTCTGCCGTTTCAGTTTGTACAGATATCGAGTCACTTTTTGGGTCACAGTCTCTGCAGAGTAATTTTTGATCCAGAGAAAGAGCAATCATTTCTTAAGTGTACTAATACATTGTATTCTGATTCATTATTTTAATGATCAGTACCGTTAGTATTAATTTTCTCATTGGCACTTGATTCCATTTTTACTGACCATAAAGGGTATAAGTTGTAATTAATTTATTAAAGTGTAACAGGAGTTCAATAGTTGTGGAAATTTTACTCGTGATATCCGTTTGCAAAGAGATGACTTCTCATTATTCTCACTGTTACGTACATGAAAATCATTTACTATTGGAATGAAAACTAACTCTACCACAAATACTGTTGTTAGTAAAAAGGTTTTAAGCAGGTTAAGAATGAGGATATTGTAGCGAAATTGCTATTGCGTGCTATAATCAATGGTATATTCTTGATCCTACCTTTGGTTGACGTCCTTTTGTTCACGTTTCGTAAAGTTCTCTGCAGAAAATTTTCTTCAATTTCCATAATTTTAATCCGTTTTGAATGGTAACATTTACTTTTTCTCATTGTATCCTCATTGTCAAATACATGGAACAAAGACAGAATACGCTTAATAATTCAACAATCACCGATGTAATGCAGCGCGAGGTAGCCGCGCGTTCTGAGGCGTCTTGTAACGGTCCGTACGGCTCCCCACCGTCTGAGGTTCGAGTCCTCCCTCGGGCATCTGTGTGTGTGTGTGTGTGTGTGTGTGTGTGTGTGTGTGTTGTCCTTGGCGTAAGTTAGTTTAAGTGAGATTAAGTAATGTGTAGGTTTAGGGACCGATGACTTCCGCAGTTTGGTCCCATAAAACCTTACCATAGCTTTCCAAACTTTCCAGCTGGTGTAATTAACTTTTTACTTGCGATCCGAAGATTGTGGAATCTGGTCTCTGTTCGGTCGCCAGTGTATTCTGTTCCATTTTTTGTACTACTTGCTGGCTGGATAATGAATTAGAGCCTTTGAACTGGAAACGTTTTTTGACTTTTAATTGTGAAGTCATAAACGGAAGTTATGCAGGCTCCCGAATAGACACCATCAAATATATGTGAAAGAAACTTTCTAGAAAATTTTATAATGTTCTTAGTTGTACTTTCTCCTCAATGGGAAACTTTACCTCTTCTTTCTACTGTGATGGTCGTCTCGAATGCAGCCGCCTTACAAGTTGCTATTGGTGACCGTGTCGACTAACGAAAGAAACGATACGGTGAGATGAACTGTTTGTCAAATAAATAGGCAGACATTGTGTTTCCCTTCACATTTTTCTAACACAAAATACAGTCTGCTACAACAGGAAGACGATAAAAATGTTCGCGTCCTCTCTTCATCAAGGCATACCACAGAATCCCCTTTTTCTGCAGAATTAAAAAAAATGACAGTCACATCTCTCTCATGTAACAGCATCTCTGCTGCAACGCATCGCTTCAAAAAATGGCTCTGAACACTATGGGACTTAACATCTATGGTCATCAGTCCCCTAGGACTTAGAACTACTTAAACCTAACTAATCTAAGCACGTCACACAACACCCAGTTACCACGAGGCAGAGAAAATCCCTGACCCCGCCGGGAATCGAACCCGGGCGTGGGAAGCGAGAACGCTACCGCACGACCACGGGATGCGGACGCATCGCTTCCTCTTTTATGTTACGTATCCCTCTTTGCAAACATTTAGCAAGCGCCATTACAGTGTTGTAGGCCTACAGATGCCACAGATGCCAAAGTCGTTAGCAGTCTTACAGGAAAGGTAATTTGTTTTAGAACATTGCTGGGTCCGAGCACCATGCGTGGCAGTCTAGCTGATTACTGTCGAAGGGTCTGAGCCTAACAGCTGGATTGAGACGATACGTGGGCCGGCATTGCTTGGATTAAAATGCTAATTCGTTTGGAATATGATTACGCACGTCGCGTTTGTTCACTTTAGAGTTTCAGTGTGAAAAAAATCGATGTCCTATGGTACCATGCGGAATATGGCTAAACTGTGCACATTTAAAAGTATTTGATATGAGTAAATTTTTCAGTAATAATTGTAAAGTTCGTAATCTGCCAACAGCAAATACGTCATTATCCGCTTCCTCAAATTATCAGTGACCACTTCAGCGCCCGCTGTTATGTACACTGTACAGTTTGCTCCGGTTTTTGTCTTTTCTTTAATCGAATTTTTATGGTGTTCATAAATTGCAATACTTTATAAACTTTTCACGCTAATTAAGGTCATGAAAGCATGGTCTTTTATGAATGTACTTCTGATCAAAAAGCGATTCTGGTAGCTGGAATCAGGGGTTTTGTTAATAATGTCTTTTGCTTTCTTGTGGAGATATTTGCTTAGAAACTTTATTCCCTAATGCATCTTTCTTTATATGTAACCGAGAAGCTTAAAAGTTTTTAGTATACCGTAACGATATATTTTCTTAAAAATATTCATCCCCTTAGGGGTTGAATTTCCAAACAAGGTGAAATCCATAAAACAGCTTCAAATGTCTTATTACTTTACAAATGAGTTAATGTGTTAAATATTTTACGTTAAGCATGTAAGAGCGGAAAAGTTTAGAAAGGCTTTGTAATTCTGCTTAAAGTTTGTTGGAAGACGCAAAGTGGTCCCCTTATGAAACAGTGGATGAATACAGTCTGGTTAATTTGCGCTCCATTCTAAGCAAAAGCAACTTTTTCATGCATCTCAAAGTTTATGACGTCACATGTCCTGAACTATGTGTCATAAAAAGAACTGGTTTTACAGGTACGTGTAGTGCTAATTGTAGTGCAAGGTGTACTGCGAATAGGGTTAGTGGCAAAGAAGTAGTAAATTAAAACGTGTTGCCTGATGATGAAGCTTAACTGTGTGCCATTTTAAATAAATGCCAGTTTTTCACGCATATAAACATCTGTGACGTCGTACTCCTGAACAACGTGTCGTGCAGTAACATAATTTTGCAAGTACAGTTAGTGCTGTACTTAGATACTGTCTGCAAACTGTGTTGCGAATAGAGTCAATAGTAAAGAAGTAATAAATTAAAAGTCATGTTTTTTGCTGAAATTTTACTGCATGAACAGTGGAAACGTAACAGGCGATAAACCTCTTTCTTTTCATCATTTTGTGGGATTTGTCAGCGAGGAAACGTTTCGTAAAGGTTTGAAATTATGCGTAAAGTTCGTTGGAAATCACTAAATGCTCTCGTAGTCAGACATCGGATGAATAAAGTACGGAATGCGGGTATTTGTGCGCCGTCAGTTCCACAGCTTCAAGATAAATACATAACTTTTTAAAGTAACACCACCATTACATGATACATGCAATCAAGAAGGAGACGTGAATCCATCTACTGTTGTAGTGTACCAGATACATGACACAACAAAAATCCTTCACCATTGCACTGGTT
Organism: Schistocerca nitens; assembly: GCF_023898315.1. NCBI lineage: Eukaryota > Metazoa > Arthropoda > Insecta > Orthoptera > Acrididae > Schistocerca > Schistocerca nitens. The sequence goes on along the minus strand of NC_064622.1, from coordinate 157,911,132 downwards.
AACGAAAAGACTTCTCTATCAACGTCAGCTATAGTGTTTTAGTCAACTCAAAAGAGTTCACTAGTTTTGGATGTGATGTTCAACCACTTAAATATGTCTGACCTAAGTGTTTAGATACTGGGTTGGGTTGTTTTGGGGAAGGAGACCACACAGCGAGGTCATCGGTTTCATCGGATTCCTTTGAAAGGAACCATCCCGGCATTTGTCTGGAGTGATTTAGGGAAATCACGTAAAACCTAAATCAGGATGGCCGGACGCGGGATTGAACCGTCGTCCTCCCGAATGCGAGTCCAGTGTTTAACCACTGCGCCACCTCGCTCGGTTTAGATACTGTGTGTACCTTTTATAATGTCCAGGGGACCATCAAAATTGCGGTGGCTTCAGTGTAATTATTGTCTTTGAATAGAAGTGTCATTTCTCTTCGTCGCAGTGCATATTTATTTGAGTTAGCAATATAGGATAAGATGCGAGATATACAAGAATTAAGGTGGAACAGTAACAATTGTAGACAAAGACAGGAATGACACGATTCAAAATGGCATAAGGAAGGAATGCCAACTAGCTCCACAAATGAGAAAGAGATTAAAGGAACGTATGAGGATATAAAAGAAATGATTCAGGACATGAAAAATAAATTATGATGGGGGACTGGAATTCGACTGTAGGAAAAGGAAGAGAAGGAAAGTAGTAGGTGAATATGGACTGGGAGAAAGGAATCAAAGAAGAAATTGCCTCGAAGAATTTTACACGGAATATAATTTAATGACCGCCAACACTTGGTTTAAGAATAATGACAGACGGTCGTATACGTGGAAGACACCTGGAGACATCGGAATGTCTCACATTGATTATATAATAGTGAGACAGAGATTTCAGAACCGGATGATAAATTGTAGGCGGTCCCCAGGTGCAGATGTGGACCACAATGTATTTGTCTAGTAGAAATCCTAGGTTAATACAGGAGGTACTGGATTTAACTGATGAAAGGAGAAAACAAAAAATTGTAGTTAATGACGCAGGCTAAAGGTAATACAAAAATCTACAAAATGAGACTGACAGGAAGTGCAAAACGGCTAAGCAGGAATGGCTACATGACAAATGTAGGGACTTAGAAGCATATTTCATAAGGGGAAACATAGTTACGACCTACAGGAAAATTAAAGAGGCCTTTGAAGAAAAGCGGAGCACATGTATGAATGTCAGTGCTACTGACATCCTAGGGGGAGCCAGCCATGACAAAACTCTTGTATCTGGTGTGAAAAGTGTATGAGACAGGCGAAATACCCTCGGGCTTCAAGAAGAATATAATAATTCCAGAGACAGACAACGAAGTTCTTGTTTAAAATAAACACGACCTTGTTCCATGCTGTTCAGAGATTCAGTTGCCTCATTGTGAGGTGGCTCTCTCATTTCTCTTATGCAGTTGACATGCGCCTGACAAGTGCTTCTGACAAGTGCTTTGTGCTTCTTACGTGTATTATCAGAGTGACTCAAAAGGCGCGTGCGTTTTAATCAGTTCAGTTTATCATTTACCTAGAGGTAGCCCTTGTGACTGTAAATCCCGTTACATTGATCACACCTTCGAAATAAATTCACCAGCTGATATGAGATACACGTCCGTACCCTCTGGATATCTATGAAAATATCTCGTGTGATTAAAGCGTATTTTATGCTTTCAATGCCCAGTCGACGCTCTCTATTCAGATAAACGTTCACTTGTTATATTACTTGTTCTCCCTCAAGAACAATTAAGGTACCCTTCATTTAATGAAATTATATTTTTGTTGTCACGCCATATTTTATCTTTTTTGTGATTTATCTGTAAGATATTGCACTAACTATTTCAAATGTACACCGATACAAGATTTATCGAAAGTTCTTTGCTAAGTCACTTCATCAATATTACGTCATTGACGAGTCGCTTTACTCTCAGCCGCTTGCAAGCTATGTGGATTTGGTGTTTAAAGTGAGTTAGCTAATAGATTGCTCTACTATGTCTGGTTCCAGTTCTGAACTGGACAGCTACTTTCAAGGTCACATGCTGTTTTGCTTCAAATGGCTCTGAGCACTATGGGACTCAACATCTGAGGTCATCAGTCCCCTAGAACTTAGAACTACTTAAACCTAGCTAACCTAAGGACATCACACAACACCCACGAGGCAGAGAAAATCCCTGACCCCGCCGGGAATCGAACCCGGGAACCCAGGCGCGGGAAGCGAGAACGCTACCGCACGACCACGAGCTGCAGACGCTGTTTTGGTGACGTCACCTTTGTTAGCTACAGAGCGATGTTGCTGAACAATCATTACTATGTACAAGATGTTTGTTAAGATCAGTCCAATTCGTGTTCATTGCTGAAGTAAAGTTGTGTGTGAGGTCAGCTGGCTTTTTTTACTAGTACCGCTAGTCTAAAAAAAGGTGTAGCTCTAATGCCAACAGGAATTTTTCCATGAGTGACACTACCACCACCACCACCACCACCCACTACACTGTCACCTATAAGCTTAGCCAGCCTCCCCTTCCCATACCTATTGAGGTGAATGCCATGCCTAGTGAAACCCGATCTACTTATGGACCCAACTGGCACCACTGAGGTGTGACCCATGCCTTCTGCCACGCCGGCCGGAGTGGCCGAGCGGTTCTAGGCGCTGCAGTCTGGAACCGCGCGACCGCTACGGTCGCAGGTTTCAATCCTGCCTCGGGCGTGGATGTGTGTGATGTCCTTAGGTTAGTTAGATTTAAGTAGTTCTAAGTTCTAGGGGACTGTGCATGGGGGCTTAATTAAATAGAAATGCTAATAATTTTAGTAGCTGTCTGTCCGGCTACGAAGTCTCGTAACCGGTTGGCCCTGAGTAGTATTAGTACACAATCTGACTGCATAGAATAACAATAAAGAATGAAAGGAAATATCCGTTAACACAAATGATTAAATTAAGTCCCCAGCAACTATACAAGCTGTGAAACAACAAAGCACAAGTGTAACTGTTCTGTGTGTGGAAGTGTGATTCAACGTACACATCTGGCACGGATCGTCCCCAATACGACAAGATATTTTAAACACCATTTACCATGAAGTAATTAAAAAACCTGAAATACTATAATTGCACATAGAAACCAGAATTACAGTCTAATACATGAACACAAGCCCGATGCTTTGTTGACTGAACCTGTGACCAAGAGGCATTGTTAGTTAGGAAATTTGAAATAAAAAATTTTTTTTGTTACCTTCATATACAGGGCTATTACAAATGATTGAAGCGATTTCATAAATTCACTGTAGCTCCATTCGTTGACATATGGTCACGACACACTACAGATATGTAGAAAAACTCATAAAGGTTTGTTCGGCTGAAGCCGCACTTCAGGTTTCTGCCGCCAGAGCGCTCGAGAGCGCAGTGAGACAAAATGGCGACAGGAGCCGAGAAAGCGTATGTCGTGCTTGAAATGCACTCACACCAGTCAGTCATAACAGTGCAACGACACTTCAGGACGAAGTTCAACAAAGATCCACCAACTGCTAACTTCATTCGGAGATGGAATGCGGAGTTTAAAGTTTCTGGATACCTCTGTAAGGAGAAATCAACGGGTCGGCCTGCAGTGAGCGAAGAAACGGTTGAACGCGTGCGGGCAAGTTTCACGCGTAGCCCGCGGAAGTCGACGAATAAAGCAAGCAGGGAGCTAAACGTACCACAGCCGACGGTTTGGAAAATCTTACGGAAAAGGCTAAAGCAGAAGCCTTACCGTTTACAATTGCTTCAAGCCCTGACACCCGATGACAAAATCAAACGCTTTGAATTTTCGGCGCGGTTGCAACAGCTCATGGAAGAGGATGCGTTCAGTGCGAAACTTGTTTTCAGTGATGAAGCAACATTTTTTTCTTAATGGTGAAGTGAACAGACACAATGTGCGAATCTGGGCGGTAGAGAATCCTCACGCATTCGTGCAGCAAATTTGCAATTCACCAAAATTTAACGTGTTTTGTGCAATCTCACAGTTTAAAGTTTACGGCCCCTTTTTCTTCTGCGAAAAAAACGTTACAGGACACGTGTATCTGGACATGCTGGAAAATTGGCTCATGCCACAACTGGAGACCGACAGCGCCGACTTCATCTTTCAACAGGATGGTGCTCCACCGCACTTCCATCATGATGTTCGGCATTTCTTAAACAGGAGATTGGAAAACCGATGGATCGGTCGTGGTGGACATCATGATCAGCAATTCATGTCATGGCCTCCACGTTCTCCCGACTTAACCCCATGCGATTTCTTTCTGTGGGGTTACGTGAAAGATTCAGTGTTTAAACCTCCTCTACCAAGAAACGTGCCAGAACTGCGAGCTCGCATCAACGATGCTTTCAAACTCATTGATGGGGACATGCTGCGCCGAGTGTGGGAGGAACTTGATTATCGGCTTGATGTCTGCCGAATCACTAAAGGGGCACATATCGAACATTTGTGAATGCCTAAAAAAACTTTTTGAGTTTTTGTATGTGTGTGCAAAGCATTGTGAAAATATCTCAAATAATAAAGTTATTGTAGAGCTGTGAAATCGCTTCAATCATTTGTAATAACCCTGTATATTGACGAAAAATACACTGCGAACATTGCAACATCCCCAATCAAACAGCATCTGCTGTCTCGCCCAACAGAACAACTGCACACGACATGCCCTCAACTACTACTGCTATCGACATCCTCTCAACAAGCACTGCCCACGTCAACCTCTGAACTACTACTGCTCCAGTGGAGGCGGCTGAATAATACTCTTTGGCGCAATCTCTGGCGCTGTGACTCAGGGTAGCCACCTTTCAACTGATGACCTTAGAAGCTAAGTCCCATAGTGATCAGAGCCATTTGAACCATTTTGAACCCTCTGCCACCGGCACCCTCCCAAGCCCCATGTTAATGTGCCTAACAGCCGCCTTAAGGTGAGGCCGATCATGATTCTGAAACAGTTGCACGAAATGCACATTAGTGCCACCAGTTTGAGTAGCTATCTTTATCAGGTCACCCGCTACATCATATTCCCCATCTCTATCAAGACTGTTTCCTGCTCCACCCACTATCACTACCTGATCCTATATAGCGTCCCGAGTGCTATATTACGAAAGGACTTGAAAAACAGTATTTATAAATTGAATAATATGTTTTTATCGTGTAGCCGTAAAATAATAATCTCTCTGTCCAAGTTTCAAATGCAAAGAAATAATTTATAACAAAATGATCTAAAGAGACGACAAGATACGCTCTTTTGTTAATTTTTTAGTCGTCTTGACTTCCTTTTTTGTCTTGAATGTGTATAGAGGGACATCTTGCGAGCGCTGGCAAATGTAAGCATATTTGTATGAGTTAAGCATATAATATACTGATTTAATATTATTGTGCACTTTTAATTTGTAAGAGGTGATCCCGATTTCATGTCCGCCTTCCTTGAATTAACCTCCATTCAAGTAATTTACAGTTCAACAATCGCAGCGGCCGATGCAGTCAACGACGCCATTACGTGGCGATATTAACTCATGAAAAATTAGCGGAAGCGGAAAACTCGCCCGCTATTAACATAATATTAATTTTTCTCCACAGCCGCCCGACGTTACAGAAAATACTTAGCTTTAAGATTCTTATTTTCAGTACCATAGCCGAGACCCAGAGCCAGGACCCTGACTACAATACAGTGGTTAACGGAGGTAAGAAAAATACTCTCGCGCGTGTGTGGGCCGCAATTGTAATTAATAACTAAAGATCTTATGCTTTAAGGTGAACTGACTAGCCGAGGAAATTAATATGAAAAGTTTATTACATTGTACAACTTATATGCTCATGTTTTAAGATTCAGCGAGTCTAACATTCATTAACGTAACGAATAATTTGAAATTAATATTGTTAAAAAGGAGAACTTCAGGAAAGCATTTAATCGTAAAATCAAAATTAAATGGAATATCATTTTTATTAAGGCCCACCACGTAAGTCGGCAACAATCAAATAATAATAATAACAATAATAATATATATATTAAATTACGACGGCAAAACGGACGCGAGATTGGCGCCGCAACTTTGGGGCCCGATTAAAGAAAATACGAAATTTACGAAATCTGACTCTATTGTAATGAATGTAATTATGTATGTGTCTAATTGTTGTAAAATATTAATGCTTGTATGAATTCTTTTACATGTACAACAACAAAACCGCACCCTGAGGAGATCTGGAGAGGAAAAAGAGTAGAAAAGAAAAAGGATTGCGAGAAAGAAAAATAAGTAAGGTAAGGCCTACTGTGCAAGCATCCTGTGTAGCTCTGTGCGGAATATCGAACCCATGTGCACATGAGATACCTTCGGTGCTTTGTGTATTTATGTGTTTATTTTTGGAGGGGATAATTATTCGTTTTGTTTATTTATATGTTTATTTTTGGAGGGGATAATTAATCATGTGTGTATCAGTGTTAAAGATTCGTCAGTGGCTTAAAGTGAATTTAGTATGGGTAAGATAGGACAACCTAAAGCATCCGTACCAGAAGAACAAAATTCTGTTAATATGGAAAGTGAGGATCATTTGCAATACGTAAACGAATCCCAAGCCACCGCCTCGGATAACATAATTTCCGGAGCGGGGGGCGAGGATCTGTGGTCGGTGAATGACGCTCCACAGCAGAATGGGAATAGAGTAACAACGCCACTGCCTGGGCAGGGGGGCCAATCGAGTGCTAGATTAAGCGGGGCACCAGTATGCTCACCGATTGCAGACCCATTTGCAGAATTTCTGCGCAGGTTAGAAGAAAGAGATAGGGAAACAGATCAAAAACTGGCCTAGATGCTGCATGAGCAGGAGAAAAAATTAACGCAAAAGCTCATTGAGCAAGAGCAGCGCAGTGAAGCAAAACTAGACAGTATCCAAAGCGAACTTGCCGAGATGCGGGACGTGTGCAAAGAAATACCCGATCTTGTGCAAAGCTTAGCCGGCGAAATGCAAAAATTACAGATATCGCAGGCTAGGCTTGAAGATAATGTCCAGACTTTAACCAACCGCGTAGATAGTGTGGAGATAGATGCACGGAAAAGTATTGACGCATATTTGGAAGTGCAAGCTCAAAAAGTAGAAAAAGAACTAAATGAATGGCTAGAAGTAAAGGATCGCGAGATATCTGCAAAGATTGAAAGCGACGTAAAAACAGCTGTAGAACAAGCGACTGCGGCCGCGAGTGTAAATATTGACGCTAGCGCTGCCGCACTGCACGCCGAATTAACACAGATCAAATCCCGTGTGACAGCGGAGTTGCCAAATTGGCAACAGGAGGTCGCGCGGAGACTGTCTGCGTAGGAAAGCAATGTAAACAGTGGCGGACAGATCATGAATCCGACTCCGCGTACTGATTACCTGTAATAACGCTGACGGTAGGCAGGGTGCGAGTGCGCAACCGCAACCTAATGCGAATTATGAGCACGAACAACATGCGATACCGTGCAGCGCACATCACATCACGAAGTGATGAATGTCCCAGAATGTAGCAATCAGATGTGCAAAAAAGAGGACAATGTAATAAAACACAGGACATTCCAACCCTTCAATAGCGAAAAACGAAATGTCCCACCCTGTTGTATTTATTAAGAGCTTCAGGAATGTGTTTCCCAGGACATGGACGGAAAGACAAAGAATACAGTTCGTGGTCTCCTTTATTCAAGGTGACGCGGCACTGTGGGCCACCGACGTGTCCGAAAAATGTCTAACGATGCAACAGTTTGAAGGGGCATTCTTGCAAAAATTCTGGTCCGATAGCGTCCAAGAAAGACTACGAAAGGAGTTGTACAGTCCAGAAATGTACAATCCTAAGATGGGAACGTTACGCAAATATTTCGAAAAGTATATAAACAAAACCAGGTACTGGGACGAGCCAATGTCCGATCGTGACATAATCAGATTAATAAAAATGAAGTTGCCCAGTGAAATTAAAAGATATTTCATCAATGTGCCGGAATACGATATAGAACAATTCATGGAAATAGTGGATTCTGTTGACTTATTGATCGAAGATATGAAAACCGAAAACAAGTGGAACCATGCAGGCTGTAATCAACAAAAAGCCGATTACAGTAGCAGCCACAGTAACGGTAGTAACTTAGTACCAAATGGTAACGGGAATAGGCAAGAGCACCGGCAACAGAATCGAGGCACAAACAATGGCAATGGTTATAACGGCAACGGTTATAATCGTCAAAATAGAAAGAGACATCATGATGGACGCATGAGTAATGGATATAATGGTAATGGTAATCCGCAATGGCGGAACAACCGAAACCAGTGGCGTGGTTGTAATGAACCGACACCACAGTGGCAACAAAATACAGCGCCACAATGGAACGCCAACCCAGGTTCGTCACAGAACATGTCAGGAAGTTACAACCGACCACCACAAAACCAGAGCCATACACAATATCAAGATACACCATCGGGGAGGCAGGGCGGACAACCCAACAGTAGCAACAACAACAACCAGAACCACAATGTGAGGTTAGTGGAAGTGACAGACAACTGTCAACCCACTAATGCTCATCCGTTAAACTAAAGACAGCCACAATACGCTCTCCGTTGTTGGCTGCAGGATGGTGTAGTGAGGGCACATTCACGGATGACAGCCATAAACTTTGTATGCTGAGATACAATGAAGGAACAAAAATAGAAAAGGAACTTGTAGACATACCGCAGAAATGTAACCGAACCGACAAAAGTGTTGTGCAGGCTATATTGCAAGCAGATATGTATGGAGCACCAATACACATAATAGTCGATACCGGTGCGTCAACCAATGTCATGAGCGCAAATTTTTACAAGTACTTGAGTCAAAATAATAGAATACCAGTATTGCCAGTGAAGAATTGTCGTGTTACAGGTGCAATAGGTGCACAATCTCATATCATAAAGCACCAGGTGCAAGTCGAGTTTACGGTAGGAAATGAAGCAATGAAAAGCTCGTTCCTAGTAGTTAAGGGATTAGGTGTTGCTTGCATCCTGGGGATGGAATTTTTACGCCAGAGGGACGCAAAAATCGACCTCTTGTGCAGGGAAGTAAGCCTTATGAATGAGGGTACACGTGTAGTTTTGCCGTTGTTGAGGACACGGGAAGTGCACGGTAAATATTGCCGGAGCTTTCAGTCGAGATTCGAAGGAATACAGGTAATGAATTTATATTCTGACTTAAGTACAAGACAAGTATATTTTAAAGATTTTATTACTGAAGACAAAGAGGAAAAAAGGAAACTGATAGGCATGAAAGTTAGGGAGTCAGAACATTTGACTGAAGCACAACAAAACGAATTGACTCAGCTACTTACAGATTATGAGAATGTGTTTTCGGAAAAACCCGGTGCTATCGAGGGCTACACCTATAACATCAAAGTAGTACCTCATGATACTTTCTGTCACGCAAACTACACCATCCTGTGGTCAAAGAAGGAGGCAATTACGAAAGAAACAAGAAAAATACTTACAAAGACTTAAAGAAGTTCGCTCAGTAGAGCAACGTTTACATTTGTGTGTAGTAGGTTAAGTTTATAGTGTATTTTTTTGTGAGTAAATGTTCAGATTTTAGTGTAACATTTAAAGACAATGAGGCACACAAGATCAGTGCGATTCAATTTTGTAGATGTTAAGGAATAATAGTATTTTTAAACAATTGCATTTTGAAAAAAAATGAACGTAGATTTTAGAATATTTTACAAATGTCATGTTGAAAAATGCTTTAAAAAAAATTCAACGGCATGTAATGATGAAAGAATTTTTCATTAGTGTCTCATGGATATTTTTGAACTGTAGTAGTAACGCAACTTACGAAATTCAATATTATAGTGTATATGTTGTTCCATGTATTTATGTCTATATCGATCTTGAAATATGCTCAATCATAATTTACTAAACAACATGAGTGCAGGGTGTACATCACCCAAGGTACCTCATGTGTTGTGGACAAGGTACAAAGCAAATCAGTAAACGCGACTACCGCTAAGCACTGTTAAAATATATTGCCATCTGCTAAGGCAGAGATTTGCACTAATTTGTAGTGTAAACAAAAGTCACAAATCTAACACTAATCTAGGAACTTGCACGCTAGGCCTAGATTATAAAATGTGTACAATAATGCGAGAGGCAAAGTTTTGTAAAGTCGAGCCTGGCTCTGGAGGGCAAGTACGCAATGAACGGGCAGACATGACATGGGGACTTACCTCAGATGAGACGGAAATACAATTGTATAGTCAAAAAATCTGAAGGCAAGTACGACTCTAAGTGGAAAATGAAAAGAGATAATTAGTGCGAGAGACTGGTAAAATCCAGCACGAGCCAAAATCCAGTTCAGACTGAATGAAATACATTAGTGTTTGTGAGCTAATCGAAACAGTTACTTTAAGCCGTGTGAAAAACTGTGAAGGTGAAACTGTGATATGGACAGTGAAGTGCTAGTATTGAACATTCAACAGCGGTAAGGACGCCAAACGCCAATATTACGCACGGAAAACTGTGAATTTGCTTATAAATGTGAACTGTTAACGTGAAGTGAACCCACAGTAAATATTTTTGGGACAGACTGTAATTTCAGTGAGTACAACAATGCGAGATTGGAATGCGATGCGTGGACTGTTGCAAAACAGCGACCGCAGAAACGGCGAATGTTTGTGCTAAGCTCGTACTGGGACACTCACCAGTGCCTGCGAGTGCGGCGAAAACATAAATAATTGTATCAAGACAAAAACTGACGTGTAATGGAAACAGTGGCGCAACAAAACTTCATTCACGGGAGAAGATCCATGTCATGTATTCTGCAAGACAGTGCTAGCTTGACACTCGGAAACTGGCGAAAACTTAACAACAACTGCCGCACTAATAAATGCTTCTTTCCCACTAGCGTAACCATCTGCAGCGGGAAACAAATATTACGTTGGTTGTGTGTATGTTTCATGTACTACGTCGGAGATGCGTAGCAGAGCTGACTCCTGCCAACAAGCGCGGGGGGCGAATATCATCCCACTCCGCCACGCCCGGGCGAGACAGAAGCGCATCGCAAACCGTGCGGCCGATCAGCTGATTCTGACGTTCCGCGACGGCGAGAGACACGCTGGCGTCGAACGGGCGTTGACCTCTCCGCAGCCGCCGCGACCGCCGAGCACCGAACACACCAACCGACGCCGTCGCGAGCTAAACGCCGTGGCGTAGATCATCAACGACACCGCAATCAATTGTTATAATGACCTCATTTCTTTGCATAGTGCAACAAAAAATTATTTGTAATGTATGCACAGCTTGTACTCCAATGACATCCCAGAAACATTTAAGTGAAAGTGACCAAAGGAGTTAGTCTGTCGCTCCGCCGAGGTTTTCCCCAGGTTTCCCTACGGCCGTGCCAAATGGGGAGCGAACAGTTGACACCCCTGGGACTTCAAATATTCCGGACTAACTCGTGGTTGTATACCTTGTGCTTCATCTGTATTACACTTTGTGTGCAACACACCTCAGTAATTACAACATACGATGTGACATATGTAAACTGTGAAAGAAAAATCTGCGTGTGGACACTGTGGACATGAAAGAGGAAATATTTATGTCAGAAAACACGAACATTTTTTATGACATAAACATTTCGGGGGGCAATATAGCGTCCCCAGTGCTATATTACGAAAGGACTTGAAAAACAGTATTTATAAATTGAATAATATGTCTCTATCGTGTAGCCGTAAAATAATAATCTCTCTGTCCAAATTTCAAATGCAAAGAAATAATTTATGACAAAATGATCTAAAGAGACGACAAGATACGCTCTTTTGTTAATTTTTTAGTCGTCTTGACTTCCTTTTTTGTCTTGAATGTGTATAGAGGGGCATCTTACGACGGCCGACGGACGCGAGACCTCCTTCATAAAATTCTTACATAACTCCCCTATGCTGTCAAGTCATTTGAGCCAGCCCTGCACTAGGCTTCACAATGCTGGTGACCTGGTACACACTCCCCATCACTTCCTGCAAGTGCTGGCCCACACCTCTACCATGGGAACTACCTAGCAGCAGAACCTTCTTCTTTCTGCTAGACTTTGCAACTAACCTAGGCCTCTTAATTGCTGACGTCTGCTGCATGTTCCCTACAGCTACACGAGGCTACACTCCACTCAACTCTGACAGTTGATCAAATCTATTGCATGTACCCAAAGTAAAACTGTCTGAATACCTCCTCGTCCTAGCTGTATTCTAGCCGACTACCAGTTTCCAATCCCCACCACCCTTCACCCTCATCAACCTATCTCTAGGTTTTAGAGTTTTCTCATCTCCTTATGTTTTTGGGGTTTCCTGCGTTGCTTGTCTAAAAATGTTTATTTTAGAATTAACATAAGCACAGTGGTTGCGGTTATTTCAAACCCCTTACTGTGGTCGTTTGTCACTTATGGTTACTGGGTGTGTTGCGTACAAGTTTCCAGTGTGTTGTGTTGAAATGGTTGTTTGGAACATTGATTATGGATATTTAACAACCACTTCCACCGTTTCATTCGTACATTAGTTCGCCATTTTACTTCTTTCTGTGTGTTTCTTCAGTGTTTTGTCGCGACTTTGTTGTGGTTGATGCTATGCTGTATGATGAATGACTTCAACTCTACTTTTATGTTTGCTTTAAACCTATGGTTCAGTCTGGTTCATTAGTTACAGGGAGTGGGTTCAGTGTTGATTTTCTCTGCACGAAGTGCCTTTTGGGTGCACAATTTTGTTTTACATTGATGGACTGCTGTCACAGTTTAGTTTAGGTGTGTGGAGCTTTAACATATGAATTATGTATATCGTCCTATATAGAGTGTCTAACACAGATTGTGATTGAGTATGGAATGATGTCAGCATATTTTTCTAGGTTAGCAAGGAGATGAGAGGATGTTCTCGCCCTTTGTCACATTTTTGTAACTCTTTGTCTGGATTCCTCCTCTTATCGACTTTTTGAAGTTGGTTGCCATGCTCTTGTATGTTAATACATATGTGTTTCTTGGTTTTATTCCATTGGATTTCCATATGGCTGTTTCTAAGTTCATGGTCAATTATGTGTATGTTACACGTATTTGGCTACTCGTTTTACTGACTGACTTCTCCTAGATTACTTTACAGACTACTGTTACATATAAATAGAGAAATGGTCACATGAGTTGTTCTTCAGCTACTGTTCAGCGATATGTAACATATATGTTACTTTTAACCCTGTGTGTTCATATTGATGGAGGATGTTACTAATTTTGGTGACATCATTCTATGTCCAGATCATTTCCTGGAATGAGTAGAGACATTGTTGACTTGTTTTGTTCTTACTTTGGAGATATTTCATTTAGGGTGTTTTACTTACACAAGTTACACATTTGCTATGCTACTGTGATCGTGGAACTTATAGATATGACTGGGTTGCTATGTAGTGATATCAATGGAGCATGTGTTTATAGTTTTGTTTTAGTTCAAAGCTATTTGTATACTATGTTTTAGACAGTGATTTACGTTTTTTATGTATTGTAGGTGTTCTATATTTACATATATACACCGCTAGCCACCAAGCCACGTGTGGCACAGGGCACAATTCGCGTGAAAAGTCATATACCCCCCCCCCCCCCCCATCTGTTCCACTCGCAGATCGTGCAAGGGAAAAACGACTGTATGAACGCCTCAGTACGAGTCCTAATTTCCCTTATCTTTGAATGGTGATCATTGCCCGATTTGAAAGTTGGTGGTACTGATATATGCTCTACATCCTCGGCGAAGATCGGATTTTGGAATTTGGTGAGCAGCATATTCATAGGAGTCCTGTTTCCGACATGTGCAACTTCGGTTGCTTTACTGGTGTAAACGGTTGTATGTGTGGGTTCCCCTTGGGTATATGTTTTTATTTTGGTGGATTTTCACTATCGAATGAATGTTTGTTCATTAGGTTTTTGTTTCATTTCGTTACTACAGTTTTTTTTTTTTTCCATCAGTCTACTGACTAGTTTGATGCGGCCCGCCACGAATTCCTTTCCTGTGCTAACCTCTTCATCTCAGAGTAGCACTTGCAACCTACGTCCTCAATTATTTGCTTGACGTATTCCAATCTCTGTCTTCCTCTACAGTTTTTGTCCTCTACAGCTCCCTCTAGTACCATGGAAGTCATTCCCTCATGTCTTAGCAGATGTCCTATCATCCTGTCCCTTCTCCTTATCAGTGTTTTCCACATATTTCTTTCCTCTCCGATTCTGCGTAGAACCTCCTCATTCCTTACCTTATCAGTCCACCTAATTTTCAACATTCGTCTATAGCACCACATCTCAAATGCTTCGATTCTCTTCTGTTCCGGTTTTCCCACAGTCCAGGTTTCACTAGCATACAATGCTGTACTCCAGACGTACATCCTCAGAAATTTCTTCCTCAAATTAAGGCCGGTATTTGATATTAGTAGACTTCTATTGGCCAGAAATGCCTTTTTTGCCATAGCGAGTCTGCTTTTGATGTCCTCCTTGCTCCGTCCGTCATTGGTTATTTTACTGCCTAGGTAGCAGAATTCCTTAACTTCATTGACTTCGTGACCATCAATCCTGATGTTAAGTTTCTCGCTGTTCTCATTTCTACTACTTCTCATTACCTTCGTCTTTCTCCGATTTACTCTCAAACCATACTGTGTACTCATTAGACTCTTCATTCCGTTCAGAAGATCATTTAATTCTTCTTCACTTTCACTCAGGATAGCAATGTCATCAGCGAATCGTATCATTGATATCCTTTCACCTTGTATTTTCATTCCACTCCTGAACCTTTCTTTTATTTCCATCATTGCTTCCTCGATGTACAGATTGAAGAGTAGGGGCGAAAGGCTACAGCCTTGTCTTACACCCTTCTTAATACGAGCACTTCGATCTTGATCGTCCACTCTTATTATTCCCTTTTGGTTGTTGTACATATTGTATATGACCCGTCTCTCCCTATAGCTTACCCCTACTTTTTTCAGAATCTCGAACAGCTTGCACAATTTTATATTGTCGAACGCTTTTTCCAGGTTGACAAATCCTATGAAAGTGTCTTGATTTTTCTTTAGCCTTGCTTCCATTATTAGCCGTAACGTCAGAATTGCCTCTCTCGTCTCTTTACTTTTCCTAAAGCCAAACTGATCGTCACCTAGCACATTCTCAATTTTCTTTTCCATTCTTCTGTATATTATTCTTGTAAGCAGCTTCGATGCATGAGCTGTTAAGCTGATTGTGCGATAATTCTCGCACTTGTCAGCTCTTGCCGTCTTCGGAATTGTGTGGATGATGCTTTTCCGAAAGTCAGATGGTATATCGCCAGACTCATATTCTACACACCAACGTGAATAGTCGTTTTGTTGCCACTTCCCCCAATGATTTTAGAAATTCTGATGGAATGTTATCTATCCCTTCTGCCTTATTTGACCGTAAGTCCTCCAAAGCTCTTTTAAATTCCGATTCTAATACTGGATCCCCTATCTCTTCTAAATCGACTTCTGTTTCTTCTTCTATCACATCAGACAAATCTTCACCCTCATAGAGGCTTTCAATGCATTCTTTCCACCTATCTGCTCTCTCCTCTGCATTTAACAGTGGAATCCCCGTTGCACTCTTAATGTTACCACCGTTGCTTTTAATGTCACGAAAGGTTGGTTTGACTTTCCTGTATGTTGAGTCTGTCCTTCCGACAATCATATCTTTTTCGATGTCTTCACATTTTTCCTGCAGCCATTTCGTCTTAGCTTCCCTGCACTTCCTATTTATTTCATTCCTCAGCGACTTGTATTTCTGTATTCCTGATTTTCCCGGAACATGGTTGTACTTCCTCCTTTCATCAATCAACTGAAGTATTTCTTCTGTTACCCATGGTTTCTTCGCAGCTACCTTCTTTGTACCTATGTTTTCCTTCCTAACTTCTGTGATGGCCCTTTTTAGAGATGTCCATTCCTCTTCAACTGTACTGCCTACTGCGCTATTCCTTATTGCTGTATCTATAGCGTTAGAGAACTTCAAACGTATCTCGTCATTCCTTAGTACTTCCGTATCCCACTTCTTTGCGTATTGATTCTTCCTGACCAATGTCTTGAACTTCAGCCTACTCTTCATCACTACTATATTGTGATCTGAGTCTATATCCGCTCCTGGGTACGCCTTACAATCCAGTATCTGATTTCGGAATCTCTGTCTGACCATGATGTAATCTAATTGAAATCTTCCCGTATCTCCCGGCCTTTTCCAAGTATACCTCCTCCTCTTGTGATTCTTGAACAGGGCATTCGCTATTACTAGCTGAAACTTGTTACAGAACTCAATTAGTCTTTCTCCTCTTTCATTCCTTGTCCCAAGCCCATATTCTCCTGTAACCTTTTCTTCTACTCCATCCCCTACAACTGCATTCCAGTCGCCCATGACTATTAGATTTTCGTCCCCCTTTACATACTGCATTACCCTTTCAACATCCTCATACACTTTCTCTATCTGTTCATCTTCATCTTGCGACGTCGGCATGTATACCTGAACTATCGTTGTCGGTGTTGGTCTGCTGTCGATTCTGATTAGAACAACCCAGTCACTGAACTGTTCACAGTAACACACCCTCTGCCCTACCTTCCTATTCATAACGAATCCTACACCTGTTATACCATTTTCTGCTGCTGTTGATATTACCCGATACTCATCTGACCAGAAATCCTTGTCTTCCTTCCACTTCACTTCACTGACCCCTACTATATCTAGATTGAGCCTTTGCATTTCCCTTTTCAGATTTTCTAGTTTCCCTACCCCGTTCAAGCTTCTGACATTCCACGCCCCGACTCGTAGAACGTTATCCTTTCGTTGATTATTCAATCTTTTTCTCATGGTAACCCCCATGGCAGTCCCCTCCCGGAGATCCGAATGGGGGACTATTCCGGAATCTTTTGCCCATGGAGAGATCATCATGACACTTCTTCAATTACAGGCCACATGTCCTGTGGATACACGGTACGTGTCTTTAATGCAGTGGTTTCCATTGCCTTCTGCATCCTCATGTCGTTGATCATTGCTGATTCTTCCGCCTTTAGGGGCAATTTCCCACCCCTAGGACAAGAGAGTGCCCTGAACCTCTATCCGCTCCTCCGCTCTCTATGACAAGGCCGTTGGCAGAATGAGGCTGACTTCGTATGCCGGAAGTCTTCGGCCGCCAATGCTGATTATTTTTCAAAATTTAGGCAGTGGCGGGGATCGAACCTGGGACCGGAGACGTTTTGATTCTTGAACAGGGTATTCGCTATTACTAGCTGAAACTTGTTACAGAACTCATTTTCAGGTATAAGTAAATACCCTGGCTGCATTGAGACTGTGTATCAAAGTTGAATGATATAAATAGTAATCCACACCTGAATACCTACCCCTAGACCACAGCCACAGTTATTTAGTGTTATGTTATTAGGTTGTTTCGATTTGTAACTGGTATACCACATATTCATAGGAGTTCTGTTTCAGACATGTGTAACTTCGGTTGCTTTACTGGTGTAAATCGATGTATGCGGGAGTTCCCCTTGGGTAAATTACGTCACTGGAGTGTGTCATTGTTGGATTTAAAAAAAAAGAAAACAATATATATTAGACGCTGAATTTTGTTTTGTATGGGTAACAGTAGTATATTTTTATTATGTAATTTTATGATGTGGTTTATCCTTGTTTTAGTCACAAACTGTGATTTTTGTTGTCTGTACTCTCATACTTTACTATCATGCTATATGGCTTTTCCATATACAGGGTCCTCTAGATGGATCCGTCCCATCTGCTACCCTGGAGTTTGCACAGGCAGGCTTAGATGTGGCAGCTATGTTGCACACAGTGCCTAGGCCAACTTGTGCAATAGCAATAGCAGTTGGCTGTGGTGGCTTGGCAGCCTGCCCCAGTAGCTGAGCATCAGAAGCAGGGCCAAGCGAGACTCCACATGCAGTGTTATCGTACGTGGGTGGGTAGTACTCTGAAGACAACAGTGGAGGCAGCAGAGCCAGTGATCGTTAACCAACTCGTGACCACTGCTTGCTCGCGATTCTCTACCCTCAACACTAATCTACAAGCAAGGTGTGTTTCAGTGTTAGTTTTGACACATGTATTTCACATTTTCAGGTATAAGTAAATACCCTGGCTGCATTGAGACTGTGTATCAAAGTTGAATGATATAAATAGTAATCCACACCTGAATACCTAAAGAATTGGGGTATATGTACACTTGTACATTCACATATGGAATATGCAAAAAATAGATAAATCTCTAAATATGTGGAAAAGTATAGAAATTGGTATAAAAACTGGATATGATGTCGTCAGGATAACTGCCTTTATACTTACAGTGTTGCCAAAATGTGACATAAGGATTGGCTAAAACTGTCTGGAGAGATGACCTGGACACTTTCCTAGAGAACTATGAGGGTGAGTGCTGTCTTAGAATTACTGTACCATTTGCCTCCAAACAGATAGTGATCTGCACTAAAGTTTGAGATAGAGATGGAGCTCATCATAAATTCCTTGGAAAAAATATATGGGTTTTGTTATCTATACAAAGGGATGGACTGACATGGCATCACACAGATATACATGAAAAACGGAATCATTATACAGATAGTGTATCTAGTAAAGTGAGATTGTAATGAGTAAATGTAACAGGGAGAGTGACACGACATGTGCTTTAATAGTGGGATGACGGCACATTGTAGAGAGACAAGACGAATTTGTCAGATTCCTATTAGTTCTTGTGTGTATGAGGAAACAGTAATGTTATTCTGAATGATATGGCATTCTCCACCCAATACATGCTAATTGAAAGTCGTGTATCAATGGAATCATAAAAAAATTCTTGGATGCAGTATAAGGTGCTATCATTTCACAATCGAAAGAAGTGAAACACATTGATTGTACATTGACTTCACTACAGATGAAATCATGAGAAGTTTCCTGATAAAGACTTAAGTGAGCCTCTGTGGACATCAGAGATAGTATAATTTTAATCTACATGACTTATATTATCTGCTAATACTATTGTTTGACGTTTGCCTAAGTTTTAAACCAATTTATTGCGCAGTTAACCTTTTTTCTCGCTTGTTTTTTGTGGCAGTATCAGTTGTGGAAAATTTACTGCTTTCGACGCACGTAACATTGACTGATTTGGTGGAGAGTGGTCACACATTGGCGACAGATGGTCTAAGGCGCTATCAGCGATAATGCTGTGTGCGATAATGCTGTGTCATATACCCTCAATACTGTGCTGAGCAATACATTAAGTCTGAAGTGAATCGTCAGGCTCGCCGAGATAGCTACGTGTGCCAGCCTGTATTCTTCTGTGTCCATTCTCTATTGAACATTTTACCAGCATATGTTATTATCTTTTAAAGAAGCAATTACTCTCTTGCAGTAAAGTGGTCTGGGTCTATTTTCTCCCTTATTAGAAGTTTTTGGTAAAGTCATGCATACAGAAAAGAAATCACATCGCCATAGCCCCAATGGCCATGAAGCATTCACATTGCAGCATGTTTCTAAAATAATATTATTACATCCACCTTTAGAAGGTATGACTGGAAAATGTTGTCATCATGAGCCTTTACCTGAATGTGTTATGTGAATCTTCACTAAACTGTTCACCTGCGGGGGTGTAATGCACAAAAACTCATGAGCGTCTAAATCCACCTCGCATAATCCTAACACATCAGAAAATGGTAGTGTTTCGATACAGACTCACTCCTTTATTGCCTGATAATGGTAGCAGGCACGCAGGTCATAGTGACTCCCCAAACTGCTCAGCATTATGCAAGGCCCTCACTGGATGATTAAAAATTAGTCACAGTACCTTCCTTTATTGTTACTAAAATTACTGTGGAAGCCATGTGTAGCAAACTCTTAGCAACACCTGATGCTTACATCTGTGGCTTCCTCGCTAGTGGACGTGTGGAAATGGCGTGTTACTACAAAATATGTATGGTATTCTTTGATAGTGACTTCTGATATGTCGGCTGGTGAGCTGCAGATGCCAGTTGCAGTGTGCAGGGGGTCTGAAAGCGTTGGTAAATTCTTCTTATTGTTTGAACAGAGGAAATGGATGCTATGATGTGGATTCGTGTGCATACCTCCACTGTTACACAATCCCATATCTAAAACACCAGATGAAGCGCCAAGCAATATCATCACCTACACATAGCAGCAAGCAGGCTCCATCGTGACTAAAATCACGTGACTAATACTCGTTTCTCGCCAGCTGAAACAAGCAAATGAGTATGGTTTTTGACTATAAATACGAGTCATTTCAATGTGAGAGGTCATTCGAGTGATGGTTCAGGTATGATGATTCTTTTTTGTTTTTGACATGTTTACATGATTGATGTGTGCAGACTCAGCGATGCACCTGTAACTACTCGACGACCTGACCATATGATGATGCATTGGGGCTTCAGACTGGTTCATCTATGAGATATGCACTGCACTTACAAACACCACCATGGTATGGGCTGATGACACCTGCTCATCTGCCAATGCAGCTGTGCCCTGATTTGGTGTTTCTAAATGCACTCGATGCTAATATTGCCATGAGTCTGCAGGATATGATATTACAATATGTCACTACAATTAGTGGTGTAACGAGGTGCTAATGGACTTATTCAGACATCTCTGATTTAAAAGATGAGTAAACTACTATAGATGGCCTCACACATTTCAGTTTTAAAAATTATGCATGATAGTTACTTTTTTTCCTCCTCCATCTGTGGCGGTTATGTGGATCAGGTGGAGATGTATGCTGAAGAGAGGTTCGTTGGTAAAGTATTCACTGTGCCCACAGACACTGCTGCCACAGGGTCCGTCATCATCATCAATGCGGCGTGCGCTGACGACACCAGCTCGCATGCCAATGCCGCCATAATCTGGACCATATCACCATCATCGTCACAGACCTGCACATCATCTGACAACACTTTGACATCACTCTGGACCTAGCGGCAGCAATACCCCTCTCCTCTCTATTAGGAATCATAAAATACATCCCTCAGCCACATTGGACTACTCTGTAGTTGCTGGCTATTTTTGGGACAGGCTCTCATGTGCCAACTTTGAATGCAGGCTACAGAGACCTGGCCAATTTTCTCAATGCCTGCCAAGGGGTTTTGGAAAGGATGCTCCCTGAAACTATCAGTGACCCATATTTCCTGTAACACAATTTTGTGGTATGAGCTCATGCACCATCACACCCCTCCCCAAAGGGGGGCAGTGCTGCCGGTGAGGAGAAAAGCATTGTTCAAATCTTGGAGAGAACTGGCGTGATATTAAAGGACTGTTCAATCGTAGAATGGTTTGGAACTTTTGTCAAGAGGATGGTATTGGACCATTTTTTCCAAGATGCAGGAAAGAGTACTGGGTAAGGTACTCAGACATGTACTCAATATACACCCGTATGTGTACAATCTACTTAAGGTGCTGGTCCAGTTTCTTCTCTCTTCTGAAGAATATTGCTTCTAAACGTCCAGAATGTAAATGAGTAGGATATATGTTGTTTCATATGGTCACTTCCAGCTAGCAAAAAAAAAAAAAAAATAAAAAATAAAATAAAATAAAAATATAGTGTTGGCCTGGGATGTGCAGCAAATACAAAACATCCCATGTTCATGGGCATTGTGATTTCCAAGGCATCTCATTCTCCATAAAATTACTGCAAAAGTCGAGGGAACAAACGCTGATTATTTAATTCATAAGTACCCCTGGATGTTGATAAGTTAGAATAAGGTGATGACCAGGAGCATGCTGTACAGAGCAAGGAAGTCGCATAAAGTAGTTGGATCTCCTATTTTTCCAAATTAGTCCGTGCCTCAAACACACAGACTGATTGATATTCTCCATGGATGAGGAGCAGCGGTATGTGTGGATCAAAACATGTCCTTCCTAGTTTCCACAAAAATGAGTTAAAAAGAACAAAAACGATTTTTTGTCATTGATGGCTCAACTCTTTTAGTAAGTACGATATTTCAGTGCCTGTGTTATTCCGAAGTACCATGTAAAGTTCCTTCAGATATGAATGTATGTCCAAAGGAAGATGTGTGGCAACTGTAGCCATCATGAGATACATGAATTGTATTTGCAGTTGTGAAAATGGACGTCAGCTATATAATGAAATGAGAGTGTGTATGTCGCTGACTGTTCCAGCCAGGAACGTGTGCGTGAGGAAATGCCTACTGAGGTTAAAAGAATGCCCACCACCAGGAGCAATGTCACTTATGCCGAATTCGAGTCCCTTCTAGCTCCTGTGATGCACTGTCAATGTGAGCTACTCTGCCCCCCATATCACCTTCACGGAACAGCATTTAACATATGCAGCGTCATATAAAGTTGTATGCCTGTATAACTCCAGATGCTACAGATTCGAATCTTATGTTGGGGATAATCCTATGTGACGGTTGCTCAGTGAGCACGAAAAACAAGTATGGGAAGTTGAGATTAATCGCAACGATGTCTCCTTGACCGACTTGGAGGAGAATGATGCATAACTCCAGCCTCCAGTAAACTAAAAGGCACTGCCGTAACAGATGTGAAGTATGAACACAAGGTGAACTTTTAGCAGGAGTTTGGTATCCCCGATTTAGGCGAATACATAGGATTATACATAAATACTGATGCACACCTGCTCATGGACATCTTCAAGAAATGCTGGAGTGTATGCCTCATTCATACGTTCTGCATCCTGCCTTCTATTTCATTGTGCCTGGGCTTTCATGAGACACAAATTTACAGACAACATGAGTCAGCATCAAACTGTTGACTGTGTTGACTTGTCACTCTTCTTCAAGTGTAGGATTAACAGCAGACATAGTCAGTGCAGGCACAGTTACACCAAGGTCAGTAACCCATGAGTAACTGAGGGGGAGTACGTGTAATGATTTAAATTACATCCTTTACCTGGATTAAATAACCTCCATGGGCAAGACATCAAGGTCAGTACCGAGCGAGGTGGCGCAGTGGTTAGCACTCTGGACTCGCATTCGGGAGGACGACGGTTCAATCCAGTCTCCAGCCATCCTGATTTCGGTTTTCCGTGATTTCCCTAAATAGCTTCAGGCAAATGCCGGGATGGTTCCTTTGAAAGGGCGCGGCCGATTTCCTTCCCAATCCTTCCCTAACCCGAGCATGAGCTCCGTCTCTAATGACCTCGTTGTCGAAGGGACGTTAAACACTAACCACCACCACCACCACCAAAGTCAGTAACCCATGAGTAACTGAGGGGGAGCACGTCTAACGATTTAAATTACATCCTTTACCTGGATTAAATAACCTCCATGGGCAAGACATGCAACGAAGTCTACAATTTGGAGGATTCCGATGGATATACAAAGGGAAATCGACCATTTCGACGGAACAGAGCATGATGTGGCTGCTGATGCTGGTGTGGGATATGTTCTGGAGGTAGAGCTGGAATATCCCTCCCAGCTCCACAATGAGCACAGCGACATACCATTATGTCCGAAGCATATAGTCCTTCGAAATGGTTCCATCACAAAGCTGTTGACCACGCTGGGTAACAAACAACGTTAACATAATTCATTGCAGAAACCTCGAGCAGTTTTTCAGATTGGGGATGAAACTTGTTTGTATCGCTCATGGTATCTCATCAGCCCATCGTCCACGGTTGAAGGAGTACATTGATTTAAATACCGAGAAGAGTTCCCTCATGACGTGTCATTTCGAAAAAGAAATTGTACGGATTAATGAATAATTCAGTTTTCGCTAAAATAATGGAGGATGTTACACAACACCGCAAAATTCATTTAGTTTATCGGTGTAATGGGCATTTGGCGCAACAGAGTATGTCGCCAGGCGAAATTTCAAATGAGTCACCATCTTCAATTAAGGACTAGTTGCTGTGGAGATGGACAAGGTTTCAGTGCAGTTCACGAAACCTCTATATATCGATATGTGTGTACCAGACCACTCTAGAATTCACATGTACCAATTTAACTATGACTTTGCTAAGCCAAAGTTCGTCGATCCTAAGTTACTTTACACTGATACAGATAGTTCCATCTACCAGGTGAAAGGCTGCAATCTATATGAAATAATTTGGTACAATCACGAAGGGTTCGACACATCTGGATATGTGGCTGATAATCCTTTTCGACTAACATCTCAAAACAAAAGGATTATCTGCCTGATCTGAAATGAGGCAAATGAATAGCAGATTGTGGAATTTGTGGAGCTCAGATCTAAGATGTATGCATATTGCTTAGATGCATGTGGCAACCAGAGCTGGGCTAAGGGCGTGCACGCTGTGGCCTTAAAAGCTCTCCCAATCAATGATTACAAGTGGTGCCTCCTCAATGGCGTTGGCACAGATCCATGTAAAACTTCGTTTTCGAGGCAAAGAGGTAAATACTGCACTGTAACTGAAAGTAGGGCGTCCTGTTATAACGAAAAACGGTTCATGTGTGGGGACAGAATCGGTACCCCCCTGTAGTCACGATATTCATTGGAATGATTGTGTCTGGTGAAATCAGTAGAAACGAAGGTGGTTACAATGGGGAAAAGAGATCAAAAAGTAATCTGAGATAAAATCGCACTACTATCACCCAATCTAATCCATTATCATCTGCACATGTCACACTAGCTCACTACAAGGAAAATATCGTTAAATGTGCTGAGATGTTCTAAAATTGTTAAGTAGAACTAAGGAAGACAGGAGGAAAAGTTAAAGAGGTTCGCAGGAATACGTCGCTGGTTGATCACATACCAAAAATACAGATAAGCCTGCCACCCTGCTAACGCATTAGAAACATCGCCCTAAAATTTTAGGGAACAAATCCGACAATTCACGAAAATTTACAAGACGTACCACATCGTTTGATTGTCAATCACAGTAGAGGGCAAATCTGTCAGCAAATGAGCCGTCATCCTTTGGTCCGAAAATAACAAAGAATACTAAAACGTGGCACACTGTGGTCTGTACGCCACAAGCGACACACAATGGAATGACCTCTATCCAGAGCAAGCATTGGTCGCGCGGGATATGGTGGTCGATGCGCAGTGAGCAAATCTGATTTAAGTGCCTGGCAGAGGGTTCACCGAACCACCTTCACAATTGTCTATTACTCCAATGTCGTATAGCGCGCGGAAAGAATGAACACCGATATTCCGTACGAGCTCTGATTTCCCTTATTTTATCGCGGTGATCATCCGCCCTATGTAGATCGGTGTCAACAAAATATTTTC
Source organism: Schistocerca nitens (assembly GCF_023898315.1). Classification (NCBI taxonomy): domain Eukaryota; kingdom Metazoa; phylum Arthropoda; class Insecta; order Orthoptera; family Acrididae; genus Schistocerca; species Schistocerca nitens. The sequence continues at coordinate 157,885,909 of NC_064622.1, read as the reverse complement.
GCATTCGGAGGAGAAAGTTGGTGATAGGAATTTCGTGAGATTCCGTCGCAATGAAAAACGCCTTTCTTTTAATAATTTCCAGCCCAAATCCTGTATCATTTCTATGATACTCTCTCCCATATTTCGCGATAATACAAAATGTTCTGCCTTTCTTTGAACTTTTTCGACGTACTCCGTCAGTCCTACCTGGTAAGGATCCCACACCGCGCAGCAGTAGTCTAAAAGAGGACGGACAAGCGTAGTGTAGGCAGTCTCCTTAGTAGGTCTGTTACATTTTCTAAGTGTCCTGCCAGTAAAACACAGCCTTTGGTTAGCCTTCTTCACAACATTTTCTGTGTGTTCTTTCCAATTTAGGTTGTTCGTAATTGTAATGCCTAGGTATTTAGTTGAATTTACGGCTTTTAGATTAGACTGATTTATCGTGTAACCGAAGTTTAACGAGTTCCTTTTCGCACTCATGTGGATGACCTCACACTTTTCGTTATTTAGGGTCAACTACCACTTTTCCCACCATTCAGATATTTTTTCTAAATGGTTTTGCAGTTTGTTTTGATCTTCTGATGACTTTATTAGTCGATAAACGACAGCGTCATCTGCAAACAACCTAAGACGGCTGCTCAGATTGTCTCCCAAATCGTTTATATAGATAAGGAACAGAAAAGGGCCTATAACACTACCTTGGGGAACGCCGGAAATCACATCTGTTTTACTCGATGACTTTCCGTCAATTGCTACGAATCGTGACCTCTCTGGCAGGAAATCGCAAATCCAGTCACATAATTGAGACGATATTCCATAAGCACGCAATTTTACTACGAGCCGCTTGTGTGGTACAGTGTGAAAAGCCTTCCGGAAATCCAGGAATACGGAATCGATCGGAAATCCCTTGTCAATAGCACTCAGCACTTCATGTGAATACAGAGCTAGTTGTGTTTTACGAGAACGATGTTTTCTAGACCCATGTTGACTGTGTGTCAATAGATCGTTTCCTTCGAGGTAATTCATAATATTAGAACACAATATATGTTTTAAAATCCTGCTGAATATCGACGTTAACGATATGGGCCTGTAATTTAGTGGATTACTCCTACTACCTTTCTTGAATATTGGTGTGACCTGTGAAACTTTCCAGACTTTGGGTACTGATCTTTCGTCGAGCGAACGGTTGTGTATGATTGTTAAGTATGGAAAAAAATGGCTCTGAGCACTATGGGACTTAGCACCTAAGGTCATCAGTCCACTAGAACTTAGAATTACTTAAACCTAACTAACCTAAGGACCTCACACACATCCATGCCCGAGGCAGGATTCGAACTTACGACCGTAGCGGTCGCGCGGTTCCAGACTGAAGCGCCTAGAACCGCTCGGCCACACTGACCGGCTGTTAAGTATGGAGGTAATGCATCAGCATACTCCGAAAGGACCCTAATTGGTATACACTCTGGACCAGAAGGCTCGCTTTTATTAAGTGATTTGAGTTGCTTCAGTACTCCGAGGATATTTACTACTACGTTACTCATGTTGGCAGCTGTTCTCGATTCGAATTCTGGAATATTTACTTCGTCTTCTTTTGTGAAGGCATTTCGGAAGGCTGTGTTTAGTTAATCTGCTTTGGCATCACTGTCTTCGACTGTATGTCCAATGCTATCGCGCAGAGAAAGCATTGATTATTTCTGTCCGCTAACATACTTCACATTCGACCAAAATCTCTTTGGATTTTCTGCCAGGTTTAGAGACAAAGTTTCGTTGTGGGAACTGTTACAGGCGTCTCGCATTGAACTCCGAGCTAAGTTTCGAGCTTCTGTAAAAGATCGCCAATCTTGGGGATTTTGCGTCTGTTTAAATTTAACATGTTTGTTTCGTTGTTTCTGCAACGGTATTCTCACCCGTTTTGTGTACGAAGGAGGATCAGCTCCGTCGTTTGTTAATTTATTTGGTATAAGCCTCTCAATTGCTGCCGATACTATTTCTTTGAATTTAAGCCACATCTGGTCTACACTTATATTATCAATTTGGAATGAGTGGAGATTGTCTCTCAGGAAGGCGTCAAGTGAATTTTTATCTGCTTTTTTGAATAGGTATATTTTTCGCTTATTTTTCGAAGATTTGGTGACTGCAATATTCGCCGGCCGCGGTGGTCTAGCGGTTCTAGGCGCTCAGTCCGGAGCCGCGCGACTGCTACGGTCGCAGGTTCGAATCCTGCCTCGGGCATGGATGTGTGTGATGACCTTAGGTTAGTTAGGTTTAAGTAGTTCTAAGTTCTAGGGGACTGATGACCACAGATGTTAAGTCCCATAGTGCTCAGAGCCATTTGAACCATTTTTTGACTGCAATATTCAATCTCGCTACGACAACCCTGAGTTCACTAATCCCTATAACGGTTTTGATGCTGGTTATTAAGTCAGGACTATTTGTTGCTAAGAGGTCAAGTGTGTTTTCATAACCGTTTACTATTCGCATGGGCTCATGAACTAACTGCTCGAAATAATTTTCAGAGAATGCGTTTAGCACAATTTCGGATGATATTTTATGCGCACTTCCGGAATTAAACATGTATTTTCGCCAGCATAACGAGGGTAAATTAAGGTCACCACTAACTATTATCGTATGAGTCGGGTACGTGTTTGAAATCAAACTCAAGTTTTCTTTCAACCTTTCAGCAACTGTATCATCTGAACTGGGAGGTCGATAAAAGGATCCAATTATTATTTTATTCCGGTTGCCAACAATTACCTCTGCACATACTAACTCACACTAAGTATCTACTTCAATTTCGCGACAACTTAAACTACTTCTAACAGCAACAAACACGCCACCGCCAATCGTGTTTAGCCTATCTTTTCGGAACACCGTTAGGTTCTTCGGAAAAATTTCGGCTGAACTTATATCCGGCTTTAGCCAGCTTTCAGTGCCTATAACGATTTGAACATCAGTGCATTCTATTAGCGCTTGGAGCTCTTGTAATTTCCCAACACAGCTACGACAATTACAACTGTTATACAAATGGTTCCTGTATCTATGTTCTTCCTGTGTTCAGCTTGCACCCTTTGTGACTGAAGCCCATCTTGTGTACTCGCGAGACCCTCTAATTTAAAAAACCGCCCAGTCTACGCCACACAGCCCCTGCTACCCACGTAGCCGCCTCCTGCGTATGGTGGACACCTGACCTATTCAGAGGAACACGAAACCCAATCACCCTTTGGCGCAAGTCGAGGAATCTGCAGCCTACACGGTCACAGAACCGTCTGAGCCTCTGATTCAGACCCTCCACTCGGCTCTGTACCAGAGGTCCGCATTTGGTCCTGTGGACTATGCTGCAAATGGTCAGCTCTGCTTTCATCTTGCAAGCAAGACTGGCAGCCTTTACCACTTCTGTTAGCCGCTCGAAACCAGAGTGAATCTCTTCTGATCCAAAGCGACACACATCATTGGTACCAACGTGAGCAACCACCTGCAGTTGGCTGCACCCTGTGCTCCTCATGGCATCCGGGAGGACCCTTTCCATGTGCATACACGGAGTGCACACTGGTTTTCTTACCCTCCTTGTCAGCCAAGTCCGTAAAAGCACTCCGTCTTCAGGCCGCAAGCGGCCCATCGGGACCATCCAACCGCCGTAACATCCTCAGGAAGGGGCCCCATAACGCGCCTAACGTTGGAGCTCCATCTACCAATAATCCCACCCTCTGTGATTGCCCGGATCTTGCAGGCTGAGTGGTTTCCTCTGAAACAGGACAGGCGACAGCATTTGGCTCAGCGACAGTGTCAGCCACAGACAGCAACTGGAACCTGTTTGTCAGAGAAACCGGGGAGGCCTTGCATGCGGCCGCCTGGGAAGTCTTTCGCCACTTGCTTCGCCCCGGGGCGACCTCCCACTCGACTACATGTGAGGGGTAAGCCTCAGTGCATGCAGTAACTGGGTTGGTCACCGGTGAGGACCGATCGGAGGGCTCTGACGCGCTGGACGTCCGTTGGATCCCCACGGCCGGCCCACAACAGTGGTGCCCATCCACTGCAGCCTCAAGCTGTGTAACCGAAGCTATCACAGCCTGAAGCTGAGACCGAAGTGTCACCAACTCGGCTCGCATCCGCACACAACAATCGCATTCCCTGCCCATACCAAAGATCGTGGAAAGCTAAACTATGCAGATAAACGGACTATCGGCAGGTGCTGCGCAACTCTAATGTAGACCCTGACGAAAACACACGAGCCGTGTCTAGTAATATGCAGATATTCAAGAACCTAACTCCCGAAGCACTCAGGTGAAACTAAATAATTTGCCCGTCATAAGGAACTTATAATATGTCACAATTGTGTAACAACATCACGAATGTATTTAATAATATTGACAACCACATACAAATGTGTCAGCTTACACTACTTTGACATGGCTTAAAGCCATAATATCCGCACTTGATTATGGCCTGAGGTCGAAATTGCAATAGTGTGATAAAAACTTATAACAGTCTTTCGAAAAAAATTTTATGACTGTGAATCCCTGCTACATGAAGTTTATTCTCTCTTGATTGCTCCCTGAAGTCATCATTTATTAGTTGGTGTGCACAATTTGCATTGCTCGCTTTCAGTTTTGTGTCTGTTCCAGAACCTTTCATATATCCATACTTCCTTAGCTCTTTCACATTTCCAGCTACTTTCATTTATGCATGGTTTACATTGTTAGGGCTCATTTTAAACAATTCCAAATGTTTCTCATTTCTTTATCGGTTCTGTTGTCCAAGACTGTTTGTTCTCTTCCTTTCTTAAACCTGTTTTTAATAGAAACCGTCCTTTCAGTTTTTATTATGTGGTAGGAGCGACGATTCGTGTGCAGGCATTTTGTTTCTCTTTGTTAATGTAAGAAGTGCCGTCACGCACAGTAGTAAATGAAAGTACAGGATTATGGTTCGAAAGCAGTTGTGGATAGTGCTGGAAGGATACAGCCAAACAATTCAAGAGAAATACTCCCTACCAAGGTACATATTGAGAATAAGGGCAGTAGAAGATCCATTACGTTTTACTGAATTTTAACGACAAGCAGGCAAACAGAAATGGGATTTAAAACAAAACAAAAAACCATATTTTTTCATGTTAGCAGAATACTTAGTACCAAAATTTCTCTGCTTGGATGTGCCTGTCTTGCTTCTCGTTGCGTTAATTAGTTTCACCAATAATTATCGCCAATGTGCTGTACCATTCCGATAATTCCTACCCTGTAAATGTTCACGCAAAAATAATTAGACGAATTTCGCAGGACGTAATTTACCTTCTGAAACGATTTCCGTACCTGCTGCATCATGCTTCTTCTAGAGGTGCAACCACATTGAATGTAGGAGTGTCTCCTTCAGCAGCATCTCACGCTAATTAAGTAAATGCTTCTCAAAGTGATAAGCTGCTTTCCCCCTCCCCCCCCCCCCCTTGTCTTCCTAGATGCTTTTCTAAGGACTCAGTTCGTCGACTTATTAAGTAGCAGATTATTATCGTCTTTTCTTCAGATCGGAGGACCAGAGATTTGCAACAGCAGAGTGGTAATTAAGACAACGCGTACCAAGTCGTCTGGTATCATGCCCAAACGTATTGACGTTCAGCTGTGTAAACGGCATAGAACGTACATCAACATTTCCATGGATACTCTACAAATCACACTTAAGTCCTTCGCAGAGGGTTTATCGAACAACCTTCACAATAATTCCCTATTATTTGAATCTCGAACAGCATGCTGAGAAAATTAACTCCTATATCTTTCCGTGCAAGATCACAGTTCCCTTATTTTTATGATAATGTCTTCAGATCGTGACTGGTAGTGACTGAAGAAACACCAAGAATGTAACGGCATGTCACGGACATCCTGCGTCTCGTGCGACAGTATTGTAATATCATTTTTCCACAGGAAATTGCTCATCCACACAAGCCAAATGTCTCAATGAACCATCTGTGGGCTATTGAGGTGCTGCAGTCGCCTGTAAGAGTTCCAGATCAGTCCTTGATGAAACGTATGTGGGATAAACTCTTAAATGAGCTTTGTCCCAGTGTTAGTATCTCAAGGACCAGTTACAATAGTTGTTGGCAAACTTGCATCATGGGAGAATACATGGAAGCATCCAGACAAGAGGGAGCACAACATCGTACTGATAAGGGTGCCGGCACTGCCAAGTTCTTATCAAATGTGGCCCCATTTATAATAACACCTAATACCTTCTGGACTTCTGAAGTTATATTTCGTTTCCCTTTCTCTACTGGATGCTCCTTTTTTTTTTTTTTTTTTTTTTTTTTTTGCTGAGACAGAGTGTAGGAAAGGGACTAGCCATGGCTGTAGTGACGGAATGTAACTGATTTTCACCAGATTAGTTTACATTCGTAATGACATCATCGACTGTTGTCATATCTTTCTCTCATTTGGTTGTTATATTCCCACGATACTTGCCACTATGGCTTGTTAGTCATTTCTTACTGTTTTAAAGTTTGTAACTCGTTACCATAAGCTACACTATGTGATCAAAAGTATCCGGACACCCCCAAAAGCATGTTGTTGTTGTTGTGGTCTTCAGTCCTGAGACTGGTTTGATGCAGCTCTCCATGCTACTCTATCCTGTGCAAGCTTCTTCATCTCCCAGTACCTACTGCAACCTACATCCTTCTGAATCTGCTTAGTGTATTGATCTCTTGGTCTCTCTCTACGATTTTTACCCTCCACGCTGCCCTCCAATGCTAAATTTGTGATCCCTTGATGCCTCAAAACATGTCCTACCAACCGATCCCTTCTTCTGGTCAAGTTGTGCCACAAACTTCTCTTCTCCCCAATCCTATTCAATACCTCCTCATTAGTTACGTGATCTACCCACCTTATCTTCAGCATTCTTCTGTAGCACCACATTTCGAAAGCTTCTATTCTCTTCTTGTCCAAACTGGTTATCGTCCATGTTTCACTTCCATACATGGCTACACTCCATACAAATACTTTCAGAAACGGCTTCCTGACACTTAAATCTATACTCGATGTTAACAAATTTCTCTTCTTCAGAAACGATTTCCTTGCTATTGCCAGTCTACATTTTATATCCTCTCTACTTCGACCATCATCAGTTATTTTACTCCCTAAATAGCAAAACTCCTTTACTACTTTAAGTGTCTCATTTCCTAATCTAATCCCCTCAGCATCACCCGATTTAATTTGACTACATTCCATTATCCTAGTTTTGCTTTTGTTGATGTTCATCTTATATCCTCCTTTCAAGACACTGTCCATTCCGTTCAACTGCTCTTCCAAGTCCTTTGCTGTCTCTGACAGAATTACAATGTCATCGGCGAACCTCAAAGTTTTTACTTCTTCTCCATGAATTTTAATACCTATTCCGAATTTTTCTTTTGTTTCCTTTACTGCTTGCTCAATATACAGATTGAATAACATCGGGGAGAGGCTACAACCCTGTCTCACTCCTTTCCCAACCACTGCTTCCCTTTCATGCCCCATCTGGTTACTGTACAAATTGTAAATAGCCTTTCGCTCCCCTGCCACCTTCAGAATTTGAAAGAGAGTATTCCAGTTAACATTGTCAAAAGCTTTCTCTAAGTCTACAAATGCTAGAAACGTAGGTTTGCCTTTTCTTAATCTTTCGTCTAAGATAAATCGTAAGGTTAGTATTGCCTCACATGTTCCAACATTTCTACGGAATCCAAACTGATCTTCCCCGAGGTCCGCTTCTACCAGTTTTTCCATTCGGCTGTAAAGAATTCGCGTTAGTATTTTGCAGCTGTGACTTATTAAACTGATTGTTCGGTAATTTTCACATCTGTCAACACCTGCTTTCTTTGGTATTGGAATTATTATATTATTCTTGAAGTCTGTGGGTATTTCGCCTGTCTCATACATCTTGCTCACCAGATGGTAGAGTTTTGTCATGACTGGCTCTCCCAAGGCCATCAGTAGTTCTAATGGAATGTTGTCTACTCCCGGGGCCTTGTTTCGACTCAGGTCTTTCAGTGCTCTGTCAAACTCTTCACGCAGTATCTTATCTCCCATTTCATCTTCATCTACATCCTCTTCCATTTCCATAATACTGTCCTCAAGTACATCGCCCTTGTATAAACCCTCTATATACTCCTTCCACCTTTCTGCCTTCCCTTCTTTGCTTAGAACTGGTTTGCCATCTGAGCGCTTGATATTCATACAAGTGGTTCTCTTCTCTCCAAAGGTCTCTTTAATTTTCCTGTAGGCAGTATCTATCTTACCCCTAGTGAGACAAGCCTCTACATCCTTACATTTGTCCTCTAGCCATCCCTGCTTAGCCATTTTGCACTTTCTGTCGACCTCATTTTTGAGACGTTTGTATTCCCTTTTTCCTGCTTCATTTACTGCATTTTTATATTTTCTCCTTTCATCAATTAAATTCAATATTTCTTCTGTTACCCAAGGATTTCTATTAGCCCTCGTCTTTTTACCTACTTGATCCTCTGCTGCCTTCACTACTTAACATACGTTTCTCATATTAGGTGCATTGTGCTGCCACCTACTGCCAGGTACTCAATATCAGTGACCTCAGTAGTCATTAGACATCGCGAGAGAGCAGAATGTGGCGCTCCGCGGAACTCACGAACTTCGAACGTGGTCAGGTGGTTGGGTGTCACTTGTGTCATACGTCTGTACGCGGGATTGACACACTCCTAAACGTCCCTAGGTCCACTGTTTCCGATGTGACAGTGAAGTGGAAACGTGAATGGGCACGTACAGCACAAAATCGTACAGGCCGACCTCGCCTCTTGACTGACAGACTGCCAACAGTTGAAGAGGGTCGTAATGTGTAATAGGCAGACATCTATCCAGACCATCACACAGTAATTCCAAACTGCATCAGGTTACACTGCAAGAACTATGACAGATAGGCGGGAGGTGAGAAAACTTGGATTTCATGGTCGAGCGGCTGCTCATATGCTACACATCACGCTGGTAAATGCCACACGTCGCCTCGCTTGGTGTTAGGAGCGTAAACACTGGACGACTGAATAGTGGAAAAAAATTGTGTGGGGTTATGAATCACGGTACACAATGTGGCGATCCGATGGCAGGGTGTGGGTATGGCGAATGCCCGGTGACTGTCATTTGCTAACGTGTGTAGTGGCAACAGTAAAGTTCGGAGGTGGTGGTGTTGTGGTGTTGTCGTGTTTTTCGCGGAGGGGGCTTGCACCCCTTGTTGTTTTGCGTGACATTATGACAACATAGGCCTACATTGATGTTTTAAGAGCCTTCTTGCTTCCCACTGTTGAAGAGCAATTTGGGGAATGGTTACACGACAATAACATACCTGTAATGGACTGGCCTGCACAGAGTCCTGACTTGAATCCTACAGAACACCTTTGGCATGTTTAGGAACGCCGACTTCGTGCCAGGCTTCACCGACCGTTATCGATACCTCTCCTCAGCGCAGAACTACGTGAAGAATGGGCTGACATTCCTGAAGAAAACCTTCCAGCACCTGACTGAACGTATGCCTGCGAGAGTGGAAACTGTCATCAAGACTAAGGGAGGGCCAACACCATATTGAATTCCAGCATTACCGATGGAGGGCGCCACGAACTTGTAGGCCATTTTCAGCCAGATGTCCGGATACTTTCGCTCACATAGTCGGTACCTAGTGGTACACATCGCTAATAGATTGTCCCTTTTTAAGGGAATTGGCTGAGATCGTACAAGAAATTTATGCTCTTCAAGAAAGTACAAATGAAATTACTATTCTGAGGGTAGCACACTTTTAGGGTTAACGTCCCATTTCAGCTATCAGTATTACATGAAGTAAATAATACCGATTGTAACTGAAAGAAATACACACACTGGGATGAGCAGAGATGACACTTCACAGACAATGCGTACACTGAGGTCACCGCGATATACACTCCTGGAAATTGAAATAAGAACACCGTGAATTCATTGTCCCAGGAAGGGGAAACTTTATTGACACATTCCTGGGGTCAGATACATCACATGATCCCACTGACAGAACCACAGGCACATAGACACAGGCAACAGAGCATGCACAATGTCGGCACTAGTACAGTGTATATCCACCTTTCGCAGCAATGCAGGCTGCTATTCTCCCATGGAGAAGATCGTAGAGATGCTGGATGTAGTCCTGTGGAACGGCTTGCCATGCCATTTCCACCTGGCGCCTCAGTTGGACCAGCGTTCGTGCTGGACGTGCAGACCGCGTGAGACGACGCTTCATCCAGTCCCAAACATGCTCAATGGGGGACAGATCCGGAGATCTTGCTGGCCAGGGTAGTTGACTTACACCTTCTAGAGCACGTTGGGTGGCATGGGATACATGCGGACGTGCATTGTCCTGTTGGAACAGCAAGTTCCCTTGCCGGTCTAGGAATGGTAGAACGATGGGTTCGATGACGGTTTGGATGTACCGTGCACTATTCAGTGTTCCCTCGACGATCACCAGTGGTGTACGGCCAGTGTAGGAGATCGCTCCCCACACCATGATGCCGGGTGTTGGCCCTGTGTGCCTCGGTCGTATGCAGTCCTGATTGTGGCGCTCACCTGCACGGCGCCAAACACGCATACGACCATCATTGGCACCAAGGCAGAAGCGACTCTCATCGCTGAAGACGACACGTCTCCATTCGTCCCTCCATTCACGCCTGTCGCGACACCACTGGAGGCGGGCTGCACGATGTTGGGGCGTGAGCGGAAGACGGCCTAACGGTGTGCGGGACCGTAGTCCAGCTTCATGGAGACGGTTGCGAATGGTCCTCGCCGATACCCCAGGAGCAACAGTGTCCCTAATTTGCTGGGAAGTGGCGGTGCGGTCCCCTACGGCACTACGTAGGATCCTACGGTCTTGGCGTGCATCCGTGCGTCGCTGCGGTCCGGTTCCAGGTCGACGGGCACGTGCACCTTCCGCCGACCACTGGCGACAACATCGATGTACTGTGGAGACCTCACGCCCCACGTGTTGAGCAATTCGGCGGTACGTCCACCCGGCCTCCCGCATGCCCACTATACGCCCTCGCTCAAAGTCCGTCAACTGCACATACGGTTCACGTCCACGCTGTCGCGGCATGCTACCAGTGCTAAAGACTGCGATGGAGCTCCGTATGCCACGGCAAACTGGCTGACACTGACGGCGGCGGTGCACAAATGCTGCGCAGCTAGCGCCATTCGACGGCCAACACCGCGGTTCCTGGTGTGTCCGCTGTGCCGTGCGTGTGATCATTGCTTGTACAGCCCTCTCGCAGTGTCCGGAGCAAGTATGGTGGGTCTGACACACCGGTGTCAATGTGTTCTTTTTTCCATTTCCAGGAGTGTATGACGGTTCCCTGGACATTACAAAAGGCGAGACGTGGCGCTTAATACGGTGTGTAATCACAAGTGACAGCAATGAATGCTCTCTTTACTACTTACGTCTAGGTGGAGTTGACGATCTTACGGCATCTAAGAGTCAACTGTCAGCTGTTGAACAATTATTATCACGAAAGCTCACAGTTGGTCCATGGCAGCCATACTACCGTTAACTCCAACAGATGTAAGTAGAAATTTAATGTATAAAAATAAGTTCTTGATCATAAGTAAGATGTAAATGAGATTTTTTATTCACAAGACTCACAGTTGCATTTGAAAATAGAGTTGTAAGACGAAACACGCAAACTTGTTGTGCAGAAACACAGGCTGTCGCACTCGAAAGAAGCCCGACGAACATGTGAAGTAATTTCGCTGAAACTGCACCGTGTAATTTGAGATGTTTCACGTGGCAACACTGCACTCTGCAACATCGTTTGACGCAACGGTGTTTTTCCGTGCATCGCTGTGGCTGCAGCTCAGAGTTTGGCGTTTAGTGAAAATGTATCGCTATTCTGTCGAAGAACTCGTGTTTCTTGTGAAGCAATCTTGGGTTACTGGTTCCATTAAAACAATTCAGGAATGGTTGTTGAACGGTTTGGTGATCAGCATACACTGTCTAATGCTCCATACAAAAATTAGTGAACAAGATGAGCAGTGGAATGGTGTTGGACCTCCATGGCGGGGGACGGCAGCCATTATCGAAATAAAAAGTGACTGACATGAAACAACGATTGCTGCTCTCTCCTGCAAAGTCTGCTGGACATTTATCTCAGAAATGTGGAGTGTCACAGAGCACATGCCACACAGCTGCGAAGAAAGCAGGCATGTATCCATACAGGTTTGCAGTTGTTCTGGAACTGAATGTCAATGACAAAGAAAAACACATTACATTTAGCAGTTGGTTTCAGCAAATTATTGCTCAGAGGCCAGGAATATTGCAGTACACATGGTTCAGTGACGAGGTGTGGTCCACCTCTCTGGCTATGTAAACTCTCAGATTACAAATTTGTGGTGTAATGAAAATCCACAAACACTGTTCGAGCAACCCTTGCGTTCACAAAAGACTTGTGTGTTCTGTACAATACCACAGCGTCACATAATCGGAGCAACGTTTTTCGTATCTGTTATGACATCGAAATGTTTCGGAACATGTGAGCCAGTCGGACGATGAAGAACTTCCCCTCGACTGGTACCAACAGAATGGCTCCATGTGTCTCGAGCGACCATGGCTGAGGTCGAATCATATTTCCCTGGTAGAGTTTATTTCAAAAGGACTGTGGCCCCCAAGGTCACCTAAGTTTTTCCTCTAGTGTGGCCTAGGAGATACGGTCTACAGAAACAAACCACACAGCTTGGGAGATTAGCAAGAGAACATCGTCCGTGAAATCCAAGCAGTGACAATAGAGGTTCTGGCAGCAACATTCGAGCATTTGCAACGTCGTTTGCAAGTCGAGGGCGGTCACTTGCAGCACCTTTTGTGATTCACCGTTATTTCCCGTTGCACGAGGTATGACAGTTCATTTATTTTCATTTTCTGATTTTCATGCAAGGTCTTTAAGCATAAATTAAGCAAATGTTCGTTTGTGGGGTCTCTTTCGAGTGGGACGACCTGTATCTAGACACAAGCAAATAAACATTATATAGCAGCTCCTGGGACTGGCTTTCTGTAGAACAACAAGATTCTCAACAAATTGTCTGCTGAAACTTCCTGGCAGATTAAAACTGTGCGACGGACTGTGACTCAAACCCAGGCCATTTACCATTTGCAGGCAAGTTTTACTTCCGCCAGTAATTCATCTACCACCTTCCAATCAGCGCACTCTACGCTGAAGAGCGAAAATTCATGCTAGAAATCCTCTTCAGCAGGGCTGGGTAAATACACTACTGGCCATTAAAATTGCTACACCACGAAGATAACGTGCTACAGACGCGAAATTTAACCGCCAGGAAGAAGATGCTGTGATATGCAAATGATTAGCTTTTCAGAGCATTCACACAAGGTTGGCGCCGGTGGCGGCACCTACAACGTGCTGACATGAGGAAAGTTTCCAACCGATTTCTCATACACAAACAGCAGTTGACCGGCGTTGCCTGGTGAAACGTTGTTGTGATGCCTCGTGTAAGGAGGAGAAATGCGTACCATAGCGTTTCCGTCTTTGATGTAGGTCGGATTGTAGCGTATCGCGATTGCGGTTTATCCTATCACGACATTGCTGCTCGCGTTGGTCGAGATCCAATTATTGTTAGCAGAATATGGAAATGGTGGGTTCAGGAGAGTAATACGGAACGCCGTGCTGGATCCCAACGGCCTCGTATCACTAGCAGTCGAGATGACAGGCATCTTATCCGTATGGCTGTAACGGATCGTGCAACCACGTCTCGATCCCTGAGTCAACAGATGGGGACGTTTGCAAGACAACAACCATCTGCGTGATTCGACGACGTTTGCAGCAGCATGGACTATCGGCTCGGAGACCATGGCTGCTGTTACCCTTGACGCTGCATCACAGACAGGAGCGCCTGCGATGGTGTACTCAGCGACGAACCTGGTTCAAATGGTTCAAATGGCTCTGAGCACTATGGGACTCAACTTCTGAGGTCATTAGTCCCCTAGAATTTAGAACTAGTTAAACCTAACTAACCTAAGGACAGCACACACATCCATGCCCGAGGCAGGATTCGAACCGGCGACCGTAGCGGTTTCGCGGTTCCAGACTGCAGCGCCTAAAACCGCACGGCCACTTCGGCCGGCGACGAACCTGGGTGCACGATTGCAAAACGTGATTTTTTTCGGAGGAATCCAGGCTCTGTTTACAGCATCATGATGGTCGCATCCGTGTTTGGCGACATCGCGGTGAACGCACATTGAAAGCGTGTATTCGTCATCGCTATACTGGCGTATCACCCGGCATGATGGTATGGGAAGCCATTGGTTACACGTCTCAGTCACTTCTTGTTCGCATTGACGGCACGTTGAACAGTGGACGTTACATTTCAGATGTGTTACGACCCGTGGCTCTATCCTTCATTCGATCCCTGCGAAACCCTATATTTCAGCAGGATAATGCACGACCGCATGTTGTAGGTCCTGTACGGGTCTTTCTGGATACAGAAAATGTTCGACTGCTGCCCTGGCCAGAACATTCTCCAGATCTCCCACCAATTGAAAACGTCTGGTCAATGGAGGCCGAGCAACTGGTTCGTCACAATACGCCAGTCACTACTCTTGATGAACTGTGGTATCGTATTGAAGCTGCATGGGCAGCTGTACCTGTACACAACATCCAAGCTCTGTTTGACTCAATGCCCAGGGGTATCAAGGCCGTTATTACGGCCAGAGATGGTTGTTCTGGGTACTGATTTCTCAGGATCCATGCACCCAAACTGCGTGAAAATGTAATCATATGTCAGTTCTAGTATAATACATTTGTCGAATGAATACCCGTTTATCATCTTCATTTCTCCTTGGTGTGGCAATTTTAATGGCCAGTAGTGTAGTTTCTCGAACTCGGGCGCTCGCAGATGCCCCTAGGCCTGCCCGGGGCTCCCCTCCCCCCCCCCCCCCCGCCCCTACAAAGTCAGCCAGCAGTACCTCCACCATCTATTCACTTAGTCACGCTCGTCACTGCACCGCGCGGCGAGGCCAACGAGAAAGACAGGCCGCGCTGCGTACGTCACACAGAGGATGTTACATGACCGGCAGCGTCCTCGCATCTTGTCACTTCAGAACAGATGACGCCTCTGTCTAAAATGCGTCCGTGAAAGTTTTATATTAATTAAAGTTCTGCAGGGTATATATATACTGGATTTCAGAATACTGGTAAACTTCGATCCAAGATATACTTCAGAAACCTAGCAATCAAGAACACAGTTGTAGGCATAAGTATCTAATAAGCTGAAAAACATCAGGTCTGGAATGACATAAAACATATGTAACCCAATTAAAAGAGATTATTCAATTTGTTAGCTTACTAACCAAGCACAGTTTTCATCTAGATGTATGCGGTTTTAGACGGCTTAAAGGATAGCCAGTTTCACGATAAGCTCCAGGACAGACTGTTTCGCATTCGGTTGGGTGACATCACATTCCATCAGTAGTCATCACCCCGTTACACCAGTATGATTCTATATACGAGGGTTAGAACTTAAGTAGTGGCAACTATTTATTCACAACCGATACGAAAGAGTTACATGTTTGCCACTGTTACTGTCCTTCAAAGTAGTCACCAGCATTGTGTAGAACCCGTTGCCCGCAATGTGGAAGGCGTAGTATATCGTTAGCACAGCCTGATCTGTTGATAGGTTATGGACTCAAGTGCTACCCCAGATTGAGACAGAAACACGTTTTATTGTGCGCCTGGAAGTGAAGTGTATGCATGAGAAAACTGAGAAAGATGCTATAAGTATATAAAATCTGGCGTCATAGCACCTTATTAAAACCTTCACACACCGTAATTTGGCATACAGAATATACACTGAAGAGCCAGAGAAACTGGTACACCTGCCTAATGTCGTGTAGGGCCCCCACGAACACGCATAAATGCCACAACACGACGTGGCATGGACTCGACTAATGTCTGATTTAGTACTGGGGGGAACTGACACCATGAATCCTGCAGGGCTGTTCATCAGTCCTCAAGAGTACAAGAGGGTGGAGATATCTTCTGAACAGCACGTTGCAAGGCATCCCAGATACGCTCAATGGCGTTCATGTCTCGGGAGTCTGGTGGCCAGCAGAACGGTTTAAACCCAGAAGAGTGTTCCTGGAGCCCACTCTGTAGTAATTCTGGACGTTGGTGTGTCGCATTGCCCTGCTGGAATTGCCCAAGCCCGTCGAAATGCACAATGAACATGAAAGGATGCAGGTGCTCAGACAGGATACGTACGTACGTGTCACCTGTCAGAGTCGTATCCTGACACATCAGGTATCTCATATCCCTCCAACTGCACACGCCCCACACCATTACAGAGCCTGCACCAGCTTGAACAGTCCACTGCTGACATGCAGGGTCCATGGATTCATGAGGTTGTCTTCATACCCGTACACGTGCATCCACTCGATACAATCTGAAACGAGACTTGTCCCACCAGGCAACATGTTTCTAGTCTTCGACAGTCCAATGTCGATGTTGATGGGTTCAGGCTAGGCGTAAAGCTTTGCATCGTGCAGCCATCAAGGGCACGCAAGTGAGCCTCCGCCTGCGAAAGCCCATATCGATGATGTTTCGTTGAATGGCTCACATGCTGACGGTTGTTGATGGTCCAGCATTGAAACCTGCAGCAATTAACGGAAGGTGTACATTTCTGCCATGAACGATTCCGCTCAGTCGTCGTTGGTCCCGTTCCTGTAGGATCTTTTCCCGGCCGCCGCAATGTCGGAGATCTGATGTTTTACCGGATTCCTGATATTCACGGGACACTCGTGAAATGGTCGTAGGGGGAAAATTCCCACTTCACCGCTACGTAGGAGATGCTGTGTCCCATCGCTCGTGAGCCGACTCCAAGACCACGTTCAAAGTCACTTAAATCTCGATAACCTGCCACTGTAGCATCAATAACCGATCTAACAACTGCGCCAGACAATTCTCTTCTATAGGCGTTGCCAACCGTAGCACTGTATTCTGCCTGTTTACTATCTTTGTATTTGAATGCGCTTGCCTATACCAGTTTCTTTGGCGCTTCAGTCTAGATGTAAATGGTAAAATACGCGTCACACTGTGATATCAGTTGTTACTGCAACCTATTCATGTCTGTGCCTCCTACCCACAACGCATGAACGATTACTCACTTCTGCGAAGAAAATCTGTGGATTTACTTGACTGAGCTGCATAAAACTTCGGTCTAAATCGAAAATAACTTTTCTGCGATGAAAGACGATGACGATTATGTACTAGATAAATTTCCATCGAATTCCGGCAAACATTAGTCACCGCTACCAGGGCAGAGTGGAGGCAAATTGCGCCGTCAGTGAACCTGGATTCCTTACTGCCGAAAATATGTAAGACCAAGAAAGAGCAGTTACTTACTTTCCATTACGTGGGTCGTCTATAGTAATAGGAAAAGGACTCTATACTTTAGGTGACGTTGTTTAAATCAAAAAATCATTTGCAATATCGAATTCGCCTCCCACGAATGTGGATGGTCGAGAAGGAGTAGTTAGCTATTCGCTCTCCGCTGTTCTCCCTGAGGCAGTCTACCTGAGAGGCGTGCTGCTTCTCTTTGTAGTTGTGCGTTGTAGAAGATCGTTTTCTATTTTGCATATACTCTGTTAACACATTCATTGGCAGGGACGATTTCTCCATAAATCAAGCGCCACCAAACGTATAACACTCACGTGCGAAATAACCTTTGAACTGTAACATCCACCTCGTGACTAGATCGATAAACCACGCAATGATAACGGACGCGGCTTGCCGATATAAACTTGCGGAGGTGTTATCCCTCTACAGTATTGCGCCAAGTGCGACCGCAGACGTGTGCGATACCTCGTGTCTGCAAGGTGAGATACAACTGAATATGTGAATCTGTAACACTCTGTGTGACGATAAATTATTCCGTTAAGCGTTAGAGGTAACACCTATTTATTACTTTGATAGCTTGTTTTTTAACGTACCAATATCCTGAAGAATCATCTTACTGAGGTTTCTTACTGAGGTTTCTAGCTCCTATTGACATTTTTCGGTGTTTGTGATTTAAAATTTCGGTAGTTTGGAAAAACCACCTTATACTGACACTATGTAGGTCTTTTTAATCACCCAGACATTTTTCTATGTGTCATCTTCTGTGGGTCAAATTTTATTTCTGAAAAATTACATAGTGAAAGAGAGTTATTGTAGATGGGTTTTCACACACTTTTCTTCGTTTTTGACTGTATGTCATATTTTCCATCCTATTGTGTGTCTGTGATGGATATTTCTTGCTACTGCTATTAAGTTCAATATTTCAGCACTATTGTTTGTAAAATTTCGTTCACAACGTTACTTCACATATATTTTCCAGAAAACGTGACAAAACACGATTTGAGCAGACACTTCTGTCTCCATACTCACGAGTATCTCTTTCTACTGCTACCGAATTCACTGGCATACACACGAGTATGGGGACAGAAGTGTCTGCTCAAGTAATGTTTTATCACATTTTGTGGAAAACACGTGAAAGTTGTGATCAAATTTTTGTAAATAACAGTGTGGAATCAGTGTACTCAATAGCAGAGAAAGAGATATCCACCAGAGACACGCAACAGAACAGAAAATGTAACATGCTGTCAAAAACGCCAAAAAGGGTACAAAAACGCATCTACAGTAATGCAGTTTCACTAGCAACGTAATTTTCATGAATAAATATTGATCTACAAAAGATGACGCTTAGGTGCCGAAGATTGTCCTAGTGAATAAAAAGAAATATGCAGGGTGGTCCATTGATCGTGACCGGGCCAAATATCTCACGAAATAAGCGTCAAACAAAAAACCTACAAAGAACGAAACTTGTCTTGCTTGAAGGGGGAAACCAGGTGGCGCTATGATTGGCCCGCTAGATGGCGCTGCCATAGGTCAAACGGATATGAACTGCGTTTTTTTAAATAGGAACCCCCATTTTTTATTACATATTCGTGTAGTACGTAAAGATAAATGAATATTTTAGTTGGACCACTTTTTTCGCTTTGTGATAGATGGCGCTGTAATAGTCACAAACGTATAAGTACGTAGTATCACGTAACATTCGGCCAGCGCGGACGGTATTTGCCTCGTGATACATTACCCGTGTTAAAATGGACCGTTTACCAGTTGCGTAAAAGGTCGATATCGTGTTGATGTACGGCTACTGTGATCAAAATGCCCAACGGGCGTGTGCTGTGTATGCTGCTCGGTATCCTGGACGACAACATCCTAGTGTTCGGACCGTTCGCCGGATAGTTACGTTATTTAAGGAAACAGGAAGTGTTCATCCCCATGTGAAACGTCAGCCACGACATGCAACAAATGATGATGCCCAAGTAGGTGTTTTAGCTGCTGTCGCGGCTAATCCGCACATCAGTAGCAGACAAATTGCGCGAGAATCGGGAATCTCACAACCGTCGGTGTCGAGAATGCTACATCAACATCGATTGCACCCATACCATATTTCTGTGCACCAGCAATTGCATGGCGACAACTTTGAACGTCGTGTACAGTTCTGCCACTGGGGACAAGAGAAATTACGGGACGATGACAGATGTTTTGCAAGCGTTCTATTTAGCGACGAAGCGTCATTCACCAACAGCGGTAAAGTAAACCGGCATAATATGCACTATTGGGCAACAGAAAATCCACGATGGCTGCGACAAGTGGAACATCAACGACATTGGCGGGTTAATGTATGGTGCGGCCATTATGGGTGGAAGGATAATTGGGCCCCATTTTATCGATGGCAGTCTAAATGGTGCAACGTATGCTGATTTCCTACGTAATGTTCTACCGATGTTACTACAAGATGTTTCACTGCATGACATAATAGCGATATACTTCCAACATGATGGATGTCCGGCACATAGCTCGCGTGCGGTTGAAGCGGTATTGAATAGCATATTTCATGACAGGTGGATTGGTCGTCGAAGCACCATACCATGTCCCGCACGTTCTCCGAATCTGACGTCCCCGGATTTCTTTCTGTGGGGAAGGTTGAGGAATATTTGCTATCATGATCCACCGACAACGCCTGACAACATGCGTCAGAGCATTGTCAGTGCATGTGCGAACATTACGGAAGGCGAACTCCTCGCTGTTAAGAGGACTGTCGTTACACGTATTGCCAAATGCATTGGGGTTGACGGACATCATTTTGAGCATTTATTGCATTAATGTGGTATTTACAGGTAATCACGTTGTGACAGCAAGCGTTCTCAGAAATGATAAGTTCACAAAGGTACATGTATCAAATTGGAACAACCGAAATAAAATGTTCAAACGCACCTACGGTCGGTATTTTAATTTAAAAAACCTACATCTTACCAACTAACTGTTCGTCTAAAATTGTTAGCCATATGTTTGTGACTATTACAGCGCCATCTATCACAGAGAAAAAAAAGTGGTCCAACTAAAACATTCATGTTTCCTTACGTACTACACGAATATGTAATAAAAAATGGAGTTCCTATTTAAAAAACGCAGTTGATATCCGTTTGACCTATGGCAACGCCATCTAGCGGGTCAACCATAGCGCCATCTGGTTTCCCCCTTCAAGCTAGACAAGTTTCGTACTTTTTAGTTTTTTCGTTACACGCGTATTTCGGGAGATATTTGGCCCGGTCACGATCAATGGTCCACTCCGTATAGTGTTTCCATAAGGTAGCTTTCCAAAACGACCCACATTTTGAAAAAAATATTTAAGTAGCCCATTTTCAGCACGTAAACGTTCACTAGAGCGCCATCGATGTCATCTTGATCCTTGAATCTGTATTAGTACATAAGTGATCTTCGTACATTCATGTAGGAGATTCGGTAGTTTGAAGCATCAGCAGAGATTATTTCTATTCCTCGGGTACCTTATTTGTGGTTTAGTCGCCCACAGTGCGTGCTACATAATTTTATTGCTGGTGACCAGCTCTGATTTTACAAGGATTTATTAGTTTTGAATCTGAGGAGACCAGTGTCACGAAATGAAATACTGCGAGTTCTGCCCTCACGAAATCTTATGCCTCGTTTCTGTGTTGTATTAGAAATAGTATTGTACAATTGCTTCATGCAGTGCATTACAATCTGCTCGCTTATTCGAGGTGACCAGCGCCAGCTAACATTCGACGCACAGCTTATTTGGATTCCAGGAGACTTAATAATCTGAAATCATCAACAGTTGGCCGGCACGAAGAGCAGAGATTCTGTGCACTCTCGCTTGCGTTATGTTCCACACCTGAGAAGAAGCAGCGAAAATCTGCTACGCCATTCAGCCGCACCATTCTTCGCTTTTGCTTTGTCGTCAGTTTGAAGTTAGCCACCTGCGTTCACGACAAGCGTCGAAGAAATGGAAGAGGAAGAAAAAATATATTGCAGTCTTACGTCGTACACTACGTGAAACTTGTCCGGTTACACGTCAGGTGTGAGTCAGTGCCGTCCCTCACCCCACCCCCCACCCCTCCACCATGAGGTAGTGGCGCTCTCCAGGGCCCAGGCAGTGTGTGGCGAGCGCTGTAGGTTGACGGACGGATGAGGGGATATGTGGTGTGTTAAGGTACGATATACGCCGAAAGTTCGACTATACCCGTATGGCTGAACCATGTCAGTGGCTATACTGGGATGCGATGTTGCAATTGCTGGTTGATTCAAATGGCTTTGAGCACTATGGGACTTAACTTCTGAGGTCATCAGTCCCCTAGAACTTAAAACTACTTAAACCTAACTAACCTAAGGACATAATACACATCCATGCCCGAGGCAGAATTCGAACCTGCGACCGTAGCGGTCGCGCGGTTCCAGACTGCAGCGCCTAGAACCGCTCGGCCACGCCGGCCGGCCGGCTGTTGCAATAGCCGCCGCCACACACGCCCACTGTTGACAGTCTCGAAATTTGTTTTCTAAACGTCGGCTACTATGAACGTGTCGCATGATAATGCATACGTAAGTACAGCAAAGAACTTCTTTCTAACAATGGAGAGAACAATTACGGACAAAAAGCGTTTGATTTTATATGAAACCTGGAAGTAAACGACACACGAAGTTAATAATAATGTTGCTGAAAAGTCGTTTCCAATTGTTGCCGTAATAGCTGCATAGAAAACGTCGTGTAATAATGTAAACGTAAGCGTACCAAAGAACATGCTATCCATAGTCGTAGCATGAAATAAAACAAAAGGTTGCATAGCTTACTCGTTTGCGAACAGAACGAATTAGTTCTGTATACATTTACACTCATAATTTTACGTGTCAGTCGCGTAATTGCCTCCAGTTCTCGTCCAATACCGTTGCAATCGGCGCCAAAACCGTCGTTGCCGTCATCATTATCACCAGAAAATCATGAACTGTTTATTCGCGTTTATAATTCCGTCTACAGTCTGTGCTTGTCTAACCTGAATAACCTGTATAGGCCACAATTAATCTGCCCTATCTTTCCATTGGCTGTTGACTGCTTCTGTTCGCAGTACCATTTGTCCAGTATTTATCAAATTATTCTCCAGCGTTGATCCAGGTTTCATATAACCATATAATTGAAAGTATATCGTTTCATATAATTTTATGTAAAAAAATGCCACGAGTCGCAACGACATGAGCTATTTGGAGCAATAGTTTTCGTCCGTCTAAGTTTTTGCAGTTGAGACCCATACTTTTTTACCTCATTTTAAGTAACGTTTGTTCCCTGAGAAACATATTCTTTTAAAGAAATTGTCAGCTTCGCTATTGTGCGGTATTCTTTCCCGCTATAATATCTGTAAATGTGAAAACGAATTGCATCGGTTTGGAAAGAATCAAGATCTGTAACAGGGCGAGGTGTTAGTCTACACGGTTTACTTCAGTATCTTGCGTGTCTTGAAGCACAGTATCTTGCCAGCCTTGAAGTAGCACCCCTTTTCTTCTTAACTGTTATCTGACTTGAGTCCTAGAGTTTTCGAGCTACGCTCTAAAACTTTACCATCAGGAATCGACGTATTCCACTGAGCAGAAACAAAAGATTATTTTTCTTGCTCATAAAATTCACGCGTCCTTTGTTGCTATTCCAAAACCTGACACTCCACGATGCAAAGGATTGGGCGCCGGAACCGGATTTTGTTGCTGTGTTGTAATTAGTTCAGTAGCGCGGCGCCTCGCGTTCCTCGTTTGTTTGTCAGTCATACTGTCAGATTAAGCCGCTTGTGGGAGTGGCCTTGAGATGATATGTTTTAGCGGCCCGGTTATATGCGCTGTGCGAGAAATGTAGTGTAGAATGAAACGGAGTGCTCCTCTAATAACGTATCTGTAATTTTGGAATATGTACATTGCCGAAAACAAATACAACACCTTCAAGGACTGTGTGCTGACATGTGCTCACTGAGGGGATCAGATGGTGCTCAGTAGGCTTGTCTGTGCGCTCTCTGTTTTTACTCTTCAGGCAGTAACTGTGTTGAGTTCAGAGGCGATCAGTGTTACCAATATTCATCCCAGGATGCAACCAGAGCACCAACGGGTGAGTGTTCCTGTAGAACAGTTTCAGCTATCTGAATAGATTCGCATTGTGGGCCTGCAAGAAGTTGGATGGGTATATCGACAGATTGCTGCCCATGGAGGCAAAATATATGGATTGCTTCTCTTTGGTTTCAGCAATGGCCAGTAGAACGTTCTCACACCTGTAGACCAGTCTCTCGGAAACCGCGTCATGCGACGCACGTAAGTATCGACGCACTGTGCGAGCAACGGTGACCGACCGAAAATCAACCAGGGACGAAATCCTGGCAGAAAGGGAATAATTGAGAAACTCTGCTTGCAGCAGGATTAACATCACGTGCGCTTCTTACCAGGCAACAGCCGACACCACGACACCGCCGAACATGGCTACTCTGGTGTGCTAAAAGAATTTACTGTAGAGTGGGTGGCGCTCTGTGGTCTTCAGCGATGACTGTTGGTTCTGTCTGCATGCAACTGATGAATGTATACCTATGTGACGTAGACCTGGTGAGCTGTCTGTTCCAGAATCCATTCCCTCACGACACAAAGGTCCAACCGAGGTTTCATGGTGTAGATGGCCAATATTTAGAACTCGCTCTCACATGTGGTGTTTTTGCCGGGCCAAGAAAACAGTGCCTGCAACATTGTGCAAGACTGTGTTACTGCCGTTTCTTCGAGGGAAGGTGACGTGCTTTTTCAGCAGCACAATGCACGTCCATATGCGGCTGCTGCAAAGCAACGTGCTTTTCATTGTGTGCAACAAATGCCTTGGTCAAAAATGGTTCAAATGGCTCTGAGCACCATGGGACTTAACTTCTGAGGTCATCAGTCCCCTAGAACTTAGAACTACTTAAACCTAACTAACCTAAGGACATCACACACATCCATGCCCGAGGCAGGATTTGAACCTGCGAACGTAGCAGTCGCGCGGTCCCGGACTGCAGCGCCTAGAACCGCTCGGCCACCGCGGCTGCCTTGGTCAGCAACAGTATCAAATCGCTCACCAATTTAACGTGTATTGGACATGATGAAACGGGAATTTACTCATTCGCCATTCGCAATTTGGACAGTCTGTCGCAGGATTCAATTTGGCACCTTTAAGATCGTTTACATGCGAGAGTACGCGCCTGCGTTGCCGCCAGTGGGGGTACACTGGGTTATGGCCGCGACTGTCTGGGCACCCTTTACAGTGACCTGTGTGTTTTATGTGGTCTGTATTTGTTATGGTATAGTCCTTCAATCACGAACTATTATGGCCGCGACTGTCTGGGCACCCTTTACGGTGACCTGTGTGTTTTATGTGGTCTGTATTTGTTATGGTATAGTCCTTCAATCACGAACTATTATGGCCGCGACTGTCTGGGCACCCTTTACGGTGACCTGTGTGTTTTATGTGGTCTGTATTTGTTATGGTATAGTCCTTCAATCACGAACTATTATGGCCGCGACTGTCCGGGCACCCTTTACGGTGACCTGTGTGTTTTATGTGGTCTGTATTTGTTATGGTATAGTCCTTCAATCACGAACTATTATGGCCGCGACTGTCTGGGCACCCTTTACGGTGACCTGTGTGTTTTATGTGGTCTGTATTTGTTATGGTATAGTCCTTCAATCACGAACTATTATGGCCGCGACTGTCTGGGCACCCTTTACGGTGACCTGTGTGTTTTATGTGGTCTGTATTTGTTATGGTATAGTCCTTCAATCACGAACTATTATGGCCGCGACTGTCCGGGCACCCTTTACGGTGACCTGTGTGTTTTATGTGGTCTGTATTTGTTATGGTATAGTCCTTCAATCACGAACTATTATGGCCGCGACTGTCTGGGCACCCTTTACGGTGACCTGTGTGTTTTATGTGGTCTGTATTTGTTATGGTATAGTCCTTCAATCACGAACTATTATGGCCGCGACTGTCTGGGCATCCTTTACGGTGATCTGTGTGTTTTATGTGGTCTGTATTTGTTATGGTATAGTCCTTCAATCACGAACTATTATGGCCGCGACTGTCTGGGCACCCTTTACGGTGACCTGTGTGTTTTATGTGGTCTGTATTTGTTATGGTATAGTCCTTCAATCACGAACTATTATGGCCGCGACTGTCTGGGCACCCTTTACGGTGACCTGTGTGTTTTATATGGTCTGTATTTGTTATGGTATAATCCTTCAATCACGAACTATTATGGCCGCGACTGTCTGGGCACCCTTTACGGTGACCTGTGTGTTTTATGTGGTCTGTATTTGTTATGGTATAGTCCTTCAATCACGAACTATTATGGTCGCGACTGTCTGGGCACCCTTTGGAGTGACCTGTGTGTTTTATGTGGTCTGCATTTGTTATGGTATAATCCTTCAATCACGAACTATTATGGCCGCGACTGTCTGGGCACCCTTTACGGTGACCTGTGTGTTTTATATGGTCTGTATTTGTTATGGTATAGTCCTTCAATCACGAACTATTATGGCCGCGACTGTCTGGGCACCCTTTACGGTGACCTGTGTGTTTTATATGGTCTGTATTTGTTATGGTATAGTCCTTCAATCACGAACTATTATGGCCGCGACTGTCTGGGCACCCTTTACGGTGACCTGTGTGTTTTATATGGTCTGTATTTGTTATGGTATAGTCCTTCAATCACGAACTATTATGGCCGCGACTGTCTGGGCACCCTTTACGGTGACCTGTGTGTTTTATATGGTCTGTATTTGCTATGGTATAGTCCTTCAATCACGAACTATTATGGCCGTGACTGTCTGGGCACCCTTTACGGTGACCTGTGTGTTTTATATGTTCTGTATTTGTTATGGTATATTCCTTCAATCACGAACTATTATGGCCGCGACTGTCTGGGCACCCTTTACGGTGACCTGTGTGTTTTATGTGGTCTGTATTTGTTATGGCATAGTCCTTCAATCACGAACTATTATGGCCGCGACTGTCTGGGCACCCTTTACGGTCACCTGTGTGTTTTATATGGTCTGTATTTGTTATGGTATAGTCCTTCAATCACGAACTATTATGGCCGCGACTATCTGGGCACCCTTTACGGTAACATGTGTGCTTTATGTGGTCTGTATTTGTTATGGTATAGTCCTTCAATGACGAACTATTTTGGCAGCGACTGTCTGGGCACCCTTTACGCTGACCTGTGTGTTTTATGTGGTCTGTATTTGTTATGGTATAATCCTTCAATCACGAACTATTATGGCCGCGACTGTCTGGGCACCCTTTACGGTGACCTGTGTGTTTTATGTGGTCTGTATTTGTTATGGTATAGTCCTTCAATCACGAACTATTATGGCCGCGACTGTCTGGGCACCCTTTACGGTGACCTGTGTGTTTTATGTGGTATGTATTTGTTATGGTATAGTCCTTCAATCACGAACTATTATGGCCGCGACTGTCTGGGCACCCTTTACGGTGACCTGTGTGTTTTATATGGTCTGTATTTGTTATGGTATAGTTCTTCAATCACGAACTATTATGGCCGCGACTGTCTGGGCACCCTTTACGGTGACCTGTGTGTTTTATGTGGTCTGTATTTGTTATGGTATAATCCTTCAATCACGAACTATTATGGCCGCGACTGTCTGGGCACCCTTTACGGTGACCTGTGTGTTTTATATGGTCTGTATTTGTTATGGTATAGTCCTTCAATCACGAACTATTATGGCCGCGACTGTCTGGGCACCCTTTACGGTGACCTGTGTGTTTTATATGGTCTGTATTTGTTATGGTATAGTCCTTCAATCACGAACTATTACGGCCGCGACTATCTGGGCACCCTTTACAGTGACCTGTGTGTTTTATATGGTCTGTATTTGTTATGGTATAGTCCTTCAATCACGAACTATTATGGCCGCGACTGTCTGGGCACCCTTTACGGTGACCTGTGTGTTTTATATGGTCTGTATTTGTTATGGTATAATCCTTCAATCACGAACTATTATGGCCGCGACTGTCTGGGCACCCTTTACGGTGACCTGTGCGTTTTATATGGTCTGTATTTGTTATGGTATAGTCCTTCAATCACGAACTATTATGGCCGCGACTGTCTGGGCACCCTTTACGGTGACCTATGTATTTTATATGGTCTGTATTTGTTATGGTATAGTCCTTCAATCACGAACTATTATGGCCGCGACTGTCTGGGCACCCTTTACGGTGACCTGTGTGTTTTATATGGTCTGTATTTGTTATGGTATAGTCCTTCAATCACGAACTATTATGGCCGCGACTGTCTGGGCACCCTTTACGGTGACCTGTATGTTTTATGTGGTCTGTATTTGTTATGGTATAGTCCTTCAATCACGAACTATTATGGCCGCGACTGTCTGGGCACCCTTTACGGTGACCTGTGTGTTTTATGTGGTCTGTATTTGTTATGGTATAATCCTTCAATCACGAACTATTATGGCCGCGACTGTCTGGGCACCCTTTACGGTGACCTGTGTGTTTTATGTCGTCTGTAATTGTTATGGTATAGTCCTTCAATCACGAACTATTATGGCCACGACTGTCTGGGCACACTTTACAGTGACCTGTGTGTTTTATGTGGTCTGTATTTGTTATGGTATAGTCCTTCAATCACGAACTATTATGGCCGCGACTGTCTGGGCACCCTTTACGGTGACCTGTGTGTTTTATGTGGTCTGTATTTGTTATGGTATAGTCCTTCAATCACGAACAATTATGGCCGCGACTGTCTGGGCACCCTTTACAGTGACCTGTGTGTTTTATGCGGTCTGCATTTGTTATGGTATAGTCCTTCAATCACGAACTATTATGGCCGCGACTGTCTGGGCACCCTTTACAGTGACCTGTGTGTTTTATATGGTCTGTATTTGTTATGGTATAGTCCTTCAATCACGAACTATTATGGCCGCGACTGTCTGGGCACCCTTTACGGTGACCTGTGTGTTTTATATGGTCTGTATTTGTTATGGTATAGTCCTTCAATCACGAACTATTATGGCCGTGACTGTCTGGGCACCCTTTACGGTGACCTGTGTGTTTTATATGGTCTGTATTTGTTATGGTATAGTCCTTCAATCACGAACTATTATGGCCGCGACTGTCTGGGCACCCTTTACGGTGACCTGTGTGTTTTATGTGGTCTGTATTTGTTATGGTATAATCCTTCAATCACGAACTATTATGGCCGCGACTGTCTGGGCACCCTTTACGGTGACCTGTGTGTTTTATGTGGTCTGTATTTGTTATGGTATAGTCCTTCAATCACGAACTATTATGGCCGCGACTGTCTGGGCACCCTTTACAGTGACCTGTGTGTTTTATGTGGTCTGTATTTGTTATGGTATAGTCCTTCAATGACGAACTATTATGGCCGCGACTGTCTGGGCACCCTTTACGGTGACCTGTGTGTTTGATGTGGTCTGTATTTGTTATGGTATAGTCCTTCAATCACGAAGTATCTGCCACCTTAATTGACAATGGAATGACCTTGTCCCTGAGGGTGTTGCACACCCGCCCCCTTCTCCTGGCAGGATACAAATCTTTTGAACTCCAGACAGTGTCGATCTTCTATCCTTTCTTATACGGGGTACGACCGAAATTCTTAAAGTGAGAGGTCAATGACAGGTTAGTTGTGTTTTTATGGACAGCACTGTGCGGCTGTTCCCGGTGAAGGTTCGAGTCCTCCCTCGGGCATGGGTGTGTGTGTTTGTCCTTAGGATAATTTAGGTTAAGTAGTGTGTAAGCTTAGGGGCTTATGACCTTAGCAGTTAAGTCCCATAAGATTTCACACACATTTGAACATTTTTTAAATGGACAGCGAAAGAAAAATTGCAGTTGAGCAAACTAATATTTGATCGAGGGTGACTGTCGTATTCGAAAACGGTACTGACATTACTGTTTAGCCAAAGCTGGCGACCACACATTTCACAGCAGATTCGCACTACGTCACAAACTTTACTCCCCATCTTAGAATGGAGCGACTGTAAGGCAGGGAATGGGCCAGAGTTTTAAAAATAAGGCGATATCTCACTGTCTCCTAAAAAAAGATTAGCGTCAAAGAAATACAAGAATTTCGAATGCGAACCCATTCGTCGTCTCTTCATACCTATTCAAATTCTACAGTAAATTCATCAAACACTTAATCGGTAATCGTGAAAGACAAACAAGAAATTGTTCTGGAGCGATCTCAAAAGTAATAGCCTGTTTTGATTGAATCGATAGCCTGTGATTTATGGAGAAGTATCAGTTAGTTCAGAAGGTTTGCTTTACAAATTGCTGTCTCATGTGTTCGGCGATTTGCAGTTAAGAACGCAACAGAAGAAAGTGTTAATATCATGTTACGTTTTGTGTAAGATTCTGGCTCTCGATCCAGGAACCAAGCAACAAGCAGGTTAGTAGAGGTCTGCTTATTGTTCACTGGTAAAACAAACATCTGAGGTCAGACACGTTTTTCGGTATCAGCCAATAGTTCACCATGAATCTGTCACTATGCTTTTGGTACAGTAGACCACACGTTTCTGTGACCTCCTGTCCTGACTGAGGGGCAGTGGTTTTTGGCGATGTAATTCTGTTTCTGTTTCAGGGAGGTCCACACATGCTATATCGACGAGTTTATATTCAAAGGCCGTTTCCAGTGCTAGAGAAACAGTTACACATTTCGATTAAGAAAAGTTGTTTTTATAATTCAATAGCTATAAAGGAAAAATTTGCTTTCAAACGTCAGCAAATTCTTCGCATTGTCCGCTGTAGCCTTACGAATAACGCGCTTCGGTATGCCGTATTTACTAGTTTTGCGTAAACAATCTTAGCTGCCTCATCCTGCAAAACAACAAAAAATGATAATTTTGCCTTCTCCGGTATTTCTTACGGAAAAATTTATATGTGATCGATTTCGAAGCTAATACGGTTCATCATCACGCACCTTTGTTTGACTAAATCCTTCCACGAACTGAAACAAATCCAGATGTACAAGCGCACGCACTCTAATCCTATTTGCGTTCCCAGCCGACTAACTCTATCACGTCATATTAACTGATATGTCAGTCAAGGTCAACCAGTCAGTTAATGTGTCGCGATGCAATTCGCCAGTGGGTGGCGTAAATAGGATTAAAATGCGTGCCCATGTACGTCTGCATTGATATGACTGCGTGTTTCGCATTAATCAGGCTAAACTGCCAAATGATAAAGTGTTATTTTTAATATCGATCGCGTGTCATACTTTTAAATAAACGAATGTAGCTTAAGTGAAAGCTATTATTGTCGTATTTCACAAGCAACTGATATTACTACGTTGTTCATAAACACCTAAAAATGAAACTAAATTATTGGTAACAGATATATTTACAAGAGATATAAGAGCTTTGAAATAACTGCTGGAAAGTACCGTGCTCCTAAAATAGCGAAAACCTCTCCAATTTACACTACTGGCCATTAAAATTGATACACCACGAAGATGACGTTCTACAGACGCGAAATATAACCGACAGGAAGAAGATGCTGCAATATGCAAATTATTAGCTTTTCAGAGCATGCACACAAGGTTGGCGCCGGTGGCGACACCTACAACGTGCTGACGTGAGGAAAGTTTCCAACCGATTTCTCATACACAAACAGCAGTTGGC
Organism: Schistocerca nitens; assembly: GCF_023898315.1. Classification (NCBI taxonomy): domain Eukaryota; kingdom Metazoa; phylum Arthropoda; class Insecta; order Orthoptera; family Acrididae; genus Schistocerca; species Schistocerca nitens. The sequence continues at coordinate 157,854,867 of NC_064622.1, read as the reverse complement.
CGGCGTTGCCTGGTGAAACGTTGTTGTGATGCCTCGTGTAACGAGGAGAAATGTGTAACGTCACGTTTCCGACTTTGATAAAGGTCGGATTGTAGCCTATCGCGATTGCGGTTTATCGTATCGCTACATTGCTGCTCGCGTTGGTCGAGATCCAATGATAGTTAGCAGAACATGGAATCGGTGGTTTCAGGAGGGTAATACGGAACGCCATGCTGGATCCCAACGGCGTCGTATCACTAGCAGTCGAGATGACAGGCATCTTATCTGCATGGCTGTAACGGATCGTGCAGCCACGTCTCGAGCCCTGAGTCAACAGATGGGCACAACAACCATCTGCACGAACAGTTCGACGACGTTTGCAGCAGCATGGACTATCAGCTCGCAGACCATGGCTGCGGTGACCCTTGACGCTTCATCACAGACAGGAGCGCCTGTGATGGTGTACACAACGACAAACCTGGGTGCACGAATCGCAAAACGTCGTTTTTTTGGATGTATCCAGGTTCTGTTTACAACATTATGTTGGTCGCATCCGTGTTTGGCGACATCGCGGTGAAAGCACATTGCACGCGTGTATTCGTCAGCGCCATACTGCCGTATCACCCGGCGTGTTGGTATGGGGTGACATTGGTTACACGTCTCGGTCTCCTCTTGTTCGTATTGACGGCACTTTGAACAGTGGACGTTACATTTCAGCCAGCCGGTGTGGCCGTGTGGTTCTAGGCGCCTCAGTCTGGAACCGCGTGACCGCTACGGTCGCAGGTTCGAATCCTCGGGCATGGATGTGTGTGATGTCCTTAGGTTAGTTAGGTTTAAATAGTTCTAAGTTCTAGGTGACTGATGACCTCAGCAGTTAAGTCCCATAGTTCTGATAGCCATTTGAACCATTTTTTTTTTGTTACATTTCAGATTTGTTACCACCCGTGGCTCTACCCTTCATTCTATCCCTGCGAAACCCTACATTTCAGCAGCATAATGCACGACCGCATGTTGCAGGTCCTGTGTGGGCGTTTCTGGATACAGAAAATGTTCGACTGCTGCCCTGGCCAGCACATTCTCCAGGTCTCTCACCATTTTAAAACGTCTGGTCAATGGTGGCCGAGCAACTGGCTCGTTACAATACGCCAGTCACTACTCTTGATGAACTGTGGTATCGTGTTGAAGTTGCATGGGCAGCTGTACCTGTACACGCCATCCAAGCTCTGTTTGAATCTATGCCCAGACGTATCAAGGTCGTTATTACGGCCAGAGGTGGTTGTTCTGAGTACTGATTTCTCAGGATCTATGAACCCAAATTGCGTGAAAATGTAATCACATGTCAGTTCTAGTATAATATATTTGTCCAATGATACCCGTTTATCATCTGCATTTCCTCTTGGTGTAGCAATTTTAATGGCCAGTAGTGTGTTTTATGAGCATTACATGAGCAAGGACGCATAGGTTGCATAATGTACTACTAAAGAATCATCCATAAAATACTTGAAAATGGCCTGTTGCCGAAATTATACAATCGTACATGAAATAAAGAGCTAAGGACATCGTGAAATCATTCAAAAATTGATCTTAGCTGCAGACCCCACCGTACTGAAAATTATTTATAAGGGTTTTGACTGGCCAAATATTTTCCCTGACAACTTTCAAACATTCACAGACTAAGCGTAGTGATGAGGCAGCCTCTTCATTGCTTCTAGAGCGCGTCGTTACAGTGGTTGTGACACTGGTACTCTCATTTAGAGGTAAAGCCAGTCAGATTCCCGTCTAGTCACACAGGTTCAGTTTTCTCATCGTTTCCATCAATCACTCAAGGCTAGATGGTTCCTGTGAGGAAGTTACGCCACATGGGCTTTCCAGCTTTTCTCCATCTGGTTGTTGTGGCCGCCAGTCCAAAGAGTGACATCCGACTGCCCCATAAATCTGTATATAGCACGGCTCGACCAGCTGGCCAAGTGGAGACCCACAATGAGGCCTCTTTCAAACTCTTTCAGGTGGTGATAACGCTCTCCCACACGAGTACTCGGCATCTCTGTATCCTTCACAGTGATCGCTCAACATCGGACGCTGTTCGTGACACAGATTCCCTACCAGGCCTGGAAACAACACAAAACGAGAACAACCACAATGTATTCCGCTGGTCGTTTTGTCACGAAAAATTGCAACTCTAATCATATACATAACCGCCGATGTGTGCATATTTATGAAACTTCACTGCCATCCGGCCATATCTTCTGGATGTTTCACGTTTGTTATCAGGCAGCGTATAATATTCATATGAGGTACACCCGAAATGACTTCAAATCCGACGATTTTGCTGCGTTACGAACGACTTTCTGTTCATTATCATCTAGGAAGCTGAATCCACTCGCAAAGGTGGTCTGATGTTCCACAGGCTCGTATTTAGTTCACTAGGCAATAGTATGGAATTCTATATAATGACTCCCTGGGGGTCAATGGTCGCACAGTGCCATAACACTTCCACAATTTCGCTGTTTGCGGTATCCATGTTGATTCCAACAAAAGTTGTTTACATTCTATAAAGTACTAAAAATATGAATGAAACGTTTTAATAGCAGTGACAACCAAATTTTCGTTGACGTCCCGATTAGGTACACGTTTTAATATTGAGATTGAGCCTTGTTTCGCAAGTTCAAAGTTTTTAACAGCTGATGAAGGCAGGTGGCGAAACGTAATAAATGAAGGCAGCGATCTAGACGGTTTTATTGAAGACACCAGTCAGTTACAACAGTTCCTAACATGTGTATTCGTACCAGAATGTGTAACAGTGAGGCAGATGATTGGCTCGACGTATACAGTATACAGTGCTGAGTGACCCGCTCCAGAGGTGTCCAGATGCCTGGTGGACTTAAAACACCGCCTGGTGATCAGCAAGTCTGCTCGGGGAGACTCTCTACTGGCTGCTCCAGGTAGCGTGGTCGTGCCTTTCGCAGTCATGCCGTCATCGTAACCATACAGACTTGGTCCATTTCTATATCTGGCGGGTAGATTAAATTTCTGTCTTTGACAACGAACCATCAGTTCTGAACGTCATTTTGTGACACTCCAGTAGCATTTGCTACCTCTCGCGCTGACCACCCAATTTGTATATCATCAAGGCGAATATTTTAAAATTTTTGGTCTAAAATATGTATTCGCGACTGTTAAAAGCAGATATCTATATCGATGGTGAGCATCTGACTAAATCCAAGCATGGTTCGACAGACATCAATACATGTATAGCGCAACGGTACAATCTATCAATATTTTTTACATGTTCTGGTGTAGCTCGACTAAAAACCAACCTCTGTAGGTTATTAACGGCCAGTTACTACCCTTATTTATCAGAATAAAAAATTAAATACAGATACCATTACTCGCACATGAACTGGCAAGAAAAGAATAAGCTAAGAACTCGGCAGACTCAGCTTTGTCGTTCAGCAGCGTGAGTTATCTTATTTATTTATTTTTTATTTACAAAATTGACGCTAACATGCAGTTGTGATTCATCACAGACACCGTGCTGTGGCAGCAAATGTTAATGGTTCACACATCAATCACAAAATACACTCCTGGAAATTGAAATAAGAACACCGTGAATTCATTGTCCCAGGAAGGGGAAACTTTATTGACACATTCCTGGGGTCAGATACATCACATGATCACACTGACAGAACCACAGGCACATAGACACAGGCAACAGAGCATGCACAATGTCGGCACTAGTACAGTGTATATCCAGCTTTCGCAGCAATGCAGGCTGCTATTCTCCCATGGAGACGATCGTAGAGATGCTGGATGTAGTCCTGTGGAACGGCTTGCCATGCCATTTCCACCTGGCGCCTCAGTTGGACCAGCGTTCGTGCTGGACGTGCAGACCGCGTGAGACGACGCTTCATCCAGTCCCAAACATGCTCAATGGGGGACAGATCCGGAGATCTTGCTGGCCAGGGTAGTTGACTTACACCTTCTAGAGCACGTTGGGTGGCACGGGATACATGCGGACGTGCATTGTCCTGTTGGAACAGCAAGTTCCCTTGCCGGTCTAGGAATGGTAGAACGATGGGTTCGATGACGGTTTGGATGTACCGTGCACTATTCAGTGTCCCCTCGACGATCACCAGTGGTGTACGGCCAGTGTAGGAGATCGCTCCCCACACCATGATGCCGGGTGTTGGCCCTGTGTGCCTCGGTCGTATGCAGTCCTGATTGTGGCGCTCACCTGCACGGCGCCAAACACGCATACGACCATCATTGGCACCAAGGCAGAAGCGACTCTCATCGCTGAAGACGACACGTCTCCATTCGTCCCTCCATTCACGCCTGTCGCGACACCACTGGAGGCGGGCTGCACGATGTTGGGGCGTGAGCGGAAGACGGCCTAACGGTGTGCGGGACCGTAGCCCAGCTTCATGGAGACGGTTGCGAATGGTCCTCGCCGATACCCCAGGAGCAACAGTGTCCCTAATTTGCTGGGAAGTGGCGGTGCGGTCCCCTACGGCACTGCGTAGGATCCTACGGTCTTGGCGTGCATCCGTGCGTCGCTGCGGTCCGGTCCCAGGTCGACGGGCACGTGCACCTTCCGCCGACCACTGGCGACAACATCGATGTACTGTGGAGACCTCACGCCCCACGTGTTGAGCAATTCGGCGGTACGTCCACCCGGCCTCCTGCATGCCCACTATACGCCCTCGCTCAAAGTCCGTCAACTGCACATACGGTTCACGTCCACGCTGTCGCGGCATGCTACCAGTGTTAAAGACTGCGATGGAGCTCCGTATGCCACGGCAAACTGGCTGACACTGACGGCGGCGGTGCACAAATGCTGCGCAGCTAGCGCCATTCGACGGCCAACACCGCGGTTCCTGGTGTGTCCGCTGTGCCGTGCGTGTGATCATTGCTTGTACAGCCCTCTCGCAGTGTCCGGGGCAAGTATGGTGGGTCTGACACACCGGTGTCAATGTGTTCTTTTTTCCATTTCCAGGAGTGTATTTACTGAAGATTACTTTAGAAGAAGCATGAGACGGGCGCAAGGTATAAAAATGGAAAATTCAAATTAACTTCTGATTTATTGGAATAATTACTAGAACAAAACTTCGCATAAATTAATACAACACATAGCATCTGCTATACTTAATACAGTTACATTTCTCTGTTCCTGAATCGGCAATATTAAGAAAAATACGGAAATATTTGGTGATTCAAAACAGTGATATACTATCTCTCCATAACTAGTTCAATATTGGACGCGAACATATTGCTCAATATTGAGCTCACAGTTATCGTCTCACTGCCTCGTGGTTCGTCAGAAAAACTAATAATTCACACTGTCACTAGATACACGCCAAGCTGTAATAAAAGATAGTAACACCCTACCTCGGATCGCTGAGCAAAATGAGTAGAGAGAAGCAACATGTTCTTGTCAAAACCAATTCGAAAAACGTAACATGCTCTCTCAGAACTCATATTGCAGTCACTCTCAGCATCAATACCAATACTTTCTCTTCGACTGACTAGCAACAGAATATTATCAGACCACAGCTTGTCTCATACAAACAGTTTCCAACCGGTCTCTCCCAACTCAGCACTGCCTGCTCGCATCAACTCATAATAATATGCAGCTCATATGAAAAACCGCTCAGTGCCAACAAACTCGTTATAACATGTACTGCAATATATTCCTACCCCACTTAGGACTGCGCACATCTGACTTCAGGCTGACTGTCTCAGTACAACTGCTTCCATACAACTGCCTCCCTTCCTTCCTGCGCATACAACGCGCTCACCTGGCATCACCACGCCCTAGGCTTTCATTGACTGAGATACTCACCCCCAAAGATCGCCAGTGAGACCTAAATACTCCAAACGTACCAGAGTAATACAGAAATCGACCAGTGAGTGGTCGGAATATCTGCCAACACCTCTCCCACAACTGATATGCAAAAATATGTACTTAAACAAATTGTAGCGGCACCACCGTTTAGGATAGGGAAAGTTAGTTTTGTGCGATATTCTGAGCACAAGTTACAGCCAGGTGAGAGCTGGATTGCAGTGAGTCATGCATACCAGCAGTTGCGAAGGCAAATAGAGGCCACATGGGCGTAGAACTGCCAGAGAGGGCTTACACAGTAGTTTTCATACCGCAAGTCACAGGTAGAAGAGGACCACTGGCCGACCTAAGTGTTATGCATACGTGACATGAAGCGGCGCGCTTGGCAAAACAGAGGCGCACAGCCGAGTATAAATAGTTGCCGTTTTCTAACGAGATTCATTCAAGTGTGGCAGCTCTCCTGGATGGCAGGGCGTGTCACACCACTGGCTACACACAGCAGCAGATGGGGCACGAGCATCCTAGTCCAAGGTGGGTCGTTGGTTCGACCCCCTGAGGCCCTCGTGGGGTCCGTAGCCAGCCAGCCAGTGGCGGGCCACTTCACGGCTCGTTACCGCGGGCAGTCGTCCTGGCTTCACACCGGGGCATCCTGAGGCTAGGGCCGCAGATTCAGATACTGGATCGCAGGAGCTCATTGTCACTGCGTTCTTAAGTTACGTTGTGCAAGACGCGACAGTTGGCTGCGACTGCGACGCTGCCCCCTCCTCTTTTCCCACCCTGGCAGACGGCGACACGGCCGCAACGCGACAGGAGTCGTCGCTGTTTCCCAAGCTCCGGTCGGCGGCGGCGGATTCAAATACATAAGAAAAATAAGAATTCCGATTTTCTTGCTGTAAAAAATACTGTATGTTAATGCAACAAAGTTACATCGGCTCCCAGAGTTAGTTTTTCGATACAGATTCTCCTTTCACTTTAAAAAATTGAAAAGTATCTCTTCCGGTTTTGCGTGTTTTTTTCGCTGTATATTACTTCTCTATCAATTGTGAGAAAAGTAAAAGGCACAAAAAATTGATGTTTGCGTATCTTACAGTTTCACATCACAGCTTGATAATGAGGTGTCTATTTTTCCGATATTCGTCACAGTTATTCCGATACTTAATTTACAAGTAACCTACAGCATAAAATTTGAATTGTGTACAGTGAAAAATGTGGTCGCTGGCTACTTTACGTATGGTTCACGTTAGGTCATACATCGTTGCCGATGAAAAGAAGCTAACATATCGAAATTATTTTTAAAGTTGAGATCAGAATGATATCGATCTCCGTTTCCGAGATTTGGGCTCATATATCTCCGGGAGCGTCGCGACTAGCCGCCAGTTCTGTCGACGCGCAACGAGAATCGTGTGGTCATCACACGATAGAGAATGCATTTGTTTTGTTTCGCTGACACATTTGGACGTAATGAAACCATTTTATGTCACATATTTCTCCGATATGAGTTACTAATATTTCTCCATATGCTCTTGACAATTTCATTTAAAATGCCACGAAATGTAGGTTTCTTAAAGCCAAGTGATCAAGCAGAACCCATTTTCTTGGTTTTGCTGAGGCATCTGAACCTGTTCCAAGCTTTCTTTCTCGTTTATCTCTCTGATACGAGTCCCGAATATTCCTCCATCTATTTTTGCACATTTCACCTAAAATTCCAATGAAAGATACGTTTATTAACAATAAGCGCACGCTAGCGTCATTGCATTGTTTCAAGTTCTTGACAACAAGATAGGGTTACACCTTAAACATGTCTAGAATTTTCATTCTGAACGTCTACAGTATACACTGGCAGAAATGTGGAAGAAATAATGTCCGTGCTTGTTCACAAAATTTCCCCAGATTATACTTGTCAGTTTCTCCCATGCAGAAACTTTTGGAAGAAGCTAAGGCAACTTTCATAGCCGACTGACTCTTTATTCCCATCCAAATGAACTTCCATATTCTTATATTCTGACAGCATACATCGTTATGGATGACATGAACATTTAATCTTGCCAAGCTGCACTTAATAGATGACTCCAGGATTTACAAAAGACGAATTTCAATTCTGAACTGTGTCAGACCAGAAGGGCCTTGTAAAACAGTAGTGCACTTTTGGCACAAGTTTTTTGAGCACCATCTTCTACCAATGAATTGAAGTGAATGTGACAAATTACTTATTGCAGCATACTGTTTGCGCAATCTGTTGAGAAACGCCTTCCTCAAAAACGAACATCTATTGATTACAGAAAGCTGTACAACAATCTGGTGGTGGTTTTTCACAACTAGAAGGTATCAAGGCACCAATCTACCGTTTACTTTCAAAGTGAAGGTATTGTAAAATGTAACTTTCTCGATGTACTTTACATTGTTCATTTTATAATGAACTTGCCGTTTTCAATTTTTATCGTCACAAAAAAGAGTAATGCGAAAATTGACCATCAAGTTCATTTTCATCATTCTAATTCTACATCTGCATGGATTATACTGATTTTCATAACAGGCCTGAAAAATTTGCATTAATGGGAAAATATTATATATTTCACTCACCTGCCAGTTTCAACTGTGCACCAATTTCTTGCCAAATTCTGTCTCTGAACATAGTGTCTCTATATTTAGGGTTCTTCAAATCGTAAAGGCAAGGATGTTGCGAGACCAGCTCACAGAGCATCACATCCTGTGAGTGGCTCATTTCAGTTTTCCTTGACTGGCTCGACATCTTTCTGGCAGCCGTACGTCTTTCTGTCGTGCGACTTCCGTCGCAACACTGCTCACTGGTGCAGTGCTGCGACAGCTGCCGCAAGAGTCGCGCGTCGCATCCCAAACTCGAACTGCGCATGCGCCAGCAGGCAACTTCTGACGTCACGTAGCGACCCGTCGCAGTCGCTAGTGTGCGTCGCGTCTTGGACAACGTACCTTTAGCCATGCTAGCGAGAGGGACGCAGCTGGCCACCTGCAGCTCACACCAAGCGGCGCTGAGTCAGCAGGGACGCAGACCACTGAGCCAGTTCCCGGCATCTTGCAACTCCACTGGCATACAATGCCAGCTCGACACAGCATTGCATTTCACGGGCCGCTGGGGTGCTTCCTCAGCATTTCGGGGCCCTGTGATGCAGACCAAGAAGAATGGGAGCACAGTAGTTGGAAACAATAAATCACTTGGAAAGCTTGGACGAGCCTTAATATGGTGCCTTCTACCTCTTCCCGCTACATTTGCTCATCCTGATACATTCGGTGGCATAAGTTGCCGCATCTCGTGGTCGTGCGGTAGCGTTCTCGCTTCCCACGCCCGGGTTCCCGGGTTCGATTCCCGGCGGGGTCAGGGATTTTCTCTGCCTCGTGATGGCTGGGTGTTGTGTGATGTCCTTAGGTTAGTTAGGTTTAAGTAGTTCTAAGTTCTAGGGGACTGATGACCATAGATGTTAAGTCCTATAGTGCTCAGAGCCACTTGCAGAAGTTGCCGCTACACAATAGACACCTGTTAAATACAAGTAAAGACTTATTTGAGGTATCACTTTCAGTATCTTGTGAAGAATCTAAGTGGTTCGGTTTCTAATGACACTGAATATGAAACACAGAATTTTTTTAATTTATATTCTCTAGCCTTTTCTTACATTGGCCTTCTGGCAGTTTGATGTGGCCCACCACAACTTCCTCTTCATCTGAAAGTAGCACACCCAATGTCCTCGACTACTGGTGGATCTACATCAGTCTCTGCCTGCAGTTTCTACACTCTACGGCTCCCTTTAGCACCACGATAGTTAATGCCTGCTATCTCAACACTTGTCCTTTTATCTACCGCCGTCTGCTCGTATTTTCTACATTTATCTTTCTTCGTCTTCTTTACGGATTACCTCCACATTTCTTATCAAGCCATTTTATTTGCAGCTTGCTTTAGTAACAACACAGTTCACACACTTCATTTCTCTCCTTTTCCAGCTTTTCCACAGCCAATGGTTCACCCTCATACAATGCTGCGCGAAAGAAGTACATTGTCAGACATTTCCTTCTCAAATTATAGCCTTTGTTTGAAACTTGTTAACTTCTTTTAGCGACAAATGGGCCCTGTCAGTTATTCTCAATCCATATACTGTACCCATTGGGCTTTTCATTGCATTCAACAGTTCCTGTAATTCTTTCCCACTTTTACTTAGCTCAGCAATTACATCAGCAAATCTTTTCATTGAATTTTCATCCCACTCTTGAAACTTGTCATTGTTGCTTCAACATATAGGTTGAACAGTAGGGGAGAAACACTAGATTCTTGTATTACACCCTTTTAATTCATTACGAAGTTATTCTCTGCATTTACAAAGAATGTTCTTAGTTCTGAAAAGGGAGGTCATAGCTTTCTGTGTTGTCAGTTCGCAAAGTTTACGGACGTCGTTCTTCAAGTCTCTCGGAATAATAACTGGGCCGTCCTTGTACACAGACTCATTCATCTGAATTGTGGTTAATAATATGGTTCATTCTTTGTAACTGCAGACTGAAAAACGAGCAGAATTTGGATAACACTACGTTAACCTTTGTACGGAAAGGTGTACACTTTTCAGCAACTTCTATTTTAGTATATTTCTTTCAGAAGTGAAAAAAAATGTTACTTTTAAATGCTGGATTATTTCGCAGAAATGATGGGCTTCATCTTGGCACACCAACTGAATTTATTTATTTTTTCACAAGAGATATTCATAGTAGGCTGGAATGATTTTTGTTGTAGAGAATGTCAAATCAAACACCTTTCTGCAGTTTAATTTCCAAATTGTTACTTTATTGGGCTGCCAGTTTCGGCGATATATTGCGCCAACCTCGGTTCTGGTGAAAACAGGGGCCAGTATGCAAAGACTGGTATCTGTAGATTTCTGCTAGATGCAGCGATCCATTCAAACATCATCTGCCGACTCACGTTGATCAGGGGGCCTAAAGAGGGAGTAGCAAATCGCCAGAACTGGTAGCCCAATAAAATAACAACTTGTAAATTAGACGGCTGATAGGTGTTTGATTTGACATTCTGTACTGAACAGCCGAGTCCCGCAACCATCTCTGAAAATATGAACACACAGAGACTATTTATACTGTGGTGCTTGTATAAGTATGTAACAGCAATCATCTTGTTTTGCTATTCTTTTTTGCGAGTTATATATCCTGACACGTCTTAATACCGAGTTTCTTTGACTTAGGTAATCCCAGAGAACTTGAAAAACAGAATTAAACAAGTACAATAAATTTAATAAATTGCTCGAAATGATACAGACTTTGGTCAGTTACTATGAGGGCCGTTCAGAAAGTAACCTCCGGTTGATTTAAAAAAATACACCAAGTTAAATAAAAATATTTTAATTATACATCTTACAACTACATCTTTGCACTATTTTTCTACATAGTCTCCATAGCGATTGAGGCACTTATCGTATCTCTTCACAAGCTTTGAAATTCCTTCTGCATAAAAATCACCCGCTTGTGCCTGGAGCCAGCCTGTGACCGCATCTTTGAGCTCTTCGTCGTCATCAAACCGCTGTGACCCGAGCCATTTCTTCAAATGCATGAAGAGGTGATAATCACTTGGCGCCAGGTCTGGGCTGTAAGGTGGATGGTTGATAACGTCCCACTTGAAGGACTCAAGAAGGGCCGTTGTTCTGCGAGCAGAGTGAGGACGGGCGTTATCGTGCAAAAAAACGATACCGGAAGTCAGCATACCACGGCGTTTGTTCTGTATAGCCCGTCGTAACTTTTTTATTGTTTCACAGTACACGTCTTGATTAATGGTCGTACCACGTTCCATGAATTCAACCAACAACACCCCTTTGGCATCCCAAAACACCGTTGCCATCAGTTTTCTGGCAGAAAAATCTTGCGAGGCTTTTCTTGGTTTGGTAGGCGAATTTGAATGTGCCCACATCTTTGATTGTTCTTTTGTCTCAGGGTTCACGTACTTAATCCAGGTTTCGTCACCGGTCACGATTCTGTTTAACAATTGTTCTCCTTCGTCCTCATAACGTGACAGAAAGTCTAATGCAGAGGCCATTCTTTGAGTTTTGTGGTGGTCGGTAAGAATTTTGGGCACCCATCGTGCACAGAACTTACGGTAACCCAATCTTGCTGTCACTATCTCGTACAAGAGAGTCTTAGAAATCTGTGGAAAACCAGTAGACAACTCCGACATTGAGAAACGTCGATTTTCACGAACTTTTGCATCAACTGTCTGAACGAGTTCGTCAGTCACCAATGATGGTCTACCACTCCTCTCTTCATCATGAACGTTTTCTCGTCCACTTTTAAATAAACGTACCCATTCACGGACAACTCCTTCACTCATAACTCTTGGTCCGTACACGGCACAAAGCTCACGATGAATAGCTGCTGCAGAATATCCTTTGACTGTAAAAAACCTTATGACAGCACGCACTTCACATTTGGCGGGGTTTTCTATTGCAGCACACATTTCAAACTGCCACAAAAACTAAACTAGCGCAGGTACGACGTTCACTCGACCACGGCTTGATGCCGACTGACCTGTTGAGTGCGTGAACGCACAGATGGCGTCGCTACTCCCCCCACAACCCGCACTGTGACCAATCGGAGGTTACTTTCTGAACCACCCTCGTATATTAAAAGATCGCTACGTTTTCACTCTCACAGAACCCAGTGGTAAGAGCTCTAGACTCTTATCTGAGATCAGTGGGGCTCATGAAAAAATGGCTCTGAGCACTATGGGACTCAACTGCTGAGGTCATTAGTCCCCTAGAACTTAGAACTAGTTAAACCTAACTAACCTAAGGACATCACAAACATCCATGCCCGAGGCAGGATTCGAACCTGCGACCGTAGCGGTCTTGCGGTTCCAGACTGCAGCGCCTTTAACCGCACGGCCACTTCGGCCGGCGTGGGGCTCATGACTCTATCCTGTCATTCAGATTGCCTTTTCCCGCAACATACCCGAAAAGCTGGAGGTTAATGTCGCCATTATACCGGCATAGTATCTTTGAAAATTTTACGGTAGAATTCCTCCGAATTCCAGTTCAAAATGTGAGTCTTCTTTAACAACTTGGTCTCTGAGGAAACATCGCTCTTCAATTATCCATTCCCCATTCATTAGACTCAACTGTTTCTAAAGCACCAGTACATCAACAAAACTTTACCGAACGAATTCTGTGCCTAATTGTCACTTCTAGGTGAGCAGACACATTTTTCCTATAGTAATAATTTGTTACAAGCCAAAATTTCTCGAACAGATTACTCTGCCTACCAATAGGAAGATTTTGGCTGCTCTGCTAATTGCTATGTTAAGTGTCTTTTCGTCAGTATGAACGAAAAATCTCCTTGTAAACAATGTGGTAAGTTCATTGATGATTTTGTGCAAGGACAGTCTTTGTATTATTTGCTCTCGCAAATTTCTCCGTATGTTATACTCAGTATACTCAATAGTTAAGTTTTATTGTAGCGTTTATATGTATATGTTTTTGTTGGTTATAGGAGATCAGGTTAGGATCTTTAGTTATCATGAAACAATAAACTATACGTATGGAAGTTACTGTTATGTTATGTGCTATGAAAGACACGTACAAATATGAAGTAATACAACATTACATGAAATTCGGTATTTGTGTACTATAGTAATAATTTAATAGTATAAGAACATTTATGTTTTCGACACTTAAGCACTGCATCTTTTATTCTTTCATCTCTATCACAGGTAAACCGTATGTTAAGTTCGTGTTGAATACCATAGTGTGACAGTGATTGGTGCGCACTGCCCAAAACCGCTCATACATAGTTTTGTCGAGCATACTTACAGTCTGTAAAACGTCCTTCATTTTATCTGTGAAATTTTCCGCTAAGATTCAGGTCGTTAAGTGTTGTTATGCCTCTTGTATCTGCACATCTGGTGGAAACAACGGCAAGTAAGTGCAAGTGACGAATTTTTGTCTCGTTGCTCTTTCTTCGTTAAATTCATCAAACCAGTTCCATGCTCTATATTTTGGCGAAAGGATAGTTATCAGAAGGCGCCCTCTATGAACTCATGTTTCGCAAGCATGCAGAAGAGCGTTTACTGACACGAAACCAGTCATGCAAAAGAAGAGTGACTAGTTGCACCATATTTAATAATACAGTTATTAATACAGTAATTAATACAGTTGTTAATACAGTAATTAATATAACAATTTATTCCACAATCACGAAATTCTCTGTATGCCCAGTAATAAAAGTACTCAAGCTTATCGGACATAGGCAAACACACACACACACACACACACCCACACACACACACACACACACACATCCACACACACACACATATACACATACGCACTCGAATACAGCGCGAACCAGAACTCCAGCGACAAACTTTCAGCAATTGTACAGGGAAATCTTCTGAGTATTCTGGTGAAAGGGCCCTACGGTCTACCGACGACTCGTCGTAATTGCGTTTTATTCAGTTTGATATAGTAATCTCTCTTGTTTCTGTGAAAATACCTTCACAACCTCCACAAAAGAGAAGAAGCCGCAATAAGTAAAATATACATCACAAAACACAGAGCAATCCCCTTCCGCAAACATGAGTCGTCTTCTAGAAAATGGGCTTACAACCCGAACATAGGCCGTATATTAATATTAAAGTTTTGTGAAACGAGGTTTTGAGAAAATGAGAGACAGACCACGTATTCGATTGTCGTTCCCATAGTAAAACGTGTTCATATCGGGCATGAACGCGAATCCGAAGAATTTATGAGTTTCAGTACTGACTGCATGCGTTGCGGAACACTGAAAAGCGTGACTGGCAGTATCAAACGCGTCAACTTTTGTGGGAGTCCATTGAACGTGGACTATGGTACTTAAAGTGGGATACGTAACGCAATAGTCACTTTCTACATCGCTGCAGCCGTCGCTCTGGGTTACGTTACTTTCCATCTCGAGGATCAAATTCAGTAGCTTTTTTGTAACTACGGCTTTTTGGCTGCGCAATTATACCATTTCAAGACATCGGCAGATTGAAGATCTACCAAAATAAAATAAAATTATTGTGTAAAATACATCGTTATTTTCTCATTTATGCTACAAATTACAAGGTGTGAGGCATAACATACTTCTACGGACGTTGAAAGATGTCTGTTACAGTTTGATTGTCATTGCACGCATGACGCTCCAGATAACGGTACCGGTAACTAAACTTGGATGCAGATTTCATTTCGTAGCCAAATTGTTGTAATAATAAATAGACGTCAAACATATATAAATATGATTTCTAATACTGTTTTACCTAATGTTGTGGACTGTTTACAATAAAACCGGAGCGTCCTAGGTTTGTAGATCAAGACTAATGTATTCTTAAAGTGTAGGAAATAAATTCTACCACAAATAGTCCACGTCCACATTCTCTTAATTTGGCATTGTTGCTGTATTGAGAAGAGTGCACTGCTCTCGCAATGGCGAACTATTGAGCTATTTCATATACTTCTAACACCAGGTGGGATAACCACTTCAGTCCTTATCCGTCCTACAAACATCTGTAGCTCAAATCATTCAGGACTCTGTCAGGCTACCATTCACCAGTGCTATAGTCCGATCTGTGTTGCCATTTCCTTTGCGTAAAGCATTGTGCAAGGCAAATCTGACTGATATTCATGTTACGTTTATTTTCACGGGCATTACAATGTGCGACGAAAGTAGTCGAAAGAGTGAGATTAGAGAATTTCAAAACTTCAAAGGTTTGTTTGTTTCTGTGAGGTAGAGATCCAAACTTAATACTTCTTATGAATTACAAAGTTGCAAAGAAGCGTCCTCTCCGAAGCTTATAAGTATCAATTCGATTCACAGCTTTGGAAAGTTCCACTACCCTGCAAGGTGCAGGTAAATATTATTATATGCGATAGTTAACGTTCCGTGGAATCGTCGCGCATTACCGAATCGATAGTCATTTTATACGTAAAATATGGGGTTAGTTTCTCGTATTCTCATTTATTAACTTTAAAATAAGAGAGTTTCTCTGTGTTTTTATCAAAAATAACCATTATCATCTTTCTGCAACGCAGTTTAATGCAAAATGTAACGCTGAAGCGCACAATAATGCACTAAAAGTCACTTTAGTTAAGACCATCTACGTCCTAAATAGCCTGTGGATCAACTACCTCGGAATATTCTGATGGTGCTATAGTCCGTTCAGCTTCCGTGATGGATTTCCTTACATGCAAATCCTCTGTAGCTGATTTTTTCCTTCTATACGCGTGACATTCATTTAAAATACCACACTTTTTTTCAAAGAAATGTTTAATTGTTGGCTGTGAAGTCTTCTTTGCCAGTTGATTATACAACTCTTTGAAACATGTAAGACAACGTTCAAATTCTCTCCTCGCTATTGCACTCCTTATTTCTGCACAACCATGTTCTTCAAAAATTGTCACTGCAGCGTCGGCCATTCTGAAGACCTCGTCTATTTTCTTCGTTGGCAGCTTTCTAAAAGGCTGAATTTCCTCGACTTCACTTTCTTATTTATCACTCTTCTCACTGGAAGCTATTAAAACTTCGTTGCTGAGATCCTCGGAATGAGAGGTACTCACTGATATCGATGAAGAGAATGTGTGTGAGGGCATCGACATCATTGAATTCACAGTCTGGTGTATCAAGCCCGCAATTCCATTCGTTGGAGTGGTGATATCACCCATCACTTCATCTTCTAGCACTAACATAGCACCAGGGCACAGTTTCTTCCATACATCATTCATACATTTTGGAGCGATGTCAGTCCGTGAATTCGACAGGCAACTTTCAAAAATCCGATACCCTGCAAGGTACTGGTAAATATTGTTGTATACAATTGTTAACTTACGCGGAATCACAGCGCATATCGAATTCGCGTAAATTGACAGTCATTTTATACGGAACATATACATAAAAAACAATCGTCATTTTAACATTAAACTATCGCCAGAAATTCTTGATGGTAATCGTCATTCGAATCATTCTTTTGTGAGAGTGGTGAAAATTTTATTCAGATAGTTTACTGTGGACGTAGAAGCAGCTCGCTGGTCCATGGATTGCAGGATAGACGTAGTGTTCGCTGGCAGAAACAAGGTTTCTATGTTTTTTATTAGAAATGGAAATGAGCGTATGGCATCGTTGGCCGGGAGGCACCACACGGGGAAGTTCGGCCGCCAGGTGCAAGTCTTATTTCAGTCGACACCACATTGGGCGACTTGCGCACCGGTGATGAGGATGAAATGATGATGAAGACAACACGAGACCCAGTCCCCTAACGGAGAAAAACTCCAACCCGGCCGGGAATCGAATCTGGGCCCGCTTGCCGTGGGAGGGGGCACGTTACCACCCAGCTACCAGCTAAGCAGATGGACTTTAGTGGTCCGTAGGGGGGGGGGGGGAGGAGAACGTTATCAAAAAGGAGAGATTTTGAAAGAGGTTGTTTTCTTTTACACAGTAGGCCTTCACTTCACTGTTCAGTACATTGACAAAGTAGTCACAGAATATGGAGGGAATCACCCACCCTTTTCTATTCCATTTCGAGTGAGCTCTTGCCACAACCCTTTAGTGCCCAAGGATTTTGAGATCGGTATATCATAAAGGGTTTTTAAATGCATTTATCTGAAGCATTTCCTTCGAAAAAACGGTTGCATCGGTCCTAGGTAGACTTCGTCCTGTGTTTTTACATCGATAGAAGTGAACGTGTGGCTATGCTTTAGTCTCCAAAATAAGCTCACTTCATCAAAGTTGAAAACCTGCTTCTCAGGTATAGCCTTTTTCTGTCATAATTTCTTTAAACTACTTTTTAAATTCCTCGGCTCCCACTTCATCTGCTGCAGCAGCCTCTCCTATCATTTTAATGTCGTGAAAGCCAAAACGATGCCTCAAGCGACCAAACCAACCTGAACTGGCCTAGAAAGGTGCTGGATGGTCCTCTTCTTTCTTGAACTCTGCGTAAATCTTTCCTTTAGCTCGAATAACACATCCAGAGAGAGAGGGGTGTCCTATTAGTTGTGATGCTCAGTCCAATCCTTTCCATCGCCTCCGAGCGAGACTTGGTTGAAGAGTGAGTGGTTTTCCCGAACTGATTCCGCATTGCCGTGAATAGTTTTCACAATGGATTCGAAAGTCATCAGTACTCTTTCATGACGATCCAAAGCATCCAACTCTGTTTTTAGTGGCTAAGACCTTCCTACAAGATTCTTTCCCTCAACAGGTATAGTTTCTTACCTTTTAGCCTATATTTTAAACATAGTGCTTTTCAAGTACTACTTCGTTGCTCTGCTGATCTGAATTGACGAATCACGTCTCGACAGACACGACAGAATCTGCGCGTTGCGATGCGCTAACGCATTACTGCTTCGATGTACTGTTAACAGGTGGCAGCACTGAACTGGATACTGAAATCGCATATACGCGGGAACGCGGATAACAGATCAGGCATATAACTGTAAAGAAGTATTTTCTTGAGTTCAATAGTTTTCGAAGTGTGATGTGACCGGTCTGAAGCTGTTTCCTGCACACGAAAACTTCCAAAAAGATAAATGTTCACGGCCAACCGTGACATTAAATGCCGGCGGGTATCACTGTGGGCACGGGATGCGATAAAGAAAGAATGTAAGCGGAGTTGAGACGAATGGAAAATCATTCTAGCGATGGACTACAAATGGAGAAATCCACAGGCCTACGCAACTTTGACAGAGGACAGAGTGTCAAGGCCCTAGTCCTGGAGACGAGCACCTCGGAACCGGCGCATGTGGTCTGCTGTTCCCGTGCTACGAGAAGTGGCTGAAGGCCGTTGAAACGACGAGAAGGCACAAATTGTTGGATGTCAGGTCCTCACAAGCTCTCAGGCTCACCTGATCTATAAAGGCAGGATAGGCGGTGACCTGTGGCAGGTGTGACAACGGAGTGCTGCCGGGCGCACTTTTCAGCGCATATTGTTGAAAGTGTAGCTCCAGTCAGTAACAAAATATTTCATGTAGAGGAAGTTGTTGTCGACGTTGCTGCTGGACGGAAAATACAGAAAAGAAAATGATGATGGCACCCAAGAATTAGTTGTAGATTACGTTTCGGAGCTTTCCATTGCCTTCGTAGGACACAGCGAGCAGGTTCTGAGATATTTATTATGTCATTAACTTTATTCGACGAAGTGTGTGCAGTTCTGAAACCATTCTTTCGCTTTGTGGATACCAACATGAGCAAGCATACAACAGTGAAAGAGTGTCCGTTACTCTGAGGTGGGTACACTGCTTAATAACGGCTACTCACAACCGAATGGTCGAATGCACGTCTGTCGTTTACGGTTGTTAGTTCAAGCTCTCACCGTGGTTACTGCGCTGACGTCGGTTGTACACCAGGAATAAAATCAGTCTCGGAACTTTTTGTACAGTCAGTCTATATGCTAAGGATGGAAAAAACCGGCCGTTTCAAACTGTACCGGTATTTTAGTTCTGAGTAGATGGTATTTGTTTGGTCCGGTCTATAACAGATGCTTTTTAATTTTTTACTAATAACCTAGTAAAAAACCGAAATACCTATTAGCCATAGCAGCAACGATAAAAATTTTCATTTTTTAAATAAACCTCTTTAAAAAAAGAGCAATTTTTTGTTCGTACAATTTGTATTGGTTTAAAGTATTGCATTATTATCGAAAATGGAAAAATTGATCAGTGTTGCTTTAATAACAATGCCGACCGAAACGAGCACCAAACACATGGCATAAGAATTGGTACAGTATTGCCGAGACATTAATGTCTCTGTTGCCGTAGCTTCAGGTGTAGTGCACATGGTCTACACAGCAGTTTTTCGCTGTGGTTGCCAGACATACTTTGTATTGCGGAATGCCAGCAACTATAGTCTGAAAATATTCTTACGAAGTGGTGTAGCCGTCAAAGATTAAAGATTTGTCTGCCATTTCTATGAAATGATAAAAGAGGAAGGAAATTATGATACTGTAGTAAATTAAAACATAACAACAATTCGTTCACAAAACTATAAAGTAGATTATATGCTGCCTGTGTCTACATAATATGCCTTTATCTTCTCGTAGCCCTTGAAAACGGATAAGTGAACACGAAAAACATATTTCTTCAGCTTCAGTTTGCACCCTTAACACTGACTATTCATGATACCATAATGAATACAACCTTATTTTTGAGCTGAGTTTAAAAAAATAAGAATCAATAGGAGAGTAATGGTGATTTTTTGTAATATTGAACAACTTATCACTTTTCGAGAAAAGCAGCGAACGGTGTACGGGCTGTTTCCTTTTATTTACCTATTTAATTTAATATTTTGATTCTATGTATATTTAAACGGACAGGGTAAACATTTTTCGATCTTTGTTAGAATTCTATATTTGTTACAGGAAATAATAGGAATAAAAAACCCAAGATCGGTTATTTTGAATGGTTTTAACAGTCAAGTTAAACTCGTGTAGAAATAAAACCGATATAAGAGAAAACCGGTTGCTTCAGCTGAAAGGGTAACTGCCCGACATAGAAAAGATGTCCAACAGACTTCGTTGTTCTTTTCAGAACAGCGTTTTTTGTGTAATAATACCATTTTATTTAATACACCGAAGCCGGATACCAATGTAGGAAAAAGGACAATTTGTATGTTTCATTATTCAGATGTGCACTTCCTTAAAATAGATTCCTAAATCCAGTTTGGTAATGTTTGTGAATTGAATGAATGGCTGGTCGTCTGCTGACCACTGATAGTGAAGGTAGATTCTATAACCATCTTTGAAATGATTTTCTGGTCGCCTATGGCCAAACCCAAGAGAGGAAGTATACCGGAGCACCAGAGGGCCTGGAATGTGGCTTACCAATACAGTGGCAAGGTCCTCCCCCACTTCTTCGGAAGCGCGGGATGACCGGATGAACGGCCATGTTCCAGCACTCTGGCGCTGGTTCCTAAGGTGTGAAGATGTGCTCTATGTGTGCTCCATAAAAACAAATTTAAATGAAAATGGTGTGCATGTCGAATATTTGAGGAAAGATAAAAATAATGATTTCTCTTTTCAGAAACTTTTGGTGGGAAGCTCATGTAAATTGTTTGGAAAAAGATAGGCAGCTAAAAAAATTCATGGGGAACATAGGATTCTTTGGAAGTGACAAAGAAACCACGTGTTGTAATTATGAGACGAATGGTAGCGTGTGGTAGTATTAAGTTGAAATACTTGTGTGTGTAAATCTAAGTTGAAAATACTTAACATTTCCGTGTGCAGTACTTGAATTAAGCACTTCCACATGGTGAGTACAGTGCGACTCTCAACGTGACTATGAGACAATAAAAAAAAATTAGAAGTGCTTGTCCTAGCATTCAGTTGAGGATCCGTGTGCGAGATAAGTAAGATACCAAAACTTCCATTATGAGATACAGGTACATTCGTGTGACGCCAGTTTGATATTCAGATACTCTGACAGTTAATTAAGGTGTGCAGCCATCTACCCAGCAACACCATGTGGGTTGCGTTGCACAGGGAGATGTGCACAAATCCTCCAGAGTTGGTGGTAGAAAATTGTTACGTGGGTCAGTGACGTGTGAATCTGTGATGACTGATGTTTGAAGGGGGAAAGCATAACAAGTAGATAACCAAACATTTTGTTTTTGAGATGTGTTCTATACGGGCAGTGTGATTTATTTTGTGTATTTAATCTGTGCGTTTTGCATGAGACAGTAGCGGATTAGTTTCAAATACGGTGGATCAAGTATGATTTTTTCTAGTACAGCACGAACGTCAGTAAATTCGTTATGTTGCTAATGAATGAGGTAAAGAGAGTAAAAAATCCAGAAAGTGCACAGTAACAATAAACAGACACATTACGAGACCACAGAATAGTAAAATGCTTATGTCATTTCATGCCCATTGGGTGGAAATCCTTTGTTTAACTACTTTGTTTCAGTGTAATTTAAGAAATTGTGCATGAGTGTGAAAGAATTCATTGTAATAAAAGAGAAGATATATGAAACAAATAGTGGTCTTAATTATTGAGTTGTGGTAGCCATTTTGTTGAGGTCTTTCACCATAACCTCCATTTTCTTTCTGGGATGTCCAAGCTTCGATTAAAATATATACAACAGAAAGGAAATGTGGTCTTGCCAGGGTGGAGTAAGTCCATCAGAAATGTGCACAAGCTATTAGTAAGATGCATTATCCATTCCGTTGCGTTAAGAAGTAAGGACGAGAATAAATTATAGCTTAACTGATAGGCACTAGGGCTCGTATTTCAAGCATAGTTGCAGTGGGTACCATAAATCATGAAAATATTTCTGATGTACGAATAATAGTTGCACTCGCTTGGCAGGCCATTCATCTAGTAGGCCTGACTACGAGATGCCACAGAATGAGGTAGGAAGATCCCACAGCGATAACCACCATGCCTAGTAATAGGCTAGTAGGAAGATGGATTCGCTAGTCTGCCGTAAAGAGCAGTAGCAAGTATTTATTTTCCTTTTCTAGGATGTAAATCTTATGCACTACTTAATTTGTTAATGTTATACCAGACAGTTACCAGATGAGTTGCAATAGGACCTGATCCCGTAAGATAACAGGCTGTGGCATATTGTAGAGAAAAAATTGATGTACTAACCTAAGAAAGGTGCTGGTAATGTAAAAGACAATACACGACCATCCACAGAAATTCATGTAACCCAATACTATTCATTGCCTATACTAACAACTTCTTCATTTCTCACCGATGTTGTTATTCACCACCAAGCATCTGATGAGAATAATTCTATTTCTTCCGATTTCAGTTCAACAATAACTACGAAGTCAACTTTTCACTATTCACCTGTCTTCCCATATTCACCGATTTGCCAGCTGTATTCCTACTTCTCTCTGTGTTCTGATTCTAAGAACGTTACCCTTGGAAGGTGTTGCATGTAATTTTACAGGTAATTTTATTGTTTCTGGATGCCTTCGGACGCACATGTGATATTTGTATTGTTTAGTTACGATCGTGCACCCTCATTAGAGACGCTGCACTGCCCGGAGATTAGCTAGGTGATCTTTGCTCTGCGAATGTCTGCGGGAGTTCAGATGTTGATCGCGAATTTACAGCGGGATGTCAGTTCAGTGAGCTTGTGCAGAGAGGACACAGAACATGGTGCTCTTGGAGATTTATTTTATTGACCTAAAGGAAGATTTTATTATTTCAAAACGAATATTATCATTTTGCACTGAATGAGATGGATATACTAAGATAGATACGATTTTGAGAAGTTGGGATTTAAGGTAAAGAATGAACATTGTCCACGTTATTGACGCAGCATCTAGTTAGGCATTCTTGGTTCAAAACACACAACCAAACCAAGAGTTTATGAGGGTCGGTCACAGTGTTAATGAAAAAGCGAAAAGGCGAAAGAATTTAATCATTAGTGAGAGGACTTTTGTGCCAGAACAAATTTCCATGTTGAGTTACATTTTTGTACAAAGGGCGTTCAATAAGTTTTGCACAGTCGTCTCTAATTTTTTTATTTTTTGCAGGAGGAGAACGAAATTTTTTGTGAACATGCTTGGAACATTTAGCTATACATTGAGCCTACTCAGTGTAGCGTCCATCAGCTGTGACTCATCTGGCCCAACGTTCTTGATGTAAATGCACTTTTGTAAAATTCTGGGGATTGACTTTTACACTATCGCTTGACACAGGAAATAAGGTCTTTCTCAATAACAAATGCTTTACCGCGCAGGTAAAGAGGTAAAAATCAGACGCAACCAAGTCCGGACTTTATGGAATATGAGGAACAATTTTCCAACACATTTTCCTGATTTTCTCCAGCGTCATAAGGGCTGTATGGGGTTTGGCATTGTCATGGTGTAGTCTGATGAGCTGACCCTGAAGCTGTGGTCTGTGGGTCTTGATGGCACGTCGCAGCTTGTCCAATGACAAACAGTAACGGCCCCGGTTAATTGTGGAGCCAGGTTTCAAAAAGTCAATGAAAATCACACCAGACATCGCAAAAGGAGGAGGCCATGACCTTTCGGCCTGCTGTTCGTGAAAGCCTTGGGTTCTTCTTCCGAGTGGAACCAGGATGACGCCATTCCATGGATTGGGTTTTCTACATCTACATCTACATTTATACTCCGCAAACCACCTAACGGTGTGTGGCGGAGGGCACTTTACATGCCACTGTCATTACCTCCCTTTCCTGTTCCAGTAGCGTATGGTTCGCGGGAAGAACGACTGCCGGAAAGCCTCCGTGCGCGCTCGAATCTCTCTAATTTTACATTCGTGATCTCCTCTGGAGGTATAAGTAGGGGGAAGCAATATATTCGATACCTCATCTAGAAACGGACCCTCTCGAAACCTGGACAGCAAGCTACACCGCGATGTAGAGCGCCTCTCTTGCAAAGTCTGCCACTTGAGTTTGCTAAACATCTCCGTAACGCTATCACGCTTACCAAATAACCCTGTGGCGAAACGCGCCGTTCTCCTTTAGATCTTCACTATCTCCTCCGTAAGCCCGACCTGTTTGTTTTTTTTTTTTTTTTTTTTTTTTTTTTTTTTTGTCATCAGTCTACTGACTGGTTTGATGCGGCCCGCCACGAGTTCCTTTCCTGTGCTAACCTCTCCATCTGAGAGTAGCACTTGCAACCTACGTCCTCAATTATTTGCTTGACGTATTCCAATCTCTGTCTTCCTCTACAGTTTTTGCCCTCTACAGCTCCCTCTAGTACCATAGAAGTCATTCCCTCATGTCTTAGCAGATGTCCTATCATCCTGTCCCTTATCAGTGTTTTCCACATATTCCTTTCCGATTCTGCGTAGAACCTCCTCATTCCTTACCTTATCAGTCCACCTAATTTTCAAACATTCGTCTATAGCACCACATCTCAAATGCTTCGATTCTCTTCTGTTCCGCTTTTCCCACAGTCCATGTTTCACTACCATACAATGCTGTACTTCAGACGTACATCCTCAGAAATTTCTTCCTCAAATTAAGGCCGGTATTTGATATTAGTAGACTTCTCTTGGCCAGAAATGCCTTTTTTGCCATAGCGAGTCTGCTTTTGATGTCCTCCTTGCTCCGTCCGTCATTGGTTATTTTACTGCCTAGGTAGCAGAATTCCTTAACTTCATTGACTTCGTGACCATCAATCCTGATGTTAAGTTTCTTGCTGTTCTCATTTCTACTACTTCTCATTACCTTCGTCTTTCTCCGATTTACTCTCAAACCATACTGTGTACTCATTAGACTGTTCATTCCGTTCAGCAGATCATTTAATTCTTCTTCACTTTCACTCAGGATAGCAATGTCATCAGCGAATCGTATCATTGATATCCTTCCAGCTTGTATTTTAATTCCACTCCTGAACCTTTCTTTTATTTCCATCATTGCTTCCTCGATGTACAGATTGAAGAGTAGGGGCGAAAGGCTACAGCCTTGTCTTACACCCTTCTTAATACGAGCACTTCGTTCTTGATCGTCCACTCTTATTATTCCCTCTTGGTTGTTGTACATATTGTATATGACCCGTCTCTCCCTATAGCTTACCCCTACTTTTTTCAGAATCTCGAACAGCTTGCACCATTTTATATTGTCGAACGCTTTTTCCAGGTCGACAAATCCTATGAAAGTGTCTTGATTTTTCTTTAGCCTTGCTTCCATTATTAGCCGTAACGTCAGAATTGCCTCTCTCGTCCCTTTACTTTTCCTAAAGCCAAACTGATCGTCACCTAGCGCATTCTCAATTTTCTTTTCCATTCTTCTGTATATTATTCTTGTAAGCAGCTTCGATGCATGAGCTGTTAAGCTGATTGTGCGATAATTCTCCCACTTGTCAGCTCTTGCCGTCTTCGGAATTGTGAGGATGATGCTTTTCCGAAAGTCAGATGGTATGTCGCCAGACCCATATATTCTACACACTAACGTGAATAGTCGTTTTGTCGCCACTTCCCCCAATGATTTTAGAAATTCTGATGGATTGTTATCTATCCCTTCTGCCTTATTTGACCGTAAGTCCTCCAAAGCTCTTTTAAATTCCGATTCTAATACTGGATCCCCTATCTCTTCTAAATCGACTCCTGTTTCTTCTTCTATCACATCAGACAAATCTTCACCCTCATAGAGGCTTTCAATGTATTCTTTCCACCTATCTGCTCTCTCCTCTGCATTTAACAGTGGAATTCCCGTTGCACTCTTAATGTTACTACCGTTGCTTTTAATGTCACCAAAGGTTGTTTTGACTTTCCTGTACGCTGAGTCTGTCCTTCCGACAATCATATCCTTTTCGATGTCTTCACATTTTTCCTGCAGCCACTTCGTCTTAGCTTCCCTGCACTTCATATTTATTTCATTCCTCAGCGACTTGTATTTCTGTATTCCTGATTTTCCCAGAACATGTTTGTACTCCCTCCTTTCATCAATCAACTGAAGTATTTCTTCTGTTACCCAAGGTTTCTTCCCAGCTACCTTCTTTGTACCTATGTTTTCCTTCCCAACTTCTGTGATGGCCCTTTTTAGAGATGTCCATTCCTCTTCAACTGTGCTGCCTACTGCGCTATTCCTTATTACTGTATCTATAGCGTTAAAGAACTTCAAACGTATCTCGTCATTCCTTAGTACTTCCGTCTCCCACATCTTTGCGTATTGATTCTTCCTCACTAACTTCAGCCTTCTCTTCATCTCTACTATATTGGGATCTGAGTCTATATCTGCTCCTGGGTACGCCTTACAATCCAGTATCTAATTTCGGAATATCTGTCTGACCATGATGTAATCTAATTGAAATCTTCCCCTATCTCCCGGCCTTTTCCAAGTATACCTCCTCCTCTTGTGATTCTTGAACAGGGTATTCGCTATTACTAGCTGAAACTTGTTACAGAACTCAATTAGTCTTTCTCCTCTTTCATTCCTTGTCCCAAGCCCATATTCTCCTGTAACCTTTTCTTCTACTCCATCCCCTACAACTGCATTCCAGTCGCCCATGACTATTAGATTTTCGTCCCCCTTTACGTACTGCATTACCCTTTCAATATCCTCATACACTTTCTCTATCTGTTCATCTTCAGCTTGCGACGTCGGCATGTATACCTGAACTATCGTTGTCGGTGTTGGTCTGCTGTCGATTCTGATTAGAACAACCCGGTTACTGAACTGTTCACAGTAACACACCCTCTGTCCTACCTTCCTATTCATAACGAATCCTACACCTGTTATACCATTTTCTGCTGCTGTTGATATTACCCGATACTCATCTGACCAGAAATCCTTGTCTTCCTTCACTTCACTGACCCCTACTATATCTAGATTGAGCCTTTGCATTTCCCTTTTCAGATTTTCTAGTTTCCCTACCACGTTCAAGCTTCTGACATTCCACGCCCCGACTCGTAGAACGTTATCCTTCCGTTGATTATTCAATCTTTTTCTCATGGTAACCTCCCCCTGGTACGAATCCCATACTGATGAGCAACACTTAAGTATAGGTCGAACGAGTGTTTTGTAAGCCACCTCCTTTGATGATGGACTACATTTTCTAAGGACTCAATGAATCTCAACCTGGCACCCGCCTTACCGACAGTTAATTTTATGTGATTATTCCACTTCAAATCGTTCCGTACGCATACTTCCAAGTATTTTACAGAAGTAACTTCTACCAGTGTTTGTTCCGCTATCATATAATCATACAATAAAGGATCCTTCTTTCTATGTATTCGCAATACATTACATTTGTCTATGTTAAGGGTCAGTTGCCACTCCCTCCACCAAGTCCCTGCAGATCTTCCTGCATTTTGCTGCAATTTTTTAATGCTGCAACTTCTCTGTATACTACAGCATCATCCGCGAAAAGCCGCGTGGAACTCAGGTTCGGACAAAAACAACCATGTTTCATCCTGGGTAATGACGCCGTCAAAACACTGTTTCCTCTCTTCAGTAACGGTCTTCATGACATCCTCGCACAGCCGGCCGGGGTGGCCGAGCGGTTCTAGGCGCTACAATCAGGAACCGCGCGACGGCTATGGTCGCAGGTTCGAATCCTGCCTCGGGCATGGATGTGTGTGATGTACTTAGGTTAGTTAGGTTTAAGTAGTTCTAAGTGCTAGGGGACTGATGACCTCAGAAGTTAAGTCCCATAGTGCTCAGAGCCATTTTTTTAGACCCTCGCACACATTCTTCCTCGTCGTTTTCATTTCTCTTGTCAATAATCTAGGCATGCAACGCGCACAGTTATTTCTGTACTCTAAAGACTGTACTAGTGATACCACGCTACCCAATGACAAACGAGTCATTTCAGCAAGTTGTCGTGTCGTCACACATCTGTCATTTTGGATGATTTGATCAATGGTCCCCTTATTCACATCACTCAGTGCCGTCGATGGTCTACCGCGTGGTGGATTGTCCAGTAGAAATGAATCACCTTCTTTAAACCTCTGCAACCACCCCTGGATACTGTTGCGATCCACTGTGTCCTCCCTATAAACAGGGAGCAACTTCCTGTGAATCGATGTGGTAATCACCGGTCTTGAAGAGGAACTCTATCACCGACCTTTGCCGCAACCTGATATCTATTTCACGGTCCATTGTTGTTCACCTGTAAATAAAAGAAAGTACTTTTGTATAGTAACTTATAGCTAAATGTTCCAAGTATCCTCACAAAAAATTTCATTCTCCTCCTGCAAAAAAATAAACAAATCAGAAACGACTGTGCAAAACTTTTTGAACGCCCTTTGTATTTCTCCAGTGTTGATCTTACATAATTTAATTTGTAATGAAATATTTTTTTTATTGCTTACTATGTCTTCAACGCTGAAAATTTATAGATGGAATAGTGTCAAGAAATATTTAGAGTTGAATTTTTTAAATACAGTTCCTTGAGAAGAATTTTTGTCTAGAGAGTGACTCATGTTATCCTATGTCATTATGTAGCTCCCATTACCTGAATAACTTTCTTTTTTAGGAGAGGTAATTTTTTTGAAAACCGCTTTTGCGTTGCGTGTACTTATGAGATATTGCATTGCAATACCCCGATTCTCTGTAGGTAGTAGCAGCTCAAAAACTGAGACGCACGTTTTCTTCTTTTTCTGCGCGAGCAGTTGCACGGCTTTTTCCATTACCACACAGGCAAGCCAAATGGAGAGAATACGGATTTTCAGTTTCACAGGGTCAATTAACAGCTTTGTTTTTAACTATTTTCATTTAAGTTCAAATTTATGTCTTTTTTTTAACACTCGATTTTGAATCAGACAGAGCATATTTCATTTACATTCGCCGCGCGGAATGGACGCGCGGTTAGAGGCGCCATGTCACGTATTGCGTGGCCCCTCCCGCCGGAGGTTCGAGTCCTCCCTCTGGCATGGGTGTGTGTGTTGTTCTTAGCATAAGTTAAAGTAGTGTCTAAGTCTAGGGACCGATGACCGCAGCAGTTTGGTCCCTTAGGAATTCACACACGTTTTCTTCATTTACATTGTCGCAGTCGGATATGTTTCTTATTCTCGCAGACCGATTTAGTTGTTAACTGTAAATGTGCGGTTAACTTATGCACGTATTTCTTTTCTGTGTATGGATTTTTTTTGGAAATGCAACAGCTTGCATTCATAAAGAGACTACACATTCAGAGAGAGACAATCCAGAATTTCTTTTATTTATTAAAATAACTTTCACCCGTACCACATCTCATCCTAATGACACCTGTCTAGGCACTCACCTTTCAGAGATAGAAATGGTGAAGTAGTTTATCCGTTAGAACTAAGGTCAACTTAATAATATCAGAATACCGCATGCCATGAGGATGCTCGTTTTGCGTCGTTGAATCCGCAGTTCCCATTGCATTTTATACGCTCAGTCCGTTTTCCCATCCGTAGGGCGACGTGGTGCCTTGAACTTCCGACTGATTCTCTACCCTGGTTTAACAACACTGCCTGAATGAAGGTGAGTCATTGTTCACCATAGTCATGACTTACATTCTAAATGGGAGCCTGATTTCGGAATCAGGTGACTAATTGCCTAACACGCTAAAGCAAGGACCACAGAGCATCACTTATATGCAGAAAAATTAAAGATTATTTTTACCAATTAGTCACGTAACTTTTGTATGGGTAAAGTTAAGTGCTTTCAGTATCGTACAACTTTTTTCTACTCGTCTCATTATTGTGTTTATGAAATATTACTAATGTAATTACATCTGAAAATGCACATGTTTTGTTGCAGATGAAAAACCGCTGGCTTCTAATCCTGGTGGTGGTCTCTGTGTGCGCCTCACTTGCCAGCCATGTTGACGCAGCCAACCTGTTGGTTTTCTTCCCGCTCCCAGCCAGAAGTCACTGGTTTGCTCTGAGGCCACTCATCGCAGAGCTTTCGAACAGAGGCCACAACATCACATTAGTGATATCTGAAGTGGAGAAGGACCTGCCTGACAACTGGGAAATCATAAGAGTTCCAGTGATACTTCCACCAACCGGTAAAGAAACTTACAAACATTTCTAGTCATACGTCGAACTATGAGAAGCAAATTTTCAAATTATATACAAGTTGTTCCAGATCAGGTGTTTTTCTCTGTAATTCATAAGGTAATAAGTGAAAAGGATATCTACACCCATGCTCATAAATTAAAGATAATTGCAGAATGTGGTGCCACACAACGTGGCACTACACAAAACTGGCGCTAATAGCATAGGAACATAGGGAACACACACGACACAGATCTGTGAGTCCACGGTATGCGTGATAAGTTGAGAAAACCATCCCGAAACACATGTTCCACAAAACACCACTGTTTCCTGCGCATGTACCCCGACATCAATATGGGATATGATTACCATGCACACGTACACAGGCCCCACAACGGGTTGGCATACTCTGGATCAGGTGGTCGAGCAGCTGCTGGGGTATAGCCTCCCATTTTTGCACCAGTGCCTGTCGGAGCTCCTGAAGTGTCGTAGGGGTTTGAAGACGTGCAGCGAAACGTCGACCGAGAGCATCCCAGACGAGCTCGATGGGGTTTAGGTATGGAGAACAGGCAGACCACTCCATTCGCCTGATATATTCTGTTTCAAGGTACTCCTCCACGATGGCAGCTCGGTGAGGCCGTGCGTTATTATCCATCAGGAGGATGGTGGGACCCACTGCACCCCTGAAAAGGCGGACATACTGGTGCAAAATGGCGTCCCAATACACCTGACCTGTTACAGTTCCTGTGACAAAGACATGCAGGTGTGCACGTGCACAAATCATAATCCCACCCAAAACCGTTAAACCACGACCTCGATACAGGTCCCTTTCAAGGACATTAAGGGGTTGGTATCTGGTTCCTGGTTCACGCCAGATGAAAACCCGGAGAGAATCACGGTTCAGACTATACCTGGACTCGTCCGTAAACATACTGTTCCAACGACCATGTACTGTGTTCTCGACACCAGGCTTTACGGGCTCTCCTGTGACTAGCGTTAAGTGGAAGGCACCTTGCAGGTCTCCGGGCGAATAAACCATGTCTGTTCAGTCGTCTGTAGACTGTGTGTCTGGAGACAACTGTTCCAGGGGCTGTGGTAAGGTCCCGAACAGGGCTATCTGCAGTACTCCGTTGCCGTCTGCGGGCACTGATGGTGAGATATCGGTCTTCTTCTGGTGTTGTACACTGTGGACGTGCCGTACTGTAGCGCCTGGACACGTTTCCTGTCTGCTGGAATCGTTGCCATAATCTTGAGATGACACCTCGTGGCACACGGAGGGCCCTTGCTACGACCTGCTGTGTTTGACCAGTCTCCAGTCGCCCTAGTATTCTGCCCCTCATAACGTCATCAATATAAGTTCGTTGAGCCATTTTCAACACACAGTCACCATTAGCCTGTCTGAAAACGTCTGCACACTGACTCGCTGCACCATACTCTGACATGCACCATCACACCTCTGCGTATGTGATCTGCTGCCAGCGCCACCGTGCGATAACCGCAGGTCAAACGCACCGCATGGTCAGACCCCAAGGTGATATAAACCCGCAAACCGCCCACCAGAGCGTTGTTTTACCATGTATCAGCATTATCCTTAATTTATAAGCATGAGTGTATTTGTCTTTGTAACTTCTTTGTGTGTATCAGATGGAGGCATATCGTTAAATTTTGCAGTCTGAATTGATGTAAATCGACAACCTTAAATGTAAGGAATGGAAAGTTCGGTAGGTATTTTCTGTGATGTTTCTTGCGCCTTCCCTGAGCAGCTATCGAGGCTATCGTCACAGCTTTACTTCACCTTTCTCTTGTCTGAAGGAAGACATCGTCCGACGAGACTGTATTTTAAAACTGTATTTTATTAAGCGCTGCTAGTTTCAAGCGCTGCTCATTCTCAAGTGTATCTAAACTCATAGCTGCGCATCAGATTATATAAAACTTGCAATATAAATCCTATAAAACTGCATTGGATGTAGTGTTTCCACAACCGCAGTGATTACCATACCAAATGTGTACACATTATCCTCATGAAGTAAAAATCACTTGCCATGCAAATGATTGTGCTGAAAAGCGTCAGAGCTTTTCATGTTTATAATTAAAGGAGATAATTGCTTTTAAAGTCAGTCATTCAAAAATGGTTCAAATGGCTCTGAGCACTATGGGACTCAACTGCTGTGGTCATAAGTCCCCTAGAACTTAGAACTACTTAAACCTCACTAGCCTAAGGACAGCACACAACACCCAGCCATCACGAGGCAGAGAAAATCCCTGACCCCGCCGGGAATCGAACCCGGGAACCCGGGTGTGGGAAGCGAGAACGCTACCGCACGACCACGAGATGCGGGCAAAGTCAGTCATTAGTTTATTGCAATATTTGATGTGTGATGGAGGTGAATTATTTGTCGTTAAGCATCGGTAAAGGGCTATGATTCTTGTCTTTGCAAACTTGGTACACTTTGTGCACGAAAGGAATTCTTCTGATGCGTTCCTAGCTGGGAAGCGCGGTGACCAGGTGGACACAGGAGTGCGCCCACGGGCGAGCGGCGGTCGCGCGCCTATGTCGGCACGCTTCACAGAGGGCAGGCCCCCAGAGGATTAGCGACAGACGAAGACGCTGCATACATCAACACGCTGACAAGGGAAGCCGTGGACATTCGCACGTGTGCCCGAGGCAGCGGAAACAACAAACTTAGAGCGAAAAACAGTTTTGTCACGATTCTAGGTAACGCGGACAGAGCGGCGAGTTGAATAGCAACAACACGACTTGGGTGTCCAAGAATCTCAAGTGGCGCGGGGAATTTTGGACGTTTCCCGCGAGCAGAACATCTGGGAACGTAGCGGCAATACTCAAAGGGAGAAGTCTCGGTCACTCTCCCCAGGTGCGAGGAGCGCACTAATTTGAGGCATTCCGAATATTGCTTCTGAGGAGGCAGGAGTTCACTCTTGACTGTAACCGATTCTCTTATCGCTTGTCATGAGACAATGCACTTTGCATTCGTTGCAAACAGCGTAGAGAGTAAAGTTTGTTAGATCCATGTAGGCGAGCTTCACTCACTGTGCGCGTTATCAAGAGCTTAACTCTGGATCATTTTGATTTACTACATGTCCGATGACGGTAGTACTGTTGGAACAGTTTTGAGCTTTGTTTAATGCAGTTTCACTTAGGTTTGCACTTGCAGATGGACGCATACGGTCTTCCAGTAATGATAACTTCCAGTAGCAGGTTTCGGTCACTATTTTCAGCGTAGAGCATGTTAGACGGTATCAACTACGACGCCGGCAGAGTCCCGATGCAGCCGCACGCAATCAGCCGACTCCACCGCCATGCCGACCACGCTATGAACATGGTAATACAGAAAACGCCCGCTTTCCTAGCTGCGCATTCTTCTTTCGCTTTCTTCAATTTCTTTGCAATGTGTTAGATGCTCATAAAGACGCAAGGCACAGTATTCACCGTTAGCCCCAGCTTTTTATTTTTAATTCCTTCCTCATTTAATACACCAGGTCAACCCGTCTCGCGTAATTTATTTATTTTTTAAATTAGAATGAAGTCATATAATGCTCATGTTAAAGGGCAAATACCATGGCAGGCATCTTACATAATTCACTTGTTGTGAGCTCATGGTGCCAATTCAATTCTATTTGTTGTTTTTTTATTTGATACTTTCTGCAGTATCTGGCGACCCAAAGTTTTTATTTTTGTTTATCATTATTTGAATAATTTGTGAGTGATTGTTAAATTAATTTGATAAAAAAAATGGTTCAAATGGCTCTAACCACCATGGGACTTAACATCTGAGGTCATCAGTCCCCTAGACTTCGAACCAATTAAACCTAACTAAACTAACGACATCACACACACCCATGCCCGAGGCAGGATTCGAACCTGCGACCGTAGCAGCAGCGCGGTTCAGGACTGAAGATCCTAGAACCGCTCGGTCACTGCGGCCGGCTGAATTTGATAAAATTTCAATAATTACCGCATGTGCCGTTTAATGCAGTTTCACAGAATAGACCACTTATATATTGAACAGCACTCCTTGCATTTCATTTATAGAATTTAAATAAAATTCACACCTCTTTCTCCCTCCCACACGAGGTATCTTGCAGTGCAAAGCACAGTCGTAAAGGTGCATGATCTAAAATATAAAATGCATGGTGTGATGGTGGTTGCTAGGTACCAGCGAGAGGACTAACCTCGACATGCATTGCCACATATCACATCCATATACAGCAGTTAACGGTACTGCCATATGTATACAAGTTGTGGCGTTGTGGTGGTCTTCAGTCCGAAGATTGGTTAGATGCAGATCTCCTTGCTACTCAATCGTGCGTTGTACACGGCAAAACTTGCAAGTCTCAGCAAAGAGTGTACAGACAAGGATCTTACAGTGCTTTCGTTATACAAGTTGAAATACATCTATCGTTGTATACTAACAGTAACATGGAAAATTGGAGAACATATCATATTGATATTTTCGATACGGTGTCTCACATAAACAGCGGCAAGGAAAACAATTTATTCAAATTTCTGGATATAATACATAAACAGAACACGAATATTTCTAAAATGCACATTCGTTGCAATAATAATAAGTGACATACGTAGTGCCACATCTCAATGTCTTTAGTATAAAGCTAAGCGTTTGTGAATTCATAAAAAGAAAACTGAAAGCAACATTAAAGTACACCGTTGTGCCGATCAGGACCATCGGTAATTAGGTGCGAGTAAAACAATATTTTCGTAGACATCATAAATGATAGCATACAAGTACAGAATACAACTGACATAAAATTGTGGCCGTAGAACGAGGGTAAAACTTACAATGCTAAGAGACTTAGTAAGTAAGCAGTAAGCAGTATTGTAGAATATACATATATCATATGGCACCAATATATTGAAACCTCCCCACAAGAAATTTGAAAGTCCCCACAAGAAATTAGAAAGTCAATGATAATAAAAGAATCTGCCTGATGTTGTCTTCCCACAAAAGTGAATAATAAAAAATGAGCCAAGCGTAACCTCCTTGCAAAATTAAAGAATAATTATGGCCCAAATGTAAAGTCCCCACAAAATTAACGTTAAGATGATTGCTCATTAAACCCACAATAATATTAATTAAATAATGAACTGAATGTAACATCTCAACACAAATAATTAAACCTGATAAATTTTATAAGGGCAGCAACTCTGACCTTCGGCCCTGTGAAATAATTAAACCTGATAAATTCTTACCTCAGTAACACTGCATCTATATCTGCTCTTATTTTTCGGCACAGCTCCGTGCAATGCTGGCGTATATTTAATTTTGATTCTTGGAGGAAATGCATACGAAATATTCTTTAAATTGAAATTAATGCTTTTTCTTCAACAGAGTGGTTAAATTCTTTAAATTGAAATGATTACTTTTCTTTAAAAGATTTACTTTATAAAAAAATTATTATTGGGACATTTTTTGAACAAATTAATTACAATTAACATACGTTATTAGCTGAGCGCAATGCTGCTTCATTACCTTCTACAATAATATACATATTATCCACCACATTCCTGACCAGACTCGTGGGCAGAGCACACCGCGGACGCATGCCGACTCGCCACACACAACTGTATCCGACTTCTACTACAGACAGAGTGCAACTTGCAACTGAACTCTCGTGCGGTCAAGCGCAGACTAGCTACGATAAATAACTCTCTGGTCAGAGATTCTGTCATGTCTCGCCATCGCTGGTAATGAATACATATGAAACGTACGCGTTTCATAACCCTCCACTGGGGGGGCAAAAATTTGGAAGCGATGGTAAGTCATTTGGACTTGCCATGAGCAACAAATTTTTTCTTAAATAATTAACTTTACAATTACAGAATATACAGATATATAGGTGTAGAACATGAAGTAAATATAGTGCACATGCACTGAGTACAGAACATATCAGGCAAAGACAAAATATATACAATGAGTACAAAACATATTCACAAATGGCAAAAGTGCACACGCACAGTAGTACAGAACATATCAGCAAATCACAAAAAATGTATATGCAATGAGTAGAAAACATGTTAACAAAATGACAAAAGTGCACATGCGTTGTAGTTCATAACATATTTGCAAATCACAAAAAATGTATAGCCCATAAATGCAAATCATGATAACAAAAATGATTTTTTTTACTATGTCACAAGAATTAGGATAGGAAAGGGAAGGATTGAGTCATGGTTGTAGCACTTTAGGTTGCACGCAGCTGCACTGAAAGTCCATATCTTTTTACAGAAGCACAACACCAAGTGAGGCAATCTAAAGTTCTTTTCCCAGAAGTATTAATCAGCGTAGCCAAGACACTGAAATGCCGTAGTAATATTCCATGTTATCCTTTTGGTAGTACATTAGGTACACCAAACAGTGGGACCATAATAGCATCTTCATCGCTCATGGTGGTGGGCAAAATGTCGTGTCAACACCACGTTCTTGTCTGTTAAAACAACGTAGAATTAGTGCAAAAACCAAATATAGTGCTCCAAGATCATGAGGATATACAGGACAAACGGATATTGCAGTAATTCCAGGTAATTAGGTTAGAAGGTAAAGGACATTAAGTCACATACTAGTCTTCATTGAGAATTACACTAGTAATGGGTGGCACTCATTGCCCAGTCATTGAACATTTCTGTACCATGTACGTAGTATTACAGAATAATGTTCATGAGTAACTTTACAGAGAACATTGGCACTCATTGCCTAATTACAAACCATCAGAAATCATTTACAGAGAACATTGGCACTCATTGCCTAATTACAAACCACCAGAAATCATTTATAGAGAACATTGGCACTCATTACCTAAGTACAAACCATGAGAAATCATTTACAGAGAACATTGCCACTCATTGACAAATTACAAACCATCACAAGTCATTTACAGAGAACATTGGCACTCATTGCCTAATTACAAACCATCAGAACTCATTTACAGAGAACATTGGCATTCATTGACTAATTACAAACCATCAGAAGTCATCATTGAAAATGAGTTATAAATGGCATAATTAATCTAATTATAGTAAACATTGTCCTCATTCTTCATCTTATTACATTAATGTGTGGCATTCATTTGTCAGTTACAAAGCATTTTTTTGTGCTAGTAATGCATTGCGTTGGGTTCGATAATTAATAACAATATTTGCTTTTGAGTTATTGCTGCAAATGAAGATGTGTAACGTCATTCGTCATGAGTCAGCTGTATCAAGATTATGAAACAAGTGGAGTATATGTAATCACATTCATAAATGACTTGGGTTTAATGAACAACTGCTTATAGTACATTAATTTCATGAATAATTTATCCTGCAAAATATACAAAAATGGATTATTAGACTGAAAGAAGAAACGCATTTTATGCTAAAAAGTAGTGAACTTTGAATTAACAGGTAGTGAAATGTGTATAAAATGTGTTCTCTAGCTGTCCTTTCCAAAACCTTCAGTCATCATACTATGCAATACAACACATACTGTCAAAACGAACTACAACAAATACTTAAATAACTACAGAGCATAAATACATAAACTTCAACATCATCCTCATCTGTAAAGAAAAAAAAAACTTCATTACCCATCACTTCACTATCATAACTCCATTATTATCATCACCTGTAAAGAAAAACTTCATTATTCATAGCTGCATATTCTTCATCATTATTCATCACCATTCATTATCATCTGCAAAAGAAAAATCACTTCATTATTCATTACACAACTATTCCTTATTTCTAGCATATTTCCTCACTAAAACTAAGATGTGAAGTTCTGTCTGACAGTTGCATCAATCGCTTCGTATTCTGAAAGAAAAAAATTAGTTAAGACTGCTATTCTACGATGTGTATATTATATTCTTGTTAATGTTTGTTAATTCTGATCCATTTACTCTTCCTCATAAGGTTTTTGGATCTTCTTTCGTTTATTCCGTAGGTGAAATTCCCATTTCTGTTTAATTTATTTCCTTTACACGTTATTTCTTTCTGAAAATGATGAACAAAGATTAATGTCTTGCATTTAATTCATATACCCATTAGATAAAAACTGGTTTATAGTGATATAATTAAGCATACAGCATAGCATGACAGAAAACGTATTATGTCAAAAAATATAGACAGTGTTCATTGCAAAAATGTACACAGAATATCATAATGCAGCAACAAAAAAAAAGTGTAAAATAGTCACGATGTTGAGATATCATAAGGCAAAAATGTCAAAGTCAACTGGTGTTTGTTATATCGTAAATATTTCATAGTGCATACAAACAAACAGGAAAACAATCATACATACATAAAAAATGGAAAGTACTTTGCGGGCACTTGCCAAGAAAAAATACGACAATCATAAATAAGTAGTCACATAAATATAATTGCATAAGTGGTCATAAAAAGTGTAAGTTTATTTGGAAAATGTGCACGGTCTAATGTGTAACGACAAGAAAAGCGACCTGCTAACCTTACCTTGCCGGGCACTAGCCAAGAAAAAATACGATAATCGTCAGTAAGTGTTCATGTGAATATAACTGCAAAAGCGGTCATAAAAAAATTAGGAAATGGCAATACAGTGTGATAAATCATAAAGTATGTTCATTCAATAAAGAGTTTGATGTTGGAGACGTGGTGGTTTCCTTTCGATTTTCTGGTTCTCAAAGTTTCGACGTGTACAACATTGGGGTGAGGAATACTGCGAATCCGATATGGACCTGCGTATAGAAGTTCAAATTTACTGCACTTACCTTTTATTTTATTGGTTAAATAGTGTGTACGTATTAATATCTTCTGTCCAATGTGAAATTCACGGCGTGTACAAACCTGTTTTTGCTGTCTTCTCCGGCGCTCTGCGGCACGTTTGATGTTGTTCAGCGCAATGTCAATTATTTCATGGTGTCGTAGTCGACGATATGTAGGAAATGTTACTAATTCTTTAATTTTGTTAGGTGGTTCAACATTTTTCAGTATAACAGACGGAGATAGCATAGTGGATTCATTTGGTATGGAATTAATTACATCCTGGAATGAGTGTATGTGTGTGTCCCAATCAATATGTCTTTTATGGCAGTATATTCTACACAGTTTACCAGTTTCTTTCATTATTCGTTCACAAGGGTTCGAAGAAGCATGGTACCTGGATATATACATAGATCGGAGAAATGTTTCTAGCTCGTAACATACGTGTCCATATAGCAGATCGAAACTGTGATCCATTGTCGGAAATTACTTTCAACACATGCCCTACATGAAATAGAAAATGTTTTACAAATGCTTTCGAAACAGTTTTAGCAGTAGCTTTGCGTAACGGAGTGAAGGTAGCAAATTTTGAAGTGAGTTCAACAGCGACAAAGATGTAGCAAAAACCTCTATTAGTTCTGGGAATCGGACCAAAAATGTCTACAGCGGCCATATGTCTCAATTTAACAGGTACAATGGGATGTAATGGAGGAATATGTGAAGTCATATCTGATTTAGCTTTCTGGCAGATTTTACATGACGCTAAAACTCGTCGTATACGTTTCTCCATGTTGGCAAAATAACAGTTCTGTCTCAGTATAAGAAAACATTTTCTAGCTCCGTAATGTGCGTAACTTAAATGAGTATACCAGATTAATTTGTTAACAAGCTCGTCAGGAATGCATAATAACCAATCGTTGCTGTTAGGATGAGAGCGGCGAAACAGGATATTATTGCGTACAGTGTAATGGTTTCTAATCGTAACATTATTCCTATCTTGCCAGAGGTGTTTAATCTCTTTCCATACGTTGTCTTTACTCTGTTCTTGTGCTATGTCTTGTAATGACGACGAAATGAAATTTTCAAATGCAACTTGTTGAATGTACATGACGCTGAAATTTGCTTTGCAGAAGTTGATTGCGATGTCTTGCTGATTGTTGCTAAGAGAACGAGATAGTGCGTCTGCTACAACATTTTGTGTGCCGGGAATGTGAACTATTGTAAAATTAAATTCCTGTAGATAAAGTTTCCATCTGCTTAATCTGTCGTGTGTAAATTTAGCCGAAAGTAAAAACTGTATCGCTCTGTGGTCTGTGTAAACGGTCGTAGGTCTTCCATAAAGAAAATGCCGAAATCTGGTAAAAGCCCAAACAACACATAATGGTTCCAGTTCTGTAACAGAATAATTTCGTTCAGCAGGTGACAAAATGCGACTTGCAAATGCGATGTTTTTAATTACTGTAGAACCATCTTCTTCAATTTCCTGGAAAATATGTACGCCTAAAGCGGTGTTAGAACCGTCGGTGGCAATGGAAAAATTTCTAGTAGGATCTGGGTGCGATAAAAGTAGTGCATTCAACAAAGCATGTTTCTGATAACGTTTTCGTGAACAAGATTCTGCGTGTCAAAATTGTTGCTTGCGTTACTGGAATATACAACCTGTACTGTATTTAATCAAATTCCATCTGACGTGCTATTATTTTCAGGAGGATGCTGTGGCATTTCCACTATTTGTACTGTTCTGTTAATTCTTCCTGACGTATTACGTTCTGGATGATATCTACTATCTGGTTCATTCATAAGAATATGTTCTTGCGGATGATTTTGCTGCTGGTAAGACCCGACTGTTAGTAAATGTACGCTGAAAATTGTGCTCATTGTTTTTACGTCTGTCGTGATAGTCATTGCTATACGGCGCATTGCGATAGGAATTGAAGTACTATGTTTTCTGCACGTAGTTATTTCCTTGCTGCCGTGCGTTACTATTTGTTGGAGCTGAGACTATACGTGCACGCGGCGAAACATTAAAGTCTGGTTGACCTTGTAGACTGCATTGTTGGTTAGGTATGCTAACCGGCTGGCTTTGATGCTATTGCGGAGAAAAACCTCTATTGTTACCAAAATGTGTTTGCTGTTGCTGACAATTTTGTACATACTGATGATTAAAATTTTCTCTGATATTAAAGTTCTTGTGGTTGTCATTTCTTGAGAGTCTAATAAAAAATTGTCACTTTCGGTAAAATTTGTCATATCAGGTTTTCTTTACTCATTTCTTAATCCTAGATAGAGCAATAGTTAAAGAGCTGTTTTGATAGATATAAAGGATAGTAGAAGAGAAGGCAGCAGTGCAGAAAACTAAAGATGAAACAGTACTACTACAGCTCGGGGCCCTGTGCACGCTACGGCACATATTCATTAAAGCGTAATGAATCCCCTGAGGTTAATTAAGCGCTACAAATAAATTTTAGCTTTTGCGTTACAGGCAATGGCGGTAAAAATTCAGAAATAAACTGCTGTATCCATGCTAATTGTAGTTTCTGCATTACAGGTAATGGCGGTGAAAGTACAAAAATAAATCGACGTATCCAGTTCAATGCGTGTACCTTTGCTCTGTCATTTTCAAATACCTTAGATTTTTTTACACATACAAATTGCTCATAATCAACGTTATCGTCTCTGACTGTGTGAACACATTCACGATTACATAAGAATCTGTTTGTCTGTATCTTTTCGGATTTCAAGTTGCGTAGCTTTTCGGATTTTAACTCGCGTAGTCTCTGTAAATTGCTTAAGTTATACTGGCTGTGTGAGTGTGAGAAATGTTCGGAATTTGCCGTATGCTGTGACGTGTTTTAATTGCAATATTTTTTATCTCTGTTACCTCTTGCTGTAAACTTGACAATTTTCTACGTAATGTATTATTAGACGAATCTATCTCACTGATCGTCTGCTGTAAATTTTGGAATTCAGGTGTTTGGTTAAACGAAACCGGTGAAGTATCGTCTGATTTGCTGTCATTATTATTTTCAATAACGTCAATACGACTGGCCAATTCATCATATTTTTCAGTCAGTATTTTTACCTGATCATCGTTTTTAGTGTCAGAAGCATTAATCTGTTTTTGTAATTTACGTGTGGTTTCGTTCAATTTTTTAACGTCGGCTTTGATGACATCAGAATCCTGTGTTAGCTCTAATTGTTCGAGTCTGTCGGTCACTGTTTGAAAATCTACTGTGTGTGTATCTGTTTTTGATTTAAGATCGGAAATTTCATCACGTATTTCGGTGTTCAACTGTTCGATGGTATTAATTTTGTCTGCTACTGTAGCAATATTGTTGTCTACGTATGTTTTTGCTTTCGCAAACAATTTACGTTTGTCTTCTTGTCTCTGTGCAGTAATTGTTTCCATGACTTGTCGTTTTACTTTATTTTGTTCCTGTATGATTTTACGGAAACGCGTTTCACTGTTTTGTAGGTGGTGATTAAAGCGTTCGTCAATTTGGCTGTTCTGTTGGTCGAACTTCGCGTCTATTTTTGTATCCAGTGTGCGCGAAAGTTCTGCTGTCATCAATTTAAACTCATCGCGTAATTGTGTTGCTTTTTCAGAGCATTGTTTACCTACTGCACTAATTTCGTCTCTAAGTGTTTCTGTTGTAGCTGTTTGCATATCCCTTAATTCTTGCGCAACAGATCTAATTTCTTCGCTACTTTTCCTAGCACAACCCTCAATTTCCTCGCGTAATTGTTCTTTAGTATCATGAAATTGCGCGGCAACAGCTGTAATCTGTTCACTAAGCTGTCTGGAATTGTTGTCTAATTTTTCATTCAACTGTTTGGAAATGTTGTCTAGTTTTTCATTAAGCTGTTGTTTGAGATTTTCGTTATTTTCATTAAGTTGTTGTTTGAGATTTTCACTAGGTTGTTTGTGATTGTCGTCTTGTCTTTCACTCTGTTGTTTGGAATGGTTGTCTATTTTTTCACTAAGTTGTTGTTTGAGATTTTCACTATTTTCATTAATTTGTTTGAATTTTTCATCAAATTGTTGTAGCAATAGTGCCATAATTTGATTCAAGCCAATATTACCTACTCTATTCTCTGTGCTGTTTAATGGCGTACCTGCAATTGTCACGTTTTGTGTATCCATTTGGACATTCTGTGGCCGGCCGAAGTGGCCGTGCGGTTAAAGGCGCTGCAGTCTGGAACCGCAAGACCGCTACGGTCGCAGGTTCGAATCCTGCCTCGGGCATGGATGTTTGTGATGTCCTTAGGTTAGTTAGGTTTAACTAGTTCTAAGTTCTAGGGGACTAATAACCTCAGCAGTTGAGTCCCATAGTGCTCAGAGCCATTTGAACCATTTGACATTCTGTGATTCTTGAAAATGTTTGTTAATCGGATGTGCACTGTTAGTCACTATCTCGGAATTAAATAAATCCGACGCATTCTGATTGCACTGTTCGGTTTCACTAGAGAAATTTGTCTGTTCATTACGTAAATCTTGCAAACCGGTTGTGTTAAGCTGGGCAGCGCTCATTGCAACAGAACGCCCCTCGTCATCAATTGTCGTCAAATTAACAGAGGACACAATTGAATTCGTCTGTTCATCACTAGTATCAAAATCATCATTAGTGGTCGGTACCCACTGATTGTCCGCAAATGGGGAACTGTCATTATTACATTGCGTGTCGCAAGTACTACCGGTTATATTATTTGACTCAGCTATTTCACCCATTATACATCGCGATGTACTGTTAACAGTTTTTCGCGGCATTTTAACACAAATCAAAAGTATTCAATAATGAAACAAAGACAATACAAAATCCAACAAACACTATTACAACAAAGAGCAACAAATTGCCGATGATCTGTGGAAGAAAGTGACAAAGTTAGTAAAAGCGTTGCGCCAAATGCTAATTATATTAAGTAAATAAGAACAGATATCTGACTACTTATCAGAAGATTCACAAAGAAATACGATCCTGGTCCGGATGTCGCGAAGTGTAACCTCCCCACAGAAATG
Organism: Schistocerca nitens; assembly: GCF_023898315.1. Classification (NCBI taxonomy): domain Eukaryota; kingdom Metazoa; phylum Arthropoda; class Insecta; order Orthoptera; family Acrididae; genus Schistocerca; species Schistocerca nitens. Next base: position 157,810,873 of record NC_064622.1, on the reverse strand, counting down.
CATAACAATGATAATGAGCCAAATGTTAACTCCCCACAAAATTATGTTAAATAATAATGCAAAATGGAACCAAGCTTAAACTCCCCACAAAATTGATAAATGAAAATTGACCAAAAACCACAATAATGTCAATTAACTAATGAACCATGTAGTAAATGTAACTTCCTAACAGAAATAATTAAACCTGATAAATCATATAAGGGCAGCAACGCTGACCTTCGGCCCTGTGAAATAATTAAACCTGATAAATTCTTACCTCAGTAACACTGCATCTATATCTGCTCTTATTTTTCGGCACAGCTCCGTGCAATGCTGGCGTATATTTAATTTTGATTCTTGGAGGAAATGCATACGAAATATTTTTTTTAAATTGAAATTAATGCTTTTTCTTCAACAGAGTGGAAAAATTCTTTAAATTGAAATGATTACTTTTCTTTAAAAGATTTACTTTATAAAAAAATATTATTGGGGCATTTTTTGAACAAATTAATTACAATTAACATACGTTATTAGCTGAGCGCAATGCTGCTTCATTACCTTCTACAATAATATACATATCATCCACCACATTCCTGACCAGACTCGTGGGCAGAGCACACCGCGGACGCATGCCGACTCGCCACACACAACTGTATCCGACTTCTACTACAGACAGAGTGCAACTCGCAACTGAACTCTCGCGCGGTCAAGCGCAGACTAGCTACGATAAATAACTCTCTGGTCAGAGATTCTGTCATGCCTCGCCATCGCTGGTAATGAATACATATGAAACGTACGCATTTCAATATATAACAGGCAAATAGAGAATACAGTACATGTGTGTGTGTGTGTGTGTGTGTGTGTGTACATTACAAGTGTATCAAAAACCGTTTTATGCATTTCGAGTGTAGTTTATAAAACTGTAAAAATATTATATGAGAACTCTCGCAGCAGCACAAAATTATATACTGAAATGACAAAGTCATTAGATAGTGATAACCACTTATAAAGATGGCGGTAGTATCGCGTACGTAAGGTATAAAAGGGCAGTGCATTGGTGGAGCTGTCATTGGTACTCTGGTGATCGATGTGAAAAGGTTTCCGATGTGATTACGGCCGCACGTCGGGAATTAATAGACTTAGAACGCAGAATTACAGTTTGAGTCAGACACATAGGACAATTCATTTCGGAAATCATTAGGGAATTCAATATTCCGAGATTCACAGTGTAAAAAGTTTGCCGAAATTTCACGCATTGCCTGTCACCACGGGCAACGAAGTGGCCGACGGCCTTCACTTAACGAACGAGAGCAGCGGAGTTGCGTAAAGTTGTCAGTGCTAACAGACCAGCAACACTCCGTGACTTAACAGCAGAAATCAGTGTGGGACGTAGGACGAACGTATCCGTTAGGACAGTGCGGTGACATTTGGCATTAATCGGCTGTGGCAGCAGACGACCAACGCTGGTGCTTTTGCTGACATCACGTCATGGCCTGCAGCGCCCCTCATGGGCTCGTGATCATATCGGTTGGACCCTAGACGATTAAAAAAAACTGTGGCTTCATCAGACGAGTTCTGATTTCAGTTTGTAAGAGCTGATGGTAGGGTTCGAATTTGGTGCAGACCCCACGAAGCCACGGGCCCAAATTGTCAAAAGGCACTGTGCGAGATGGTGGTGACTCCTTCACGGCATGGACTGTGTTTACATGGAGTGGACTGGGTCCTCTGGCCCAACTAAGCGATCATTCACTGGAAACAGTAATGTTCGGCTACTTGGACACCATTTTCAGCCATTTATGGACTTCACGTTCGCGAACAAAGTTGCAAATTTTATGGATGAAAATGCGCCATGTCACCAGGCTACAGTCGTTGGCGGTCCGTTTGAAGAACATTCTGGACACTTCGATCGATTGATTTTCACAACTATGGATGGCTATAGGGGTAACATGGCTCAGTATTTCTGGAGGGGACTTCGAACCAGTGAGTCCACGTCATGTCGAGTTGCAGCACTATGGCGGCCAAAAGGAGGTCCGACACGATATTACGAGGTATCCCATGACCTTTGTCACCTCAGTGTATATTGTATTAGAAATTGTCGAACTGTGAAATAAATTCGAGTGAGGTGATGAATTCGTACAACACAGCAGTAGATTGCTGGTATAAAAGTGAAAGATAAAACAAAATAGGGCGAGTAATACTACGAAACATAAAATAACACTTCGAACATTGGAGTACTCAGCAGGGAAGACTATCCAGCACGTTATACAAGGGTCACTCCAAAAGAAATGCACACTATTTTTGTGAAAATACAGTTTTAATTCTGCATGTGTGAAAGTTTTACAGTGTGTAGATACATCCTTCCCGCTTTTTTTCAAACTTAGTTCAATGTGCTCCCGTGAGTGGCGCCGTCACAGCAAGTCTTCAAGATGGCTGCTACACTTGACGTTCGTCAGAAGCAATGTGCTGTCACAGAATTCCTGTGCTGTAAAAAAGAGACAGTGGGAAACATCCACAAGAGGTTGAAAAACGTGTATGGAGATGCTGCTGTCGATCGCAGTACAGTTAGTCGGTGGGCAAGCAGGTTACGTGATGAAAGCGGGCACGGTATATTGAGGATTGTCCTCGCAGCGGCAGGCCTCGTACTTCACACACTCCAGACTATGTGCAGAGAGTTAACGAATTGGTGACTTCTGACAGACGCATCACAGTGAACGAATTGTCACGCTAAGTTGGGATAAGGGAAGGAAGTGTTTGCAGAATACTGAGAGTGTTGGTGTTAAAAAAGGTTTGCGCCAAGTGGGTTCCCAGGATGTTGACAGTGGCTCACAAAGAAACAAGAAAAACGGTATGCAGTGAGCTTTTGGAACAATACAAGAATGGTGGAGATGAATTTCTTTGAAGAATTGTGACAGGTGATGAAACATGGCTCCACCATTTTTCACCAGAGACGAAGAGGCAACCAATGGAGTGCCATCATGCAAATTCACCCAAGAAAAAAAATTCAAAACCACACCTTCTACTGGAAAAGTTATGGCTACGGTGTTTTTCGACTCTGAAGGACTCTTCCTTGTGGACATCATGCCAAGTGGAACCTCCATAAATTTTGATGCATATGTGACGACACTGAAGAAACTTCAAGCTCGACTGAGTCGTGTTCGACCACATCGGCAAAAGCATGATGTTTTGCTGTTGCACGACAATGCACGGCCACATGTTAGTCAAAGACCCATGGAAGCGATCACAATACTCGGATGGACAACACTGAAACACCCGCCTTACAGTCCTGACTTTGTCCGTGTGACTATCATCTCTTTGGTAAACCGAAAGACTCTCTTCGTGGAACAAGGTTTGAAGATGATGACTCCCTTGTGCACACTGCCAAACAGTGGCTCCAACAGGTTGGTCCAGAATTTTACCGTGCGGGTATACAGGCGCTGGTTCCAAGATGGCGTAAGGCACTTGAGAGGTTCAATGGCTCTGAGCACTATGGGACTTAACATCTGTGGTCATCAGTCCCCTAGAACTTAGAACTACTTAAACCTAACTAACCTAAGGACATCACACACATCCATGCCCGAGGCAGGATTCGAACCTGCGACCGTAGCAGTTGCGCGGTTCCGGACTGAGCGCCTTAACCGCGAGACCACCGCGGCCGGCCACTTGAGAGGGATGGAAATTATGTGGAGAAATGAAAATATTGTTCCTAAAGGATGTATCGATACACTGTACAACTTTCAAATATGTAGAATAAAGGATGGATTTTAAAAAAATGGTGTGCATTTCTTTTGGAGTGTCCCTCGTACATATAAACAAAAGGTAGCAAAACAGTCATATACGTTTCTGAGGTTAAATTTGTTAGCTCTAAACGTGTTAACAGTGTAACGTAACGCATAATGAACAAAATCGAAAATACTAAACAATCATCATACGCAACGCCAGAGTGTAAAACACAAGAGCGTAGGTGAGTGTTAAAGACAGACCTATTGTTCTAACGTCGCATTCTGGGTGTTCACTCTCTTTCTCGGACCTTAAAGTTACGTAAAGTTTTTTCTGTGAAAAATTTATCGCAGATACCACAATTATTTTTATGTGTTGCTAATTGTTAAAATTAGACGTATTTGTAGTGTGCTATATATTTTTCCCATAATAATTATCGGTCCGGAAACCTGTCTGAATATTAGTGTTCTTTATCATGTTCGCTTATTTGGTTGCCCCTAGACAGGGTTGTCAGTAGCAGTTTGAAAAGCTTGTAAAGGTGTCACGGTTTGATTGTACTGAGAGATAATTGTTAAAGAAAAAATTTGGTAAGTTGCACCGCTTCCGAGTTGATTAGCATTGAACTTCGCCAAGTAGATCTAGCACGCGCAACCTCACAAGACCCGCCAGAGACGGTGTCACCCAACCTACCCTTCGTTGGGTTTCCAGCACTAAAACAAGAGAGCGATACAAAAATAGGACATGGGGCGGAGGTAGTGCAATGAAAGCCTGAGCAGCCTCTTGTCATATCATCTATGATTGCACGCTGTGAGAACAACTGACGCTAACTACACACACCAAAAAAAGTTTTGCATCACCTCTGTTCCGAGACTTCCGCAACGTGTATAGAAAATTGGAATAGATATCAAAATAAACATCACCTTTAATACCCAGTAGCATGTCCTCTCGCGTTGATGCATGCCTGTATTCATCGTGGCGTACTATCCACAAGTTCATCAGGGCACTGTTGGTCCAGATTGTCCCACTCCTCAACGGCGATTTGGCGTAGATCTCTCAGAGTGGTTGGTGGGTCACGTCGTACGTCGTACATAAAGAGCCCTTTTCAGGCATGTTTTGTAGGGTTCATGTCTGGAGAACATGCTGGCCACTCTTGTCGAGCGATGTCGTTACCCTGAAGGAAGTTATTCACAAGATGTGCGCGATGGAGGCGCGAATTGTTATCCATGAAGACGAATACCTCCGCCAATATGCTGCCGATGTGGTTGCATTATCGGCCGGAGGATAGTATTCACATATCGTACAGCCGTTATGGCGCCTTCCATGACCACCCGCGGCGTATGGTCGCCCCACATAATGCCACCCCAAAACAGCAGGGAACCCACCTTAATGCACCCGCTGGTCAGTGTGTCTAAGGCGTTCAGCATGACCGGGTTGCCTCCAAACACGTCTCCGACGATTGTCTGGTTGAAGGCATATGCGGCACTCATCGGTGAAGAGAATTTGATGCTAATTTCGAGTGGTCCATTCCGCGTGTTGTTGGGCCCATCGTACCGCGCTCCATGGTGTCGTGGTTGCAAAGATGGACCTCGCCGTGGACGTCAGGGTGAAGTTACGCATCATGTAGCCTAATGCGTACGGTTTAGGTCGTAACACGACGTCCTGTGGCTGCAAGAAGAGCATTATTCAACATGGTAACGTTTCTGTCAGGGTTCCTCCGAGCCCTAATCCGTAGGTAGCGGTCATCCACTGCAGTAGTAGACCTTGGGCGACCTGAGCGAGGCATGTCATCAACAGTTCCTGTCTCTCTGTATCACCTCCATGTCCGGACAACATCGCTTTGGTTCACTCCGAGACACCTGGACACTTTCCTTGTTGAGAGCCCATTCTGGCACAAAGTAACACTGCGGACGCGATCGAACCGCGGTATTGACCGTCTAGGCATGGTTGATCTACATACAACACGAGCCCTGTACTTCCTTCCTGGTGGAATGACTGGAACTGGCGGCTGTCAGACCCCTTCAGTGTAATAGGCGCTGCTCGTGCATGGTTGTTTACATCTTTGGGCAGGTTTAGTATCATCTCTGAACAGTCAAAGGGACTGTGTCTGTGATAAAGTAGCCACGGTCAATGTCTATCTTCAAGAGTTCTGTGAACCGAGATGATGAAAACTTTTTTTAGGTGTGTATATGTGGCGGGCCACTCGAATGCGGGCGCACAACGGCCTGTTTGTTCAGCTTCTCTGCCAGTTAAGTCGGAAACGGCGCAACGCATCAATTTTTTTTTCTTAGCGGTTATTTCTCAGCACAACCTACATTGGAACACCCTTACAAGCTTCTCATACTGTTTCTTACCAAACTATGTATGGTAGCACCGCACATCTGCATACCTTGCGAGACTAACATTCCTGGAAGGAAGGATGTTGCGGAGAAATGACTTACGCACAGTTCAGAGGTTTTTTAAAGAATGTATTTTCACTCTGCAGCAGAATGTTAGGTGAAATTATACGGTAACGGAAGCAACAACGTTCCAATAAACGTGTGTATTCAAAGGGCAGTTCGCGAGATAATTTCAGATAATTTCGATTGAGTGCTTACGAGTTGCCACTCACTTCATTAAATATTATCATGTGATGCAGTTATGTTATAAATATATACTTTTCGATTAAGCTATCATTTGATTAGTTTAAAATTTCACTCAAGGCCTACCTTCAGTACAAATACAGTACTACTTCAGCACGTTACAGGATACAATTTATTGTATATGAAGTGTTGGCAGAAGAGCCAACACCGTGTTGCTAGAGGAGGCCGAAATGAACGCGTTTAATTACACGCAGACTGGCGTGAGGTCTGGAACAGGACAATGTCTTCAGAATTGCAAATAAAGTACGTAGATGATGTAATACTTAACTTTAATCCATAATTGGTGTACATCGCTCTTGACGGTACAGGTTTTATAATAAGCTCAATATAACTGGTAATGGCGCCTTGCTAGGTCGTAGCAAATGACGTAGCTGAAGGCTATGCTAACTATCGTCTCGGCAAATGAGAGCGTAATTGTCAGTGAACCACTGCTATGAACGGCGGCTGTACAACTGGGGCGAGTGCTAGTAAGTCTCTCTAGACCTGCCGTGTGGCGGCGCTCGGTCTGCGATGACTGACAGTGGCGACACGCGGGTCCGACGTATACTAATGGACCGCGGCCGATTTAAAGGCTACCACCTAGCAAGTGTGGTGTCTGGCGGTGACACCACAGTATACTCTACATCTACATAATTATTCTGAAGTTCACAATTAATTGCCTGGAAGAGGGTTCATCGAACCACCTTTAAGCGTCTACTTCTCTAGCGTTCCTCTCTGGAACAGAGCGCGGGTGAAACGAACACTTAAATATTTCCGTGCGACCGCTGATTTGTCTTATTTTATTATGGCAATCGTATCTCCTTATGTCTGTGGGCGCAAACAAAATAGTTTCACACTCTGAAGAGAAAGTTGATGATTGAAATATCAGGAGAAGGTCCTGCCGCTGCGAAAAACGCATTTCTTTAAGAGCTATCACTCTAATCCGTGCGTCATATCCGTGGCACTCCCTTCCTTACGTCGCGATAATAAGAAAGAGCTGGCCTTCTTTGAACTCTTTTCGATGTCCTCCGTCAATCCTCTCTGATGTGGATCCGACACCGCACAGCAGTACTCCGGAAGAGGGCGGAAAAGCGTAGAGTAGGCAGTCTCTTTAGTAGACCTATTACATTTTCTACGTGTTCTGCCAATAAAACACAATCTATGGTTTGCTTTGCCTATAACATCGGTGTGATTGTTCCAATTTAAGTATTTGTAGTTCTTATACCAACGTATTTAGGTGAATTTACAGCCTTTAGATTTGTGTGATTTGTCGTGAAACTGGAATATTTTGGATTCTTTTCAGTAATCATGTGGAATTACAACACTTTCCATGATTTAGAGTCTATTGCCACTTTTTGCACCATACAGGTATGGTCTAAATAATTCTGCAATTCGTTTTTATGGTCTGATGATTTTACATGACTGTAAATGGCAGCATCGTTTATGTAGACCAGGGACAGCAGATGGCCTATAACACTTCCTAGGAGAACACCAGATATTACTTCTGTTTTACTCGATGACTTACCGTCAACAGTTACGAGCTGTGTCCTTTCTGGCAGGAAATAACGAATCCAGTCACACAAGTGAGACGACACTCCACAGGCACGCAATTTAACTAGATGTCACTTGTTTGGAACTGCATCAAAACCCTTCTGGAAATCTAAAAATATGGAATCAATTTGACGTCCCGTGTCGTAGCACTCATTACTTCGTAAGAATAAAGACCTGGTTAAGTTTCCCAAGAATAATATTGTCTGAATTCGTTTTGGCTATTTTTCAATATATAGTTTTCTTCGAGTTGGTTCATAATGTTCAATTACACTATTTGTTCCAAAATCCTACTGCAGATCGATCTTAATGAAATAGATAAAAAAATAGTTCAAATGTCTCTAAGCACTATGGGACTTAACTTCTGAGGTCATCAGTCCCCTAGAACTTAGAACTACTTAAACCTAACTAACCTAAGGACATCACACACATTCATGCCCGAGGCAGGATTCGAACCCGCGATCGTAGCGGTCGCGCGGTTCCAGACTGTAGCGCCTAGAACCGCTCGGCCACTCCGACCGGCTGAAATGGATAATTCAGTAGGTTACTGCTATTCCTCTGCTTGGGTACCGGCGTGAGTTTTGCATCTTTCCAGTCTTTGGGCACATATGTTTCTACGAGCGAACAGCAATATATGACTGCTAAGTATGGCGCTATTTTATCAATATATTCCGAAAGAAACGTGATCGGTTTACAATCTGGACCGAAAGTGTCTGAAGCTGCTTCGCTTCACCGAGGATATCTCCATCTAAGTTACTCAGTTGCAGGTGTTCTTGATTCGAATTATGGAATATTTACGTCGTGTTCTTTTATGAAGGAATTTCGGTAAACCGTGTTTAATAACTCTGCTTTAGTGGCACTGGCATCAGTGACATGAGCACCGTTATCGCGCAGTGAAGGTATTAATTGCGTCTTGCCACTGGTGTACTTTACATGAGACCAGAATGTCTGTGAATTATATGCCAGATTTCGAGACAGAATTTCGTTGTGGAAACTATCAGAAGGGTCCCCACCTGAAGTTCGCACTAAATTTCGAATTTCCGTAAAACTTCGCCAGTCTTTGGGATTTTACATTCTTTTAAATTTGGCACCTGTTTAAGAATGTGTTCCACGTGTTGCCTTCGTAGTTGGCTGCAGTACTGCGCCCGTCTCTGGACTGACTTAGGAATACATTTCGCAGAGCTTGACAATATTGCACGATTCACTTCTCCAGTTCTTTTACCATGCCAACGCGAGTGCTGTCCAAGGCATCAAGGTCAAGTGATCTTGGAGGCCAGAGTACTGTGCCTGCCCTACCTACCCATGTTGGTCTGTTTTGGCTCATTACATGTCGTCATACGTCAGCAGCAAACATTCGTTGCTGAAGGGATACATTCTCAAGCAAACCTGATAGGTCCTGTGGCAGTAACTAAAGGTAACCACGTCCACCAAGTTCTCTTGCATGAGTGTTGGCCCAATGAAATGAATACATAGTACCTTCAAACACACATTCAATTACACTGACGGGAAAAATGTCAACGACAAGCAGGAGTTGTGCGACATAAACGAACGTCGTTAGGCGTTTTTGTGTATCTGGAAGATGATGTCTATTCCAATTTCGTGCCACTATCGGGATGCAAATCCGGTTTGTTTGAAATACAAGCTGTAATGGTCGTGAGTGGTAGTTACCTTTGAGATTGGCCGTGGTGAGTTGATGCTAGTCAACAATGCCTTTAAGGCGACAAGGACGCCATTATCAACACCTCACTGTGTTTGAGTGACGTCGTGTAATAGTGCTACGAGAAGCTGGGTTCTCTTTCTGCGATATTGAAGAAATACTTGACAGGAATGTAGCCACTGTACACGATAGCTGGCAGCGCTGGTCACAAAAATTTGCGGTCACAAAACCGGGCTCCGAACCGCCCCATGGCACCACCGACAGGAAAGACCATCTGTTCGAGGTGTGGCCCTGTAGCATCGCACTGCATGTGCAGCATCGGTCTGAGCAGTAGATGGCATCACAGTTATGCAACGAGCGGTTACACATTGGTTTCTTCAAGGACAGCTCCGAACCAAGCGCCCTGACGCGTGTGTTCCACTGACCCCAAACATCCGCCATTTACGATTTCAGTGGTGTCAGACAAGAGCTCACTGACTGGTAGGGTAGAGGTCTGGTGTGTTTTCCGGTGAAAGATTTTTCTGCATCGATGTCAGTGATGGTCGTGTGTTGGTTAGCAGATGCCAGTTGAGGGCCTCCAACCAACCTGTCTGTGTGCTATACACACATGCCTATACCTTGGGTTATCGTCCAGGGTGTGATTTCATATGACAGCAGGAACGCTCATGTGGTTGTCCCACGCACTCTAACTACAAAATTGTGCGACTGCTTGGTGATTCAACCTTTTGTGCAGCTATTCATGAGCAGCATTGGCTCAAATGGCTCTGAGCACTATGGGACTTAACAGCTATGGTCATCAGTCCCCTAGAACTCAGAACTACTTAATCCTAACTAACCTAAGGACATCACACAACACCCAGTCATCACGAGGCAGAGAAACTCCATGACCCCACCTGAGCAGCATTCCAGGGGGTGTTCTCCAACAGGATAACGCTCGCCTATATACAGCTGTTGTAACCCATCATGTTGCACAGAGTGTCAGCATGTTGCCTTGGTCTGCTTGCTCACCATATCTGTCTCCAATGGAGCACATTTTGGACGTGATTGGACGACAACTCCAGCGTCGTCGACAAACAGCATTAACAGTCCCTTCATTGACCGACCTAGTACAACAGGCATGGAGCTCCATCTCACAAACTGACATCCGGCACGTTTGCATGTTTGCATTCAACATTCTGGTGATTGCACCGGTTATTAATGTACCAGCATTTCACATTTGCAGTGGCTTATCTTGCGCTTCCGTTAACCTGTGATCTTGCAATGTTACTCACTTAAATATGATACCTAGACAAACGTATTCCCGAAATTTCATTACTCTAAATTAATTATTTTTTGGTGTTGCGATTTTTTTTTCGACACTGTACATGGGTAGCTGATCCGGTTGCTCTAGACCAGAGTGTGGGTTTACATCTAATTTGACCCCATTTAGATTGGTCTTATTGGAAAAGTTTATATTCAAACGTCAGTTGTGCGAACTATGAAAATGTTTCATGCTAAATTCAAGGGCGGTTCGAAACCACACGTTCCCACTTATGAGGCAAATAACCCGTCTGCGGATCCACGTTTACAGGAATCTTCTGTTCTCGTATATTTTCATGTGCTCCTTATTTCGCTATTGACTAGGAGACACCTTGCAAACTGACATTGTGATTATGACATGGTAATGAAGTGTAACTTAAATTTCGCCCAACTCTTCTAAATCAATACATTCGAAGGAGTTTAATTTATTCCAACAACTTCTACAGTAAGTTTGTTAGACACGTTGAGCTGCAGTGATAGAGAGTATGTTGCTGAATGCAGTAGCATAGCATGAAGGCATTTGTGCGTTGTGAAACCTGTACCCATTAACATGATACATTTTTTTTTTCTTTTTCAGATGGGAATCGAAATGCATTCCAGACACAAAGTGCCATGGTAAACGGTTGGGTGATATATACCTTCTTGAGCTACATGGGTTCAGAGATGTGTGAGAAATACTTGCAGCATGAAGTCTTCCAAAATCTGATAGAGACAACAGAAAGGAAATTCGACCTCCTTCTCATGGAATTCTTCATGAATGAATGCCTAATAGCCTACTCTCACAAATTCAGTGTTCCTGTGGTTGCTCTATCTTCTTTTGGTGGATTTCCCATGACAACCGATGTAGTTGGGGACCCATATTTGCCGTCATATGTTCCTGATACTATGTTCGAGTATACAGACCAAATGACTTTCTGGCAACGATTAAAGAACGGTTTGTTAGTCATGTACGCAAGATGCATTTACAGTCATTGGTACTATCCGAAACTTGATAAAATCGTTCACAAGTATTTCAATGATCCAACGATGCCAAGTGTGTCAACCCTGCTGACCAACACGTCTCTGGTGATCCTTCAGAGTCACGTCAGCTTCAGTTACCCTCGACCCCATGTGCCCAACGTGATTGAGACTGGAGGAATGCATATCCAACAACCACAGGCGCTACCAAAGGTAAGCTTATGCTTTTCCTAAGTATCAGAAGGATTAAACAGTTATCGGAATTTGTATTACATTGTTTTAGAATACACTATAAACAGTAATTGCTTGTAACTGAAGAACGGTCATAATCTGTTCTGGATTTTCCATACAGTGTACTGTTTCAGAACATACGATCAGTACTAATTACTAATATATGACAAAAACTCACGAAGTCCAGTATCAGGGAAAAACCTCGTTTTGATCCTCACTATTAAGAAAGTACTCATGGACAAAATACGAACGGTTATTGCAGGTATTCATTTGATACTGTAGCCTGAGGTTAATTCCGTCTATTGACGTTTACTTACGACTGACTTAGTGCCCGCTGCTTGGCTCGCGTTTGCTGTGTGGTTTGCACAGATATTTTTCCTTTTTCTTTAATCGAATTTTTATGTTGTTCACAAATTGCTACACCATGTAAATTTTTCGTGCTAATTAAGGTCGTAGAAGCATGGTCTTTTCCTAATGTACTTGTGACCAAAAAGCTGTTCTGATAACTGGAGTCCAAGGTTTTTTTGAATCATGTCTTTGCGTTCCTCTGGGTATATTTCCATAGAAACTTTCACACCCTAACATATATTTTTTATATTTAAGCGAGAAGTGAAATACCAATTTTCACAGATTTAACCTTAACTTTTTTTAATGTAACGAAATATTTTTTTACAAATTATCGTCGTCGGTTTCACGCCCATAGGGGCTGCATTTTTATTTCTAGCAGAGAAGTCCAATACAAATTTTCATACCTGTAGCCTTTAAATGCTTTCATAATAAAATAAATTAATGAAGCTTTTAATCTTTCATTTCACTCCCTTAGGAGGTTGAATATCCAAAAACACTGAAACTGTTTTTTTTTTTTTTTTTTTTTTTTTTCTAACCGAGGAGTGAAATACCAATTTTACTAGACAGTTTGACAGATAGTTTTAAAAATGCTGTAGTAGTTCTGTAATAATGATTTATTCTCAAAAAACATTTCACCCACTATTTTACCTTGGTTGAATTTCCAGAAGTTCTGGAACACTTATAATTTTACATCGGCCGAGAAACCAGATAACAAAATTTCGTTGTTATACCTTCAAAATCGCCTAACAGTGACATATTTTCAAAAAGACTTTCGTCCCCTATTCCACCCCCCTTAGGAGTGTAATTTCGAACAATCCCTTCTCAAACGTTGCTTACAGTACAACAGCCACATCTTATCCAAGTGTCAAGATTCTGTCGTTAATGATTTGTCCTGGGGGCTGATGAGTCTGTGACTGAGTCAGTCAGTCAGGACACTGCCTTTTATATTTAGATATGACAACTTACTGTCGCTCTCAGTCGCTATTAGTGACCCTGCTTATTCAGAATCAAAAACACAGAAGAGCTTCTGTAAAGTTTGGAAGGTAGGAGACGAGATACTGGCAGAAGTAAAGCTGTGAGTACCGGGCGTGAGTCGTGCTTCGGTAGCTCGGATGGTAGAGCACTTGCCCGCGAAAGGCAAAGGTCCCGAGTTCGAGTCTCGGTCGGGCACACAGTTTTAATCTGCCAGGAAGTTTCATATCAGCGCACACTCCAAAAATGGTTCAAATGGCTCTGAGCACTATGGGACTCAATGCTGTGGTCATTAGTCCCCTAGAACTTAGAACTACTTAAACCTAACTAACCTAAGGACATCACACACACCCATGCCCGAGGCAGGATTCGAACCTGCGACCGTAGCAGCAGCGCGGCTCCGGACTGGAGCGCCTAGAACCGCACGGCCACCGCGGCCGGCAGCGCACACTCCGCTGCAGAGTGAAAATCTCATTCTGTACCCTCAGAATGTCGACAACATCTAAAACAATCGTCAGTGGACATAACGCAAACTACACACACAACCTGATAAACACTTGTACGAAGACCTGAACGATATCCAACAGTAACTAACCATACAGGAAGACAAATCAGGAGTCGACACACACACACACACACACACACACACACACACACACACACACACACACACACAGCCGACTCATGAGCGATCGGCTAGCCAAAACGCGTCGTCCGGTGGGACGACCGACTAACGATCCAGCAAGACCGTCGCCCAGCTCAAGTGATGTGTGGCGGCAATGGTCGGGCGAGACATGTGGACGCAGACCTCACAGCTCCAACCCGACTGCACTAGTGCCGCATTGAAACTCCCCGACTGGCAAGTCCGGACTGCATTCTAGACACGTTCCAACTGACTGGCAGCCCGAACTCGCGACCCAAACTGGCTTACGACAGACAACAACCGGGAAGTAATAGCAGTCGAGCAAAGATACTACGAGAGGGGATATATTGATACGCGCTAATAGCGCCGCTCACGGTCAGCCAAAGCAGCAACTCAGTGACACCATGACACCAATAATCTAAATTAACGTAGTGAGGTGGAAGTACGTTAAAAACAAGGTGTGAAATACATGATGGCGGGAACATGAGCCACGCACGTGTCAGTGCTGACCGGTTAAGTTGCTGCAGAGCACGTTGAGTTGCACAAGCAGTGTCTGTGCGAGCAGTACCATGTTAAAGTAACACATCACCTTCCTGTTGCAAGAACGGCAAAAGAATGGCTCAATAACGTTCCGCACACGCCGAACGCTGCTTACAAGGGAACCGCCCCATCGCACCCCCCTCAGATTTAGTTATAAGTTGGCACAGTGGATAGGCCTTGAAAACCTGAACACAGATCAATCGAGATAACAGGAAGAAGTTGTATGGAACTATGAAAAAAATAAGCAAAATAATACAAACTGAATAGTCCATGTACAACATAAGCAACTCAAGGATCACATGAGCTCACGAGCGCCATGGTCGTGTGGTTAGCGTTAACAGCTGCGGAACGACAGGTCCTTGGTTCAAGTCTTCGCTCGAGTGAAAATTTTTCTTACTTTATTTTCGCAAAGTTATGATCCGTCCGTTAAATCATTGACATCTCTGATCACTATAATAAATTTAGTGTCTGTGTTTTGCGACCGCACCGCAAAACCGTGCGATTAGTACACGAAAGGACGTGCTTCTCCAATGGGAACCGAAAACATTAGATCTCAAGGTTATAGGTCAAGCGATTCCTCCACAGGAAAACACGTCTGATATATTCTATACGACACCGGTGACGGCATGTGCGTCACATGACAGGAATATGTTGTCAACCCACCTAACTTGTACACTTGGCGAATGGGTAAAAAGATTCTTCTACCTTGCCCTATTTAGGTTTTCCTGTGGATGTGATAATCCCATTGGAGAGGCACGTCCTTTCGTCTACTAATCGCACAGTTTTTCGGTGCCGTCGCAAAACACAGACACTAAACTAATTTCAGTGAATAAAGACGTCAATGAACGAACGGACAGATAATAACTCTGCGAAAATGAAGAAAGTAAAATTTTCACTCGAGGGAAGACTTGAGCGAAGGACCTATCGTTCAGCAGGTGCTCCCGTGAACCACGGGACTACGGCACTCTTGAGGTTACGCTCTCCTTGATGTTGTCTATCTTGCACATGGACTACTCAGTTTGTATATTTTACTTATTTTTTTCATAGTTCCACACAACTTCTTCTTGTTTTCTCGACTTATCTGTGTTCAGGTTTTCAAGGCCTATCCACTGTGCCAACTTATGACTAAATCTGAGGGGGGTGCGATGGGGAGGTTCCCTTGTTAGTGTCACCTCCAGAAACACCGAAGGTGAACGAGACTTGTGGCTTATTGCACCGCAGGCGCGATGGCCTGGGGTCGGGCCTGTGTGTGTTGGACGAATGAACTCTACGAGACAGCGCTCACCAGGTCTACGTCGTGAGCTCAAACGACCATTACTTGCGTGCAGGCAGAATCTGCTTTCATCGCTGAAGATTGCAGCTCAGCATTCCATCTTCCAAGTGATCCTCTGACGGCACCAGTCGATTCGTTCACGACGATGCTGTGGCGTGAGTGGAAGACGGGCGACAGGTGTGCGAGCCCGTACTCCCACTGCTAATAACGCCTCGCAACAGTTCATGTTGACTCGTCTGGGTTCACAAACCCTCTTAACCGCGCTGTGGTAGCTCTACGACCTGCCGCTGATGCTCTTACAATACGACAATCCTTGCGGGCGTCTTTGCTGTGTTGACGCCCAGAACTTCGTCCACAGGTGTGAGAATGTTCACACATGACCACTGATATCAGCTTCGTTACAGCACTTCTGGCTGTGAGCATTCCTTATCAGTAGACAGACACGGATGGCGTTCTGATAGCTATTTCGCTACGCTATCTCATGGTGCAAGACTTGAAAACATTATCAGTACGTCTACTATTCCCCATGTGGCATACGTCGTCATTGGATCAGAATCGACGTCGTCTTCCCAGGAGTATTAATTTTTTTCTGGCAGCGCATGTAGTCGTATTTTTCTTTTACATAGAACCACCAAGAAGCACCCAAAAATGTTATGGTTCTACAGCAACGCTGCCAAAGGACACAACACCCTCAGTGACAAGATCACTTTATTGACAAGAGTGGCGAGATGTAGTTCATCATTTTAGGAGTGTATTCAGACCAAATGAAACACACATGCCACAGTAAAGAGTGTCCAAACACTTACATCAGTACACAGTGTACCCCTCCACCTCTCGCGCAACGCTGACACGTATTCTCGCATGAAAACTATCATAAAGATCCCGAATGGCATCCTATGGTAGACTGTCACAAGTATCTTGCGCCTTTTGTTGCAATTCGGCATTGTTCTTGCAGGCCTTGGAGTACGAGTAAGATCCCGCCTCATCATGCCCCAAGAGTGTACAGTTGGTGAGAGATCTGCTATTCTTCCTCGTAAGGACAGTTTTAGTACGCCGGGGCTAGCAGGTTGCTTGGTAACAGCTGTATGTGGGCATGCATCGTCCAGCTGAAAAAGTACGTCACCATCCTGCAGTAGAAATGGCACTAGCACTGGAGTAACAGCCTGGGCAGTGTAGAGGACACTGCTACTTTACCCGGCAGAAACACCAAATGTGACCGCGAATTGTAACTGATGGTCCCCTACACTATGAACCCTGGGATGAGACCTACGTGTCATGGACGAACACACTCTGAAATAGGCAGCTCACCAGGTCCTACGCCACACACATGTATGTCCATCGTTAACATTCATACAAAAACTGCTCTGAGTCACTGGAGACAATAGTATCCCGTTCCACTATCGCTGGCCGCTATGGCCGTGTGGTTCTAGGGGCTTCAGATCGGAACAGCGCTGCTGCTACGGTCGCAGGTTCGAATCCTCCCGCGGGCATGGATGTGTGTGATGTCCTTAGGTTAGTTAGGTTTAAGTAGTTCTAAGTCTAGGGGACTGATGACGTCAGATGTTAAGTCCCATAGTGCTTAGAGCCATTTGAACCATTTCCACTCTCCAGTCAACTCTTTAGCCATGCTTGAAGGTGTCTGTACTTCGCGGACGTCCATAACCTGCTCTGCTGGTGTGGGAATGTTCCACACAAAGCAGTCGAAACCATCAACACACCACTGCTACATTGTGCCCGCCTTGTGCATCAACCCTTCAACATGTTCATCCAGCTTCCTGCAGGCCCACAGTGTGACCCTGTTCAGAAGGCTGAAGCTCTTCAACAGGAGTACGTACTCGTCAGTGGAGCACGGTTCTACTCTAGAATGAATGTTGCAAACAATATTCACCTCTAAACTCGGCACAGTTGCTGCCTGCAGGTTCAAATCAAAACGCTCACAGACAGGTCTTCTGAGCGACATCTGATCACCGGCAACCGTCACAAATGAACAACTAACTCTACAACTCTATGCACATATTATATGCTGGTGCCACTAAACACAGTCCTTGACGGAGTTGCATTTTCCCCGGCTGTGTACCTTTGACAGCGTCATCCTCTCGCAGTCTAACAAAATTCTAAAAGTGCGTACATCACAAGGACGAAGCGTTGCTGTAAGTGCAACGTGTTTGGCAAATGGCAAAAACGTTTTGGACCCTGGGTTAGATCGCAGCTAATGTTTAAATATTGAATAAAAATCATCAGTAATGGCAGCCAAAGATTTCTGGTCTACGAAGACACCCACGTTCTACCGTCGACCTACTCAGAAAGGACGTGAAGTGGACAGAAGTTCAGGGCATCCTCTTGCCCTGCATTAAAGACACATAACGTGTATTCACAGGACTTGTGCCCTGTAATTGGGACCGTGTAACGATGACCTGTCCATTGGCAAAAAATTGGGATTACTCCGTCATTCGGATTTCCAGGAGGGGTTTGAAAGTGTGGGGTGACCATCAGATAAATATTGAATAACCAACAAAACGGTAACATTCTGCAAGCCCGAAAATAGAATGTCATAAGTCTGAAAATAGGGGAGCTAGAAAACATGAAATGTAAATGCAAGGCTTAGTCTAGATTTAGTGGGATTAAGCAAAGTGAAATGGAAAGAAGATAAAGACATCTGGACAGACTAATATAAGGTAATATCAATACCGACAGAAAACGGTGTAATATGAGGGAGGTTCGTCATGAACAAGAAGCTAGGACATAGATTGAGTTATTATGAGCAGTGTACTTATATGATTACTCTCACCAGAATCGGTAGCAAACTACCACCTTACAACAATAGTTCAGGTAGACATGCCGGCGTCACAAGGGAATGATAAAGCGGTAGAGAAAAAATATGAAGACGGTGAACTAATAGTTCAGTATGTAAAGAGAAGTGAAAATCTCATGGGGAATTAAAACACTGTAGTATACTAGGCAATACAAGACAAAGTTCCTGAAAAACATGGGCTCTATAGTAAGGTTGAAAGAGGAGAAAGACTGAGTTCTGCAATAAATTTCAGCGATTATACGGAACACAGTATTGAAAATCACAAGAGGACAATGCATGTTTGGAAACGGATTGGAGACATGGGAAGACTTCATAAAGAGCATATCATGATGAAACAGGGATTCCGAAATAAGATAGTGAATTGCAAGTCTTACCAAGAAGCAGATATATATTCAGATCACAATGTAGTGATGATGAAAGGTGCGCTGCAGTTTTAGAGTTTCAGTCAGTAGAAAGATGTGGGAAACTGAACCACAGCAGAACGATGATGTGTATTTCAAGACCTCTACGGCTGTAAAAACTATAATAACCAATACCACAGTTGATAGTTCATTTGAAAAGAAATGGTCATTTCTAAAAAGGGTACTCACAGAAGTAGGACACGAAAATATGGGAACAAAGAAAGTAACTGCGAAGAATCATTGGGTGACAGAACAAATACTTGAGTTGATCGACGAATGAAGGGAGATAAAAAAGAAATACTTATGAAAAGACATTGAATATAGCAATATTTCTTTCGCTTGTGCCTTTATCCCGCGGTCGCGCAGGGTCAGAATTGTTAGCAAACGAATTTGGCAAGGTTAATGCTAAGGGATGGCCAGATGCCCTTCCTGCTGCCACTCCATAACCTCCAGGACGGAATTAGTGTACCCTTGCTGTCTACGGGTAGTGTAATCCATGGAAGAGTGCAAACGTATTCAGATGTCTGCGAGTTGTGGAACTGATGTGGGGCGTGAGGACCAACCCATTATTCACCTAGTGGGATGTGGAAAGCCGCCCAAAATCCACATCCAGGCTGGCCAGCACCCTGACTCATTGTCAATACGTCGGGTGTATCCGATGTGGGGCCGGCGCGCCTACCAGAGTCCAGGAAGCAGTGCATCAACACTCTCGGCTAACCTGGCGGGTTACATGAATATAGCAATCTGTCACTTAAGAATGAAATAAATAGGAAGCTATGGCTGCAAAAATATTAATAGAAATAAAAAAATTAATGATAGTCGGAAGTTCAGGTTCAGCAAATAGAAAAATCTGAACAGCCTTCAATGAAATTAAATGCGAAGTCACATTATTAGGAGCGCTAGTGGATTTCCACTATAAACGCAGGGTATAGAGGTAATAGGTGGATACAGTACAACTAAGGCCTCTATGAGGGACAGGACCTATCTGATGTCGTGGTAGAAGAGAAGTTGGAATCAGTTTGGAGGACTTGGACGATCTATTATTACAAACACTTAACAGAGCTTTGGAATATCAAATAAGGCAAAAGGCATAAATAACATTCCTTCGGAATTTTTTAAATTGTTGGTGGAAGTGGCAACCAAACGACTTTTGGTGTGCAGTATGTATGAAGCATGTCATCAGACTTTTGGAAAAATATCATCCACATAATCGAGAAGACAATATGGGCAGATAAGTGGGGAAAAAATCATACAACCAGCTCAGCAGCACTTGCGTCGAAGTTGTTTACAAGAATAACACACAGAAGAAAGAAAAAGAAAATTGTGGACCTCTTATACGATTACTTAGGCTTTAGGAAAGGTAAAAGCACCATAGAGGCTGTTCTAAGGTTTCCTCGATAAAAGAAAAAAGATTTAAGAAAACTGATAGAACTATATAGGATTTCCCGAACTAGAAAAATCGTTGAATGTAGAATCGTCCAAGATGGTTAAAATTCTAGGGAAACAGGTGTAAGACATAGGGACAGATGGGGAAACCAAGAGGGAACAGTGAGAATGGAAGGCCTAGAACGAAGTGGTTGGCAGTGTAAGGCAGTCTTTCGCCACTATTGTTCAGTTCCTTGCAACGAGGAAGCAATCATGAAATAACAGAAAGTTTCGGAAACGGGATTAGAATTCAGGGTGGAATGATATAAATGATAAAAACAGGTGATGACATTACTATGTTGAGTGATCATGAAGAAGTTAACGAAATCTGTTGAATAGAATAAACAGTCTAGTAAGAATCTGTTCTTCAGATTGAGAGTTAACCGAGGAGAGATGTACGTAGTGAAGAATAGTAGAAATGAGATTAGTAAAAAACTCAACATCAATATTTGTGATTACGAGGTGGATGAACTGAAAGAATTCTGCTAACATGGAACCAAAATAAAACGTGACAGAAGGAAGGAGGACTTAAAACCAGTTCCTTTCTAAATGAAGTCTATTGATCTCAGATATCGGCCTCTATTTGTGGAAGCAAATTATGGACTGTCTGAAAACCGGAAAAGAAGAGAATGTAGTACTAAAAAAACTTGTTGAAAAATGATGTACTGATGATAAAGATGAGAATTTTTCCTCAGAATCGGTAAGGAGACGAACTCATGGAAAACGTTGACAAGAAGAAGGGGCAAGATGATAGAACATCTATTAAGACATCAGGGAATAACTTACATAGCACTTGAGGGACCTAGCAACTCTGAGATGAAGAGGTTGACACCAGCGAGAAATTCGTGGTGGGCCGCATCGAACAGAAGATTAGTGATCCAAAAAAATACCATGTGCCTATAGTTGTAATTTAAATTATGTCTTTAGTGCTTATATCTAACCTATCTCAAAACACCATTTAGAAAAATCAAGTTGCCACTCGATGACATAGTGGTACAGTTGTAAATTAATAATACATTTTAGAAACTTTACAGTGGTTATACATAGCAGATGTTACACTTAGTCAAACTCTTCCACGATAACAGGTGCACGACGTGTAATCTGTTCTCCTCAAGATATATGCTAGCAATAGTTTCTTCGTAGGCTCTTTCCAATGCTACGAGGAAAAGTACATTGTTCCTCTTTAAAAATAGTCTGTTTCATATGGCTACGAAGTCTTTCGCGACGTATTTCTTGAGTAAAAATCTCTCGGTGTACATGCCGCGTCAATTCAGCATAAAACTCCAAGCTTTCGACCACTACCTCCATGGTCGTCGTCAGGGCTAAAACTGACTGTCGTGAATTAGCGAGGTTCCCACTTTTATTCAAGGGATGGCGCTGCAAGCAACGCGGGATAGTAACTACATCTATGGAAGTAGAGGGCACTACTTCACTACGCGCCATATCGCTGTTGCTATGACGTATTCCAGCCAATCAGAAGCCGTCCTTTGCATACAAAAGTGGGAACCTCGCTAGTTCACGACAGTCAGTTTTAGCCCTGACGACGACCATGGAGGTAGTGGTCGAAAGCTTGGAGTTTTATGCAGAATTGACGCGGCATGTACACCGAGAGATTTTTACTCAGTCTGTTTCATAGTTTGTGAGCTATAAATTAAAACGAAACGAGCGTACGTTAACAAATTCGCAACATTGTTTCCTGTACCTTACTGAAACCCGCACCCCAATGTTCGAGTATTTAATTATTCTAGGCATATTTTGGGTAGTGTGTCTTTGCTGCCTTACCCTGCACTGTGTATGGATCATTTATGACCCTGTCTTCGTCCGAGTAGTCTGACAGGATTACGACCTGAGATTTTCGACAAAACTGTCTTCGTCTCTTTGGTAAATTCTCAAGCTTTTGTTTACGCTTATGATTACTTCTAGAACTCATGGACAGGAAGATGACTCCAAGTTTCATCAAACCTCACGAATGTGAATGTAACGTCCTGCTATTATTCCTAAACAATGTACATTGAAATATTTTCTGCGTACAGTTTTAGTCAACATTCGGAAAATGGTGGCACTTAGCACGCAAAGTGCTTTGTGATATCTAGTTCCTCCTTCAGTTAATACGTCTTTAATGTTAGAAATGTCATGCTCATTCGATTTTAGGTCTCACTTTTCTACAAAATTGGTTCCATACGTGTTGATTTCAAGTAACAGGACTGAGATAAATTTTAATTCTCTAGCAGTACCAGAAAATTGGAACGAATTAAGCTATAAATCAATATTTTTCAATACCAATGCTGAGTCAGTACTGAATTTACCCAGTTTGGTTTCCTAACGATACAAATGAAAATACCAAGTAATGAGAGGTAACTTATCCATGTGTTCTATACCATATTAATCATTCACGCTGATTCAAACAGAAACGGCATGTCCCTTTTATTTAAAATGTTGTAAACTTCGTCCAACCTCTTGTAGAATATTTCAATATACCAGTCACAAGATTAGAGTAATCGAATTTTATTTACAGTTTGTTCAGTATGTCATGGTCGATTTCTTACGGGACGGGGGGAGAGTGGAGGAAACAAGCTCCTGCCACCAAAGCTCTACACACTGACAGTTTCGAGGGAAAGGCGAAGATGTGAAGGGGGGGGAATTGTGGGGCAGAGGGGGCTGCGCTTTCCTCACGAAATGCTGACACTACACTTGTGCTTACTAGTTAGTCACAGCACGGCATTATAATAACTTCGTAATGCCTGTATAATACATAGATCGCACAAAACACACAAAACGACAGTTTTGGCAGCGACCAGACACAAAATACTTGTGC
This sequence comes from Schistocerca nitens, assembly GCF_023898315.1. Taxonomy (NCBI): domain Eukaryota; kingdom Metazoa; phylum Arthropoda; class Insecta; order Orthoptera; family Acrididae; genus Schistocerca; species Schistocerca nitens. Next base: position 157,787,638 of record NC_064622.1, on the reverse strand, counting down.
TCCAAAGTCCGACCTGTACCGATTTCAGCCGATTCAGTGCTAGAAAGATCTCATTATAAGTAAATAGTGGTAGGAGGGTAAAACTTATATGCGAATAAGCATAGGAAGGTGATTATAGCCAATAATGTGAGAACTATCTATATTGAATAACTCGTTAATGTCATTCTGGATTGATCTTGATAACAGTGGAAATTTAGTAGACACATCGAGCATGACAATTACGTTTTATTATTATTCACCTGTGATTCTTAAATGTAAGTCTCATTACTGATCAGCAGATTTATGTTCCTGTTGGAGCACAAAAAAGACGAACATGTTCCTCTTTTAAAACTTTGACAGAAAAGTGGGGATCCAGCTGCCTCAGTCCTTATTCCTTCACCAAAAAATTTGGTGTGGGAACATATTCGCATTCTTATAACATGAAACAGTCTAAATCCCTTTACCCTGCCTGTCTTTGTAGTTAAGCCTTCATACTTAGTGTCATCCGTTCACTGTTACTGTCTATGTCTCTCTCCCAAAGTTTCGTTCTTCTCCCAACGATTTACGTTATATCCCACTGCCACTGTCTCCTCTCTCACTACTGCCTTCATCCATCTCTCTTTCTCTTTCATTGCCACTTTCTGTCTCCCAACATAACTTTCTCCTTTCTCTTTCACTCCCACTCGTCCCGCCAGAGCCCTCAGTGATTCACAACCCCACAACGGGCCACAGCAGTCCACCCACCCCACTGCCGCCCCACACCGAACCCAGTGTTATTGTGTGGTTCAGCCCCCAGTAGAACCCCCCCCCCCCCCCACACACACACACACTGAAGAACGTCTCATACCAGATGAATGTAACTCCAAATGTTTGCGTTGTAGAATAATTATGGTGTACGCGTACGTGGAAACGGTGTTTGCGCCGCAATCGCCCACACAGTGTAACAGGCGGAATAAGGGGAACCAGCCCGCATTCGCGGAGTTAGATGACTCCCACTGGTACTGTCTCCTCTCTCTTCCAACATCACTGTCTCTCTGCTAGGCTCTTACTACACGAAAAAGTGGGAATATGTTAACCTGCTAAAATTTTTGTTAAGAAAGGCGTAATGAGGGCTAAGGCAATTAGTTCCCTACTTTTCTGTCAGAGTCTTTGAAAGAGGAACATAAACGCCCATTTTCTGCTCCAGCAAGAGCATTTTTCCGCTGGTTCCCTCCTTTTCTCTACTTTAGGTGAGTAGACTTCAGATAGATCATTTATATACTTCGACTCATTTATATACGTTAACGCATATAAACAACAAATAAGCACGCATAATAGAGGATCAGCGCTAAATCGTCTGCTTTACACTTTTTTTCTGGATGCTCATACATCACAAGTCATTCAAAACTCCCGGCTTTATTGAATTTGCAGTCTTTCCAATTTTAAATAATTTGTAATAGTCATTTTAAGTTCCTTTCAGGCATGTTAATACCTTTTTTTGTCCATTTCTTACTGCAGTACCACTTCGAGCATATTTTTATTACAGAGACATCACGTAGAGTTTTATTGGTGGAAAAATGCTGACTAAAAACACAGTTTGTTGACCTCAGATCGCCTGCGATGACCCTAGAACCACTATAATGTGTTCACTACGTCAGATGGAACTACATTTAGACATCCTTAAATTAGTGCATATTTTAAATGGACATGTACGGTAACTTCGAACCTCCGGATTTCGGTAACGAATAATGATACCTATAAAATTTTCGAAGTTTCCCGAGAATATCATGTTAAGAACATACGGTAGAAGTTCCCACAATCTGCCATGAATAGAAATTATAGAAGTTACCATCACCATGGTTGGTACTTGCGCACCCAGATATCACGATGTTTCGGAGTTTTGTGAGGAGCAAACGGTGCTTGCATAAGCCACCTAAGGTTCAGCCTGGACCACACCTGATGCTAAAGAACCAATCGTTTTGTTGAACTTGCATGGGTTGAAGAAAGTGTGTAATATTTAAATTTTGACCCAGTACTATAGGATAGATAAAGCTTGCCTTTTTTCCCGATAGGTATACAAATGTTCGTTACGCCAAGAGCTATCCAAAACACTTGATCTCATATCTCTACGATGAATAGAATCCGACATATAACCCTCTAAAAAATCGCATTTTCGCGCGCGGTGTTTTTGGAACCCACTGGTAGAATGTCGGTCATCCACGGGCCGATGAATATTCTCTTTTTCAATGCATTTGACTTCCTGTGCTCACAGTTTCCATTAATCTCATATTTCACACTGATTTCCGTATCAGGTACCGGCACTCTGTAACAATCAAAAATTTACTGTCTCACCCCATGCACGCGAGAACGAATAATAATAATAAATTATATACTGTCAAGAGTACAGTTCCCAGCATCTGTCTCCTAGGTTACCAAAGAACTTAGCTGCAGTAGGTATTTCAAGTTCCATACGTTTTATATGTTCGTTATAAAAACCATATCGTACTGGCTGAGTTAAACAACATTAATCTAACCATAGACTCTCATGTGCCTCGCATGTGGACACAGGAACGTCAGAACAGTGCTTTTCATATGTCTGATTCATTCATTCCCGCGCCGTAGAGGACACCATTGCCCGACTCTTTACTTACAATTGTGAATTTTTTTTTTCTTATTCGACCATATCCTTTCGATTCCAGAATGTTTTATGTAAACCATTTTATCTAATTGAAATCTTTCCTTTTCAACTTAAATCTACGTTTTTACATGTCTGTATAGTTGCTGATTATAATTAAATTGCAAGTATTCATAGAAGTCCAGTATGAACTGTGATTATCGTACGGAAGCGGAACTTGGTAGATATTATAACGCGTTAACGCGGAACCGATTTACGTTAAAAAATATAATTCGACTTTTGGCCCCCAGTTGCAAAGTGGCGCTGTGAATGCACGAAAGACGTATAAGAATCCAGAATGATACGCCAAGGTACCGAGTTCGAGTCTCGGTTCAGCACGTAGTTTTAATCTGCCAGGAAGATTCACGTATAGAAATTGTTCCGTAATTTGTAACGGATTAGGAACGGGACGTGGCCAGGAAAAGTCAACCAAGTGAGAAAGGCATAACGTTAGTTTTATTATTAGCTACCACCTACACAGCTTGTTCAAAACGAGCACCGGAGACGTCGACGAGGTACTGTACTGCGCCAAGTTGCAAATCGCAACTAGTGACCAAAATTGGAACTAGGTTTCTTTCTTATTAACGCATTGGCATATATACGAAGTTTCGCTGCCATATGGTAATTACAGTCCAAACTGGACCTCTGCGAGTATCTGCACTTTAATTACCACGGTGTTGATTTAACTGCTTCGTTGTGTTTTGAAGGATCTGAAGAAACTAATGGACGCCGCAGAGGACGGCATCATATTTTTCAGTATGGGTTCTGCTGTAAAGAGCTCAGATTTTCCAGAGGAGAAGCTCCAGGCCTTTATAGGCGCGTTCTCCAGGCTGAAACAACTCGTCCTCTGGAAGTGGGAGAATGACACGATGCCTGGAAAACCACCGAATGTACATCTGAGCAAATGGTTTCCGCAGTCTGATTTGTTAGGTAAGAGTGCCTGTAGCTTTCTTTAAAACAGATTCATTGGTGTCCATGTTTCCATGTAGCTGTCACTGGTCATAAGTAAGTCTGTTGTGTTTTTGATGAGTCTTGGGTTAAATTTAGAATAACCCATTATAAATAGATAAATCATTTCTGTAACTCGTATTTTATATTTTATCATGTCCAAAATAATGAATAGTCCATCTATGGAACAATAAGTATGCGATGAGTATATCTTGTTCCCTCTCGTAACCAGTTATACACTTCTTCCTCGTCTGTTCTATCTACCCGCTCACCATTTTCTACTCTATCTGCCCGCTAAATTTTAACGTATTTCTATCAGCTTTTGGCTACTCTGTGCATTCACGAAGAATTTAGCGCAGGAAGTACCGCTGTAACCGTTCTTTAAGGATTTCGGAATTCTACTGCCCCTGTCATTCACTTTCTCGCTGGGTTTGGGGTTAAAAAAGTTAACTCAGGCAAAACATCATCATTGTCTACCCCGATAGCTGAGTGGTCAGCGTGACGGATTGCCGTCCTACGGGCCCGGGTTTGATTCCCGGCTAGGTCGGGGATTTTATCCGCTCAGGGACTGGGTGTTGTGTTGTCTTCATCATCATTTCATCCCCATCCGGCGCGCAAGTTGTCCAATGTGGCGTCGAATGTAATAAGACCGGCACCAAGGCGGCCGGCCCTGCCTCGAAAGGGGCCTCCCGGCCAATGACGCCAAACGCTCATTTCCATCTCCATCTTCAGCATTTACGTCACCAATGACAACAGTAAAAATTACTTGCGCTAGGCACCGTACAGGAGAACAGACCAACTCACCATGGTTGCATGTTCCATTTTTAATAGGCTTCTAGAAGATCCGAGAAGGCCGGCCGCTTGTGGCCGAGCGAGGAGAACAGACCAACTCACCATGGTTGCATGTTCCATTTTTAATAGGCTTCTAGAAGATCCGAGAAGGCCGGCCGCTTGTGGCCGAGCGGTTCTAGGTACTTCAGTCTGGAACCGCGCGACCGCTACGGTCGCAAGTTCGAATCCTGCCTCGGGCATGGATGTGTGTGATGTCCTTAGGTTAGTTAGGTTTAAGTAGTTATAAGTTCTAGGGGACTGATGACCTGAGATGTTAAGTCCCATAGTGCTCAGAGCCATTTGAACCAGCCAAGATCTGAGAAGAACAGCAGAGGGCCAAGCCCCAGATGAAGTTCGGTAGCCCTCTTCAAGGTGCAAGTTTTATTCTGAACGGCAGTTATTGGTATTTTGTCATAATATATAGTTTATTTTCATATACTGTCGCAAGAAAGGGTATGTTTTATTTATTTTACACGTTTAGTTGTGAAGGAACAAATTCAGGAGCAAATCTCCAAGGACATGGAGTGTGTCAGAACATGATATTACAACATAAAAGTAATAACAGATAAAATAAAATGCTTATGAAACCAAAAAAGACAAGCCATAAGTTTATGTTAACGCAATCAACAATATAACACAGGAATCAGATTAATTTTTCAAGAAACTTTAGTTTTCAAGAAACTTTAGTTTTGCGCATTAGTTTATATTGGCACTTGGGGAAGCTCACCTGGGGCATTACAGCCTGGCAGTATGCTTTCTTTCCTGTCTTCTTGCCGCACCTTGAACAGGCCTATTAAGCTTTTCGATTACTCCCTCATTCATCTGTTGAAATGTCCCAGTGCCCCTGCTACATTTCAATCAGCAAAATTGCATGCTGCGATGCATATAGCAGTGACACTGTTCGTTTTCTCTTGCGATGGTACGTCGGGTATCCGCTGCTTTTGCTTGCTAGCTTGATCGTACTCGAAACAATAACTTCCGGTACTGCGTAGGGCCCAATGGGCCTTATGGCTATCATTGCAGTATTAGTCATAAGCCAGCCCAAAACTGCAGCAGAATCTCTAGTTCCTATTGAACATCTAAATAAGTATTTCGCCACGCCTGCATCTCTGTTTGCCAAAGGCCTTGCCGCAGTGATAAAACACCGGTTCCAGTCATATCACCTCTGTTAAGCGCTGTCGGGGGGAGCTAGCACTTGGATGGGTGACCATCCGGTCTGCCGATCGCTGCTGGCAAGCGGGATGCACTCAGCCTTTGTGAGGCAAACTGAGGAGCTACTTGATTGAGAAGTAGCGGCTCCTCGTAAACTGACACACGGGTGGGAGAGCTGACCACAAGGCCCTCCATATTCGCATCCAGTGACGCCTATGGGCTGAGGATGACACGGCGTCCGGTCGGTACCGTTGGGCCTTCCAAGGCCTGTTCGGACGGAGTTTAGTTTGAATCTCTATTTGACCAATGCGCAAGGATCCAAACCATCGATTCTCTTGAATTTTCAGTTGTTAGTACAAACGAAAAGTGTCATCAGCCGGCAAGCATTAACAGAATCGGGAGCGAGTTGCGCTATTTCGTTCGGCCGTTGCAGTAATCGACAACACAGCAATGCAAATGATCAATTTCTTGGTCGTTCCATTTCTGCCCATAACAACGGATACTTTGAACCATTCTCTGACTTCCAGCATCTTCTCAATAGCCTGGAAGGAGGGGCCCATAGAACCACTACTCAAAAAGGAATCTGTCGAAGAGCCCTCTGACTACAGCCCATTTGCATTCCCCCAGCTTTATCTAACACTTCAGAATACATCCTTTTCGATCAGTTTACAAATTACTTCACTCAAGTAAGCTTCTGGATGAATACCAATCTGCTTTCTGGAAAAATCACAGCACGATGACTGTTCTTATCAAAGTGACTGACAATCTATGGAAAAACAAGAGGCAACTGTTTTGTGCTTTTGGGATTCCAGCAAAGCTTTCGATACTGCCGACTTTGCTATTCTACTTGCTGAACTCAAAGGCCGATACCTTCCTTTGAGTACTGTACAATGGTTCCACTCGCACCTTACATGCCGCACAACAGCGTGTAATAATCAGAACGAAGAGGTCACAGTGGAGGAACGTAGCATGAGGGATCCCACAAGGAACAGTACTTGGTCCATTACTTTTCTCATTACAAGTTAATGATGTGTCGACTATTATCTCCCGTTGCACATATCATTTATACGCTGACGACCTTCAGTTACACATGATTTTAATCCCGACAAACCTTCGTACAGTCATCTAGCACTTAAATGCTGTCTTACCTGCTTCGTCATAGTGACTGAAGAACACGGGTTTGAACCTAAGACATAAGCAGTCTTACTCGCTCAAAAAAAAAAAAGACTTATTACCCCTCGATTAGAGATTTTCTTCTAACCTTAATCCCTAACAGGCCAGAAGTAAACTTTTTCTTCTGTAAAGAGTATGGAGATACGTCTGGACCACCATCGTGTAGACTGGACTAAACACACGAATGTAGTCTGTAAGAAGGTGTCAGCATCACTTCAGTCACTACAGAAATATAATAAAGTATTTCCTCTCGAGCTTAAAGAGTAACTCGTAGAGTCACGAGTACTCCCCATCCTAGATTGTGGTGATACTATTCTCCGTTGCCTATTGTACGGGAGTTCACACTGTGTGGGTGTGGCGATGAAAGCTTGTGCACGTTACATTTACTATTTTGACCTCATCACTTTTGCCTATGAACAATTATCGACAGTATCCGTGGCTGCGTGCCAATAAGTGTAGAGATTATCATAGCTTGTGTTTGCTCTATCGACATCTCAATCATTGCACTCCTTCTTATTTATTTTCTACCTTTGCACTACTATCTGAATAACGCAGAGGAAGCATTCGTTCTCAACAGAGTAAAATTCTCTATGTACCACTGCAGAACGCTGCCTTGCTCTCTAAATAATTTTCTGTATCAGGAACCGGACTTTGGAACAATCTGGCTCAAAATATTGGAGAAATTAAAAACTCTTCAAACTTCAAGAGACAGTTAACGGCCCACCCTATATCACAATATCAATCTCTTCCACATACTTATCTGCAGCTCTCTCTTCCCTCCTCTTGTCTACGCTCTATTGAAATGATCTCCTTTCCTAACACCCATCGTCACTTTCGATTTAATACTCTTCCCTTTCATTCCTCTTACCACTTCTTCTAATACTGAACAAGGTATCAAAAGTTCTAAACTAATCAGTATCATTTTTAATGTCTAGATTATTTTATTATTATTAGTGTTATTATTTTTAATGTTATTGACAATTTTTACTTTTATTAACAACATAAATTATTATTGTTGCGTTTGTTATGGACTATAATACCCAACCAATAGCATTCTTAATGCCTTGGTTATTTTATCATCATTATTAGTGTTACTGTTGTTGTTATTACCAATTATTAGTTTTATTAATAATCAAATTATTATTGCTGTGACTGTTACGTAACGTTTTGTGTGAATTTTTCCTGGAGAGATGTGAGAAGACGTTTTAAGACACTCTGTTTGGGCTAAATAGGAAATAAATAAGTATATACATAAATCTTTTTAATAGTTCGTTTAGCTTGGGAGAATAAAAGCAGTCCGATTCCTTTTAATTTTCTGTATTCTCGTCTAGAAGAATATCTTTATTCCTAGGAAATATGGTTCACTACTTCTTCAGAGATAATATTTTTGCTACTAGAGTGACTTGTGAATATTCTTTTTGTTCTCTCTAATCTTTCATACATTCGTTAAAAAAATATGCCCTGTGGGATGTTATCATTCAACATATAAAATACCTTCATTTTCATAGGAAGTATCATTGCTGCATGAATAATAATTCTTAATGCAATATGGGGTTATTCTAAATATTTAAACTTCAAAACTTGGTATTTATTCAAGTACAAACCCAAACTGAACAAACTTTATACAAATGAAAAGAGGAAGTTTCAAAGACTTTTTATAATATCTGATATCAATTTAACAATTTGTCATCAATAGTTTTTAACAGTTATTTAATAATGAGAAATGTTATAAATGTTCGATGTGGCCACCGTTGGCTCCACGGCTAGCATCGACGCGGTAGCCAAGCTCGACCCACATGTGTGAGAGCGTATCTGCCGTTACTGAGTGCACGGCAGCAGTGATACGGTTTCGCAGATTGTTGAGAGTGGTTGGTAGAGGCGGTATGAAAACAGCTTCCTTCACATAGCCCCAGCAGAAATAGTCGCAGGGTGTGAGATCAGGAGATCTCGGTGGCCAGAAGAGCAGAGGCAGGTCCTCGAGTCCCCTGCGACCGATCCAGCACTGAGGAAGGGAGTCATTCAAAAAGCCTTGTACATCACGGTGCCAATGGGGCGGAGCTCCATCCTGTTGGAAAATGAAGTCCTGGGAATCTTCCATAACTCGAGGAAACAGCCATTCTTCCAACATGTCCAGGTATGCGATTCCCATTACAGTTCTTTCTGCAAAGAAAAATGATCCCTAAACCTTTGTACGGGATACGGCACAGAACACATTGACCTTCGGTGAGTCTCTTTCGTGTTGCAATGGTGAATGTGGATTTTCCAAACCCCATATGTGAACATTGTGTCTGTCGACTTTTCCACTAATGTGTACTGACGCTTTATCACTAAAAACTACACACTCTAGAAATGTGTCATTCTCCATGTTTGGTAGCACAAAATGTGAGACGCTTCTTTTTGTCATTGGAATTGAGAGTCTGCACAAGTTGTAATCGGTAGGGCTTGTACAGCAAACGCCGTCTCAGAACTTTCCATACAATTGCTTCGGATGTTCCAAGTTCTCGACGGGGTCTATTGATAGACTTACTGGGACTGAGCACAGAACTTTTTTGAATCCGTCGGACAACATCCTCTGACACACGCTGTCGACCTGTCCTTTTTCCTTTGCACGCACTTCCAGTCTGTTTAAATTGTTTAAACTTATGGCTAGTGCTTTTGCGAGTTGGTGATTGTTTACCGAATTTGGTACGAAATGCTCGCTGCACTGCACTCAAGAACGCAAAAAAACCTTGTGCTCCACAGTGGCCATCTCATTCACAACTGACAGTGAAAGGGAATGACGGCCCTATTGCCGCGCGAACTCTACCGGCCGCTTCGGAAATCGTCACCGCCCACCCGTCGCCGCCCACCAAAAGCTTTGAAACTTCCTCTTTTCATTGGTATAAAGCTTCTTCGTTTTGGATTTGTACTTTAATACGCACGATTTTTTGAAAATGGGTCCATCATTTAGAAAAACTCTGTATAATATACAATTTCTTATCATTACAGTTACAGATGCACATTTATATTATAGCACGTAATGTCAGTGTGTGTGAACTTGATCAAGACTAAATTAGAAGTAATGCATCTCAACAAGGCGTATCGTATGATGTGTATTACTTGTTAATTTTTTGAGATTTAAGTACATGTTCAGATGTCTAGCTAGGCAGCTCAGTAAAAAAATTTTACGATGGAATTTTGAATTACATGATAGACGTTGAACGGTAAGACCTTTTCGTGGCCGCTGGCTGTCGCGTAATTTGCGGCGTTGGTTGTGGAGCGTCTATGATTGCTGCAGCGAAAAATTTGGAAATATGGGGTAAGGTCTTACGGGACCAAACTACTTAGGTCATCGGTCCCTAAGCCTACACACTACTTAATCTAACTTAAACTAACTTATGCTATGGACAACACACACACCCGCGCGCGATGGAGGACGCGAACCTCCGACCGCGGGAGTCGCACGGACCGTGACAAGGGGCGTAAGACCGCGCGGCTACCCCGCGTGGAGTTGCGTCGACGGTTCTGCCGTCGGAATGTTGCGTCGCTCGTGAGACACGAGAGGTTTTCAAGTATTGTAGATAAATAGTTTTGAAATTTATGTTTCCCTTAATGTTGTAATATACAAACAAAATCATCTGGTTACATAGTAAATCATTTTAACATGTATTATATTACTACAACGTCTTCTCACGAGCCGGCCGGAATGGCCGAGCGGTTTTAGGCGCTTCAGTCTGGAACCGCGCGATCACTACGGTCGCAGGTTCGAATCCTGCCTCGGGCATGGATGTGTGTGATGTCCTTAGGTTAGTTAGTTTTAAGTGGCTCTAAGTTCTAGGGGACTGATGACCTCAGAAGTTAAGTCCCATAGAGCTCAGAGCCATTTGAACTATTTTGAATCTTCTCACGAGCAATCCCCGAGGCGGAAAGTACAGCAGTGGGAAATGTCCAACATCTTGTCACACTACAGTCTCTGGTAAGTTCATCCTCTTCGAATTTCCATCCGGAAATCTGAACGGGGCTATAGTTTCCCCTAGAAGAACCAACTTAAGATTATTTTTTCCGACTGCATGTACTGTAGATATATCTTATATCTAATGTGTTCAGCGTCCATGTACTATTCATCAGTTTTTATTCTTGTGCCTTTGGTGTCACTTTTCGTACCAGACCCTAGAATACTGTACCCCTAAACGCGCAGCCATCCTGTGCTATTCAGAACACAGGTGGCATTACAGTGCTAATGAATCATTATTTGGCGATGGATTATTCTAACAACTGTGAAACTTCCAACAACCAGAGAGAGCGCTAAAAATGAATTAGAACAAGCACATGCAGTGTAATGTACGAACAAAAACGGTTAAGACTGTGAGGAGATGGCATGGACATTGGTCCAACAATGTCTTATGTTCCCCAAATGGAAAGATCAGTACTGTACGAAGGTTAATCTACATAGGCATCTACATCCATACTCCGCAAGCCACCCGACGGTGTGTGGCGGAGGGTACCCTGAGTACCTCTATCGGTTCTCCCTTCTATTCCAGTCTCGTATTGTTCGTGGAAAGAAGGATTGTCGGTATGCCTCTGTGTGCGCTCTAATCTCTCTGATTTTATCCTCATGGTCTCTTCGCGAGATACACGTAGGAGGGAGCAATATACTGCTTGACTCTTCGGTGAAGGTATGTTCTCGAAACTTTAACAAAAGCCCGTACCGAGCTACTGAGCGTCTCTCCTGCAGAGTCTTCCACTGGAGTTTATCTCTCATCTCCGTAACGCTTTCGCGATTACTAAATGATCCTGTAACGAAGCGCGCTGCTCTCCGTTGGATCTTCTCTATCTCTTCTATCAACCCTATGTGGTACGGATTCCACACTGCTGAGCAGTATTCAAGCAGTGGGCGAACAAGCGTACTGTAACCTACTTATTTTGTTTTCGGATTGCATTTCCTTAGGATTCTTCCAATTTCCTTAGGATTCTTCCAGTGTGGCATCTGCTTTACCGACGATCAACTTTATATGATCATTCCATTTTAAATCACTCCTAATGCGTACTCCCAGATAATTTATGGAATTAACTGCTTCCAGTTGCCGACCTGCTATTTTGTAGCTAAATGATAGGGGAACTATCTTTCTATGTATTCGCAGCACATTACACTTGTCTATATTGAGATTCAATTGCCATTCCCTGCACCATGCGTGAATTCGCTGCAGATTCTCCTGCATTTCAGTGCAATTTTCCATTGTTACAACCTCTCGATTCACCACAGCATCATCTGCAAAAAGCCTCAGTGAACTTCCGATGTCATCCACAAGTTCATTTATGTATATTGTGAATAGCAACGGTCTTATGACACTCCCCTGCGGCACATCTGAAATCACTCTTACTTCGGAAGACTTCTCTCCATTGAGAATGACATGCTGCGTTCTGTTATCTAGGAACTCTTCAATCCAATCACACAATTGGTCTGATAGTCCAAATACTCTTACTTTGTTCATTAAACGACTGTGGGGAACTGTATCGAACGCCTTGCGGAAGTGAAGAAACACGGCGTCTACCTGTGAACCCGTGTCTATGGCCTTCTGAGTCTCGTGGACGAATAGCGCGAGCTGGGTTTCACACGACCGCCTTTTTCGAAACCCATGCTGATTCCTACAGAGTAGGAACAGTAAAACGAAGTCATTGTGTGAAAATAGGTAATAGTGTGTCTCGTTGGCGACAGAAAACACAATACCACCATATGAGAAACTAGGCAGAATGGCCTTCTGGAAGTATGTATGTCACAGCTTTGTGCTTTGATAGTGACGAGCATGTCGAAGCAGAGGAGAGAAGAAGGTCATATAAAACAATGGGAGGAAAGTGAACCGCGCTATGTGGCCACAGAATGGGATGGCCGCCTTCTCTTACGTATGGCCATAATGGACCACACAGGTCGATGACTCGATGTTGGAACACTGCGGTCTGAATGTTAATGCGACAATGGTTTGACGCAATAAGTTGACAGTTGGACTGGTGGCACGCAAGCAACTGTATAGTCTTTCGTTGACCAGAAACTACAAACATCTTACACTGCAAAGAGCACACTTTGCTGGAATGCGGAGTGGTAAAAGGCATTTCTTTTTGTCACGTCCGACATCAAACTGTCCTAAAGCAACGGGTGCACGGGTGTTAGTCACAGCCTTGATGCTTGCCGCACTTATTTTGATTTGTGTCGCCATTCATTCTTTTCTTAACTCAGAAACGGTACCTCAGTCGGTAGAGAATTTGTCCAAGAAAGTCAAATGTTTCGAACCCCGGCCCGGCACGCAGTTTTACTCAGCCAGGAACTTTCAAATCAGCGCACCACTCTGTTCTAGATAGAAAATTAGTGCTGTAAACACTCCCTAGGCTGCGGCTGTTTCCCACAATACCGTTTTCATTTTTCAGGAGCGCTAGACTCCTTAATTATGCAGGAGAACTTTTGTGAAAGTTTGCATGGTAGGAGATGTACCGGAGGAAGCAAAACTGTGAGGGCCAATCGTGAGCCGTGCTTGGAGAGGGCAGTTGGTAAGAGCATTTGTCAGCTAATGGCAAAGGTTTCTGGTTCGTGTCCCGATCCGGCACGCAGTTTTAAACTGTCAGAGAGTTTCAGCAGTATATGTACCAGTAACAAATACTGTTACAATACACTACACTTACTCTCAGACATACGCGCGCATTTCTGTATTACTGTACACCATCTTAACGCTTACCATTTCACTCACACAAAATTAACTCACATCAGACTTCTCATGCCACATTCCTCGTTATACTTCACTCAATCTACATCGTTCACTTTATTCTCCTCGATTCAGTTACTCCACTTCATTCACTCGACACTCGTCACGCATTGAACTTACTTCCTCGTCACACGCGACAACTCTTTTTTGAACTACATTTCTAAGAGACGTGTCATACTCGATGTTTTTATCATTGATATGTTTCCACTTACGTTCATATGTCGACGATACTCTATGTTTATCGCATCCCCATCACAAAGTTTTTAAGTTTGTTTCTTGTATTATACGAGGGGCGTTCAGAAAGTAAGCTCCGATCGGTCGCGAAATGGAAACGACTATGAAAATCCGATAAAGCTTTGCACAGATGTGTTGGGTAGTGTCTCTAGTATAACCCCAGTTAGCATCACGTCGCTCTTCTCATTTCTGAGCTCGCAGTGAGTGCGTAAAGATGTCTAGAAAATAGTGTCTGCCGCCAAGTACGAGGGCCTGGTGAGAAATTTCGCCTGAAGCTATGCGGCTAACATTACATAACTGTCGTGCTGTTTCTTCTTCAAGACAATTCTCAGCCGCATTCTGCAGGGGCAATGAAGATGCTCCTGCATCGTTTTCAAATGGAAATGTGAGATTACCCACAATACAGTCCGCAATTGTCTCCCCCTGAGTTTCATCTCTGGTCACATGAACCGCTGTCTTTGAAGACAACATTTTGACACAGACAACGAGGTGTAGGCCAGCGTGGAGAATTGGCGGAAAGCACTGGCGGCTGCCTTCTATGATGAGGCTATTGAAAAGTTGGTACAACGCTATGACAAAAGTCTAAGTCAGAACGGCGACTACGTAGAGAAGTAGCTGAAAGGTGTAGCTAATTGTTACAAGTAAAACATTTCTGATGTTCACTGTGGTTTCAATTTGGCAATCAATCGGAGCTTACTTTCTGAACAGGCCTCGTAGAAAGCACTCTCTCACTCCAAACGCAACATTATATTTTTTCGTTGTAATTGTAATTAATTTTGAGTAACTAGTATCTTTAATGCCATCATGTTTGTATACTTCTCATATGTAGTCCTGTTAAAATGTGATGTACTTTGTCAGGCAGCGTGTTATTAAATAGTAAAACACCCAACACCACAATTAGCTTAACGTTTTTGTTTATTTTATTTTATCGATTCTGTGAACATCTACGTGAATTAGTGTTTCGTTCCTCTTCAACTCCATTCCGTAAAACTTGAAACGGGGCTCCTATTTGAGACCGTGACATGTACTTTATTATTTGCTGTAAATAGTTGAAGATAGATAAGGTGTTGTTCCGATAAGAAACTTTATGTGCACGTATATGGTGGAAGTGGCGTAGTCACTTCAAAAAATTATTGTATATCACTTTAACGCTCATGTCAGCGATGTACTTTTTCAGCCCACAAGAACATGAGACTGTTCATGTCTCACGGAGGACTGCAGAGCACTCTGGAAGCGACGGCTCGGGGAGTTCCGCTGATCGGCATGCCAGTGATGGCTGAGCAACGTTACAATGTGCAGAGGGTCGTCAAGCACGGTTACGGGATCAGGCTGGACCTCACCAACGTAACTGCCCAGTCTGTGGAGTGGGCTGTTTACGAAGTTTTAAGTAACCCAAAGTGAGTCGTTTTGTAACTTTGTGTGTTCTGAAAACTTGTAGGGGGTAAGGAAACATTTTCTGACTGCGATTTAATTACAACATGACAGGGAGACAGGTTTGAAGTTAATGGCTGCAGCTGCAGTTTATCTGTCGTTTCCTGCTTAGTTACGTATCTCAATGTTCTATTACCTTTGAAAGGAATCGAATCCATCTGAAGTTGAAATTTAAAGTTACGTGTTCCACTAATGTCCTATAATTATGAAAATAATGCATTTTTTGGGTTCCTATCCTCCTCCCCCCCCTTCCCCCTCCCAATAGTAAGATAAAATGAATTACTAGATGAATCTAAACAGCATAAAGTTGCTAGAAAAAAAAGGTGAAAGAAGAACATTAATCTCAGATTCAACTTAATAGTTCTCAGTTGACTCTGACTGTGATTCATTAATCTCTATGGAACACCAAATCTCGTTGTGAACTTCACTTTCTTAAAATTAAGACGAACATCAGTATGAATGAATGGCATGCGTGGAATAATGAGTATTTCTTTCTCGTGTTAGAACTATCTCTTCAATGATATTTTCCAGCAACATATTAGTACATAACTTTTACCTGCGGAAAGATTTTGATGGATTGAGGTTAAATAGTTACTTGTTGAAGGTCCTTGAAAGATACGCTCGTTTCTCCAACTGCCCAGACTTCTGTCCAAGTGTTTAGGTGTATATCTCATCAGCCCTACCAACAATCAGACTAGAGGCCACGAAACGATACGAAGTATCAGTCTTTGTCGATTGTTTCTAACCGCTCCCACTCCTAGAGGTGGAAGCACTGTCTTACACGTATTTGTTTTAGCTCATATCTCAAACATGTACTGCGTTTGGCTAAAATTGCTCGAGGCGTTTCAAACTTGTGATGGGGCACTAAAAAACTCATACATACGTATTTTTTTCCATACGAGGGATAGTTATCAAGTTTCAATCGTCCCCTCGATAATACAAGCTGCGACTAAGAAATTTGTCCTTTTCTATATATTCATCCTTCATTGCGACATGGTATCGTTATAACGAATTTCACTCGTGGAACACCAGCAAAAGGAATATGCAATAAAAATTTTTGTAGTACTATTGATCGATCACCTATCTTTAAATTGGTTCATACAGTTCTGTGTTCAGTAGGATGTGACTTGAACCAGAAAAGTAGAGTGTGAGGTGCAGGCAATTTGTGAAACAGAATGTAGAAAGTTTTGGGCTATATGTATTGAAACGAAATAGTGTACAAACATTGGTATCATAAGTCTTCTTAAACATTTAACTTGAACAAGGGTTTTTTCTGCTCGATATCGCTTGTTTTTGTGAAGAAAATATCAGAACATTAATTTACGATACATACTCCTATTTGTTACTTCTAAAAAGTAAAATCGTTTGTCTTGAATGGCTGGGAGTCCCCGAAGCGTATTTTCAGACGCCTAATTGCAAAAATATTCTCTATTCTCGGTGCACGCAGACATCTTCCCGCAGCGAAGTATGAGAGCCGTGCGCGTATATCCCAGGCTGCGACGTGGCCGCGAACAGAAAAGTGACCCAGAAAGTGTAGAATAAACTTCTTTATTTCCGTCTGTGATCACAAACTTGTTAGGTCCTTAGACTACCGATTTTGGTCAGCACTAACCATCTTCAAGTCTGGAACAAAGCATTGGAAAAACACAAATACAACTAGTGGATTGTCCACAGGTTAAAACAATAAAATGGGCCATAATGAAAAGTGATACTAACGTACATGTGAAATTTATGCGCATTAAATTTGACGGGGCCTGTTTTTAAAAAAATGTTCTAATAAAATGGAGCCATAGTGGCATCGTCAAAAGATAAAAATCAGCTTAGCATCGTCGCACATAAATAAAATACGGTATATACTAGAATCATGGCGTTAGAACGCTACTGTCCATAAGAAATTGCTGTGCAGTAGCCACAAAATGTTTGTGCCGCAAGCTCATTAGATGTCGCTACTGTAGGTGTACACTTATTCTTGAGTCATATAATTGCAAGATATGGTATATGCGAGCTAACATAACATAGATGTTGGGGCTCACATGCGGATCCTCTTCGTCGAAATGTCTTGGCTCAAACTCGTGCCACGTTACACGCCCTAAATTAGACACTTGTGACCCTTTGGTTAAATTGTTTGGCTGATGGCAAGTTGGCTAAACACAAAGTTAATACAACATATAATTACAGTAACAATGATATCGGGAACTAAATTAACGACCCATAAATGATGTAGGCCACATAGTTGCGATTTGTTTAGAAGAATGTTTATTCAGAAAGCAAACTAATAGCGAAAGTGGTCATATTTAGAGTTACTGTTAAACTCGAGCGAATATCCATTTGACACTGTTCGATCATGCACAATCTCATCGCGAAACACAAGTCCGATACCCGACCTCGTCATTTACACCAAAAGGTAGAGTTCACACCAAGCGCGCGTCTGCTCACAGCTCTGAGACTAAGTCCCGCGATACCACAAAACGCGAAATTTTTTAAGTCGTTTCACTTCCTAGCTGCCTAAAGAACGACTGTCCGCTTTCGCGTCTCACTCCGAACTTTGGTGTCTGGACCAGAACTGTCCGCTTTCGCATCTGCACCAGCACTGTCCCTCTGCCCGTCTCCGGCCGCGTTTCCCGCGCGCCGAATATCCTCGCTCAACTGACTAGTGCAGTTCCCTTTCCTGAAGTCGTCCATCTGATTGGCTACAGCTTATTATACATTATACTACATTTTAACGTATTTAAATAATCAAAGCTTGACCACTTTCACGTTCTAAATAAAGTAACAATAATATCCATTGTTAAATTCTTTTATATAAAACCAATACTTAGAATGTCATGGCTAGTAGCCTTGCACCAATGTGCTTTCTGATAAATAAAGAGAGAACAAAAGTAACTATTACGCACTAAACTTTACTACAAATATTATATTACCGACTGATTCAATAAGGTGTCATGCTGTCATCGTTCAGTGTGTTTTGTGTGGAGGAAATAATGATCTGATGCTTAACTGAAAATACTGATAATTTAAATTTACTATATCTTTTAAACAAACGAAGTTACAAAGTTGATATTTACAACATTTCTCATTTCAATGATGCGCTTCTATATGAAATGTCGATCATTAAGATCGATTAAAGCGTTCAGATTTTAGATTTCAGGTCTTTGTTACAAAAATTTTGAATTTCACTTCAACGGTGGTTTCATTCCCTGCATTACTAGAGAATTAAATAGTTTTCATAAATGTTTCCCTTTAGAGCCAATCATAGGTCCAACATATTTAACACTGCTACGTGTCTGGCCACAAATGGCTTCTACGGGGTTTCCCTATGACGTAGGTTCTCGTCTGTCTCACTCGCACACTACAGCGCGATAGAAGCCTGTGAATTTCCCCATCTCGTGGCGAACCTGCGCTCTTTGTGGCACACAGTCGTCGACGACCGGGTTCTTTTCACAATTCCTGAAGACTGACTCTTTCGGACATATACACTCCTGGAAATTGAAATAAGAACACAGTGAATTCATTGTCCCAGGAAGGGGAAACTGTATTGACACATTCCTAGGGTCAGATACATCACATGATCACACTGACAGAACCACAGGCACATAGACACAGGCAACAGAGCATGCACAATGTCGGCACTAGTACAGTGTATATCCACCTTTCGCAGCAATGCAGGCTGCTATTCTCCCATGGAGACGATCGTAGAGATGCTGGATGTAGTCCTGTGGAACGGCTTGCCATGCCATTTCCACCTGGCGCCTCAGTTGGACCAGCGTTCGTGCTGGACGTGCAGACCGCGTGAGACGACGCTTCATCCAGTCCCAAACATGCTCAATGGGGGACAGATCCGGAGATCTTGCTGGCCAGGGTAGTTGACTTACACCTTCTAGAGCACGTTGGGTGGCACGGGATACATGCGGACGTGCATTGTCCTGTTGGAACAGCAAGTTCCCTTGCCGGTCTAGGAATGGTAGAACATTGGGTTCGATGACGGTTTGGATGTACCGTGCACTATTCAGTGTCCCCTCGACGATCACCAGTGGTGTACGGCCAGTGTTGAGGTCGCTCCCCACACCATGATGCCGGGTGTTGGCCCTGTGTGCCTCGGTCGTATGCAGTCCTGATTGTGGCGCTCACCTGCACGGCGCCAAACACGCATACGACCATCATTGGCACCAAGGCAGAAGCGACTCTCATCGCTGAAGACGACACGTCTCCATTCGTCCCTCCATTCACGCCTGTCGCGACACCACTGGAGGCGGGCTGCACGATGTTGGGGCGTGAGCGGAAGACGGCCTAACGGTGTGCGGGACCGTAGCCCAGCTTCATGGAGACGGTTGCGAATGGTCCTCGCCGATACCCCAGGAGCAACAGTGTCCCTAATTTGCTGGGAAGTGGCGGTGCGGTCCCCTACGGCACTGCGTAGGATCCTAAGGTCTTGGCGTGCATCCGTGCGTCGCTGCGGTCCGGTCCCAGGTCGACGGGCACGTGCACCTTCCGCCGACCACTGGCGACAACATCGATGTACTGTGGAGACCTCACGCCCCACGTGTTGAGCAATTCGGCGGTACGTCCACCCGGCCTCCCGCATGCCCACTATACGCCCTCGCTCAAAGTCCGTCAGCTGCACATACGGTTCACGTCCACGCTGTCGCGGCATGCTACCAGTGTTAAAGACTGCGATGGAGCTCCGTATGCCACGGCAAACTGGCTGACACTGACGGCGGCGGTGCACAAATGCTGCGCAGCTAGCGCCATTCAACGGCCAACACCGCGGTTCCTGGTGTGTCCGCTGTGCCGTGCGTGTGATCATTGCTTGTACAGCCCTCTCGCAGTGTCCGGAGCAAGTATGGTGGGTCTGACACACCGGTGTCAATGTGTTCTTTTTTCCATTTCCAGGAGTGTAGTTAAATGCGAGCTAAATGTTCGTTAACTCACATATAAAAAGAGCAATACTATTGGTAAGTCTGTAGGGGGCTTACCAGGTGTTCAAAATGGTTCAAATGGCTCTCAATACTATGAGACTTAACATCTATGGTCATCAGTCCCCTAGAACTAAGAACTACTTAAACCTAACTAACCTAAGGACATCACACAACACCCAGTCATCACGAGGCGCTTACCAGGTGTCTAACTCACTACAGTAATAAAATGCAATGAATTAAGAACACGGCCAAAGTTAGATTGTTAAAAAGGAAATAGGTAAGTGACGCGATTCTGTTGCGCTCCTGAGGCGAATTCTGAATAAAAATGTAATTGACATACTTAAGACCAAGCTTTCGGAGTTGACAGAATAATATAAAAATGATGAAACAAATGGGGAAAGAAGCCTAATAAATGAAAACAGACTGTAGAAAGCAATCAGTGCCCTCTGTTGGTGTGATGGCCAAAATGCCACGTGGGCGAGAAGTGGTCAGAGGAACGTAATCGCCAGAGGACTCCTCGTACCCTGCGACATGCCATTCGAAGAAAAGCGTTATGAAAGACCGTACCAATCAAGTAGTAGGATTATCTGCTTGACACACATGTAACTGAAAATGTTATCTATCTGAAGATGGGCATGGTAGTCCGAAACCTGTTATGGCACTAAATTAAAACACTGAAAGAGTATTTTTGGTTGGTTGCGTCATTCACCAACTATCATTAACGTCCGCAGTGTTCACGAGAACTGACATGCATTAAATAACAACTCATTATGATTAATTTTGCAGTTTAACGTATTTCTAAGACATTCGTAGAATATTTATACCTTATCACGTGAATGTACGTAATGTAAGAAAAAAAAACCATTTGTCTTAAAAGGCATTAAATGGTCTGCCCACTGTTCTGTGTCTCGTGTACTGCTGACGTGAAATCCACACATGGTTTCACTGAACTTAATAACATTTATATCACCCTCAGATTCAAGTTTGCTTAAAGCACTTTTTATAACAGTTCTTATAAAGTATGGTATGAATCTGGTTTTTCGTTTTTATGTCATATTCACTCTTAAATCATGAAATGCTTCTCCAACCTCTCAAACTGTAACATGCTGTTCTTCTACCTTCAATACTGGTGCATCAAAAGTCCGACAATATTCATGCCAACGAAATACACGTAAAATAATTAAGGTTGGTTGGTTGGTTGGTTTGTGGGATTAAAGGGACCAGACTGCTACGGTCATCGGTCCGAAAATAATTAAGGCTACCCCAAAGCAAATCCAGCTCAGTAATACCAACTTCAGCGCAAGTATTACTGAAGATCTCGAGCTTGAACGCGTCATGAAATAGACAGTGTGAACGCATTTCGTAATACACCGTGCCATGGTATGTTAGGTTAGGGAAGTGATATTGAAATGATAGATACTTGCTAGAAATACAGAAAGTTATTTGTTGAAACCTCATGTCACCGAGAATTTGATTAGATTTCCAAAAACCGAAACACTTAGGTGTCCTGACAGAAACCGGCTGGCCGCGGGCAGCTGCTCGTTCTCCCACCGGTGGGCATCATAAAAGAATCCATAGAAAGAAGGACTCGTGAAAATATGGTCATTACAAACGAAGGATACCAGATTAGTTCGACACGCAGTCCTTCACTAGCGCCGGCCGCGGTGGTCTCGCGGTTCTAGGCGCGCAGTCCGGAACCGTGCGACTGCTACGGTCGCAGGTTCGAATCCTGCCTAGGGCATGGATGTGTGTGATGTCCTTAGGTTAGTTAGGTTTAAGTAGTTCTAAGTTCTAGGGGACTGATAACCACAGCAGTTGAGTCCCATAGTGCTCAGAGCCATTTGAACCATTTGAACCTTCACTAGCGGCAATCCGAGGCGAGCGCGCTCAGCAACACCCAGCAATACAAGACGCATCCCGAATGCCCTTCAGCGCATCCGCTTCGCCCTAGCAGTGCAATCTCACACCCTCCCTGCCCGCCGGCAGTGCAGTATCCGCTCTGTCATCCCGTACCTTTGGCCAGAAGCAGCAGCAGATGGGTTAGGAAATTGCCATCACATGCGTAGGCTACCGTTAAAACCTCAGCACAAACGGCTACTAGTGGCGTGGAGCCGTGACCGGCAAGCATGAACCCCTGATGAATGGCATCGCATTGCGTTCAACGATGAATACTGGTTCTGCACTACCCCTGATCACCACTGTTGGCGATAATGACGGTGACTTGGGGTGAGGTCGCTTTCTTCCAAGTTTTTGGAGAGGCAGAGCGGTGTTATTCAGGTCACGGCCGGTAGTCGCTTACGGAACTCTGACGGCACAATGGTGCGTCGCGAATATCGTGCGTCCTCAAGTCTTACCTCTCATGCGAAATTATTGTCGTGCCACTTTTCAACAGGATAATGCTGTCCCACACATGGCACGGGTCTCTATAAAGTGTCTACATAATGTTGAGGTTTTCCCTCATCCAGAAAGACCCCCAGATCCGTCGCCCAGCAAAGCATGTGTGGCATCATAGCGGACGTCAACTCTGCCCCACTGCCAGTATCCAGGACATCAAGTACCAGTTACAACAGCATGTGGGCAAACTTGCCTCAGAGGAGGTTACAGCTGCTTCATAACACGCTTCTCAGCTGAATCATTGCGTGTATCCAGGTCAGAGGGGTGCAACGTCAAGTGGGCTCATGTTGCCAAGTTCTTCATAAATTTACTTCAATTAGATAATCACTAAAATAACGTCATAAACCCTATTAACCAGTGAAATTTTATTTCCTTTTCACCTTCTGGCTACTTCGCTTTTTTTGCCAGTCAGTATATTTCAGTTAGCGCTCCAGAATACCTTATTATACTTTTGATAATCTCTTGCATGGCTTGCACAATAAGTGACCTCCGGCATACGAGGAAAAATTACAGTTCTTCTGATGTCATCCATACTGTCTCAAATACGTCACAGAACACCGTCAGCCGCGTGGTTTGAGGCATCATGTCACGGACTGCGCAGCCCCTCCCGCCAGAAGTTCGAATCCTCCCATGGGTATGGGTTTGTGTGTTGTTAGCATAAGTTAGTTTAAGTAGTGTGTAAGTCTAAGGACCGATGACCTCAGCAGTTTGGTCCCTTAAGAATTCACACGCATTTGAACATCTGAACACCGTCAACGTCAGAACTATACTGTTGATTTCGTAAAATTCAATTCAAATTCAATTTTCCGATTTATGGTGCTTAGAAACTTCAGAATGTTGAGCTGACTTGAACAGGTTATATGTGGAAACAGTCAACTTTGTTCATCATTACGCAAATAATACGAACAGTCGTTTCTTAGGAAACAGGAGTATAATGTTGTGTACAGCGTGGATTTGAATAGAATTTTCTTAATCACAAAAGGAACGTAGTTGATTTCCTCCTATTAAGAATAGAGATTGTATTTTGTAAGTGTATTAAAATAATAATAACCGGAGTTTATCATTGATAGTGTGACCTTTTGTTGACATGCCCATTACAGCTCGTAGACTATTTTTGTTTTTAAGTGTATTGTATTGTGAGTATGTGCGATTCCTGCACAACAATTAAATGGTTTTTTCCGGTCGAAGGGCAGAAAGATACTAACTGTTTCATCCTACTGATTGCATTTATCTGGAGGTTGACCAAAAATTTCTCCCTCTTAACGTACATACTAAACATCGGTAGAATGAGAGTTCAGGAAGCTAAAATTTTATTGGACGAACAACTGAATATCTCTATTATTCTTACAGTGAAAGTCAGTCTGACGTTTGCATCTCCTTCAATAACTATTACGCAGCCAGTCCATCTTAAATCGTCCCGCACTCAAAAATCTATATGTTTAATGGTCTGGACTGTTTGAGCGGTTTCTTCACAATGTTGTATTCAGGTAATATAAAGACCTTCTGTCTACTGAAAGCCAGTAGGATTATATTTTGGTAGATAAGTCGTTAGAAGTCTTTTGAAGTTGAATATCTGATGAATTTCTCTGATTTAGCATAACAGATCGTTCCAAAGTTGGGTCTGAGTCACTGGAACGACGTACCTAAGCGCTACTTGATGGACTAGGACAGAAAGGAATTTGCTCCTGTTGGAAGGAGTGTTTCTACTGTATCGCTCAAACAAGAGTGTTAAAGTCGAGGAGATATGAGAGACTGTATGCACTGATGAGACAACAGAGCAAACAGAGCGGATGGAAGTCACCACGCTTGTGCGTAGGTAGCTGCCAACAGCTGTCCATTAGATGGTGAAATTTTATCAAACAGACCGTCATCACAGATGTTTAGTATATAACATATTTACATTTATTTTGATAACAATGGTTCGTATTTTGTTTTCCAATTTTTCACTAAACGACAACTCTGAATACTGCTTGTATGGGAATCTGTGTCATAAACAATTGTGTAAATAGAAATCTGTTCACGTATTTAAATCGTTCTAACAAGTATAAAATAATTTCTCCTAGCCCCATACAGATTTCTAACCCCTTACAGACACTTCTGAAAAACAGTAAGTGTGAAATTTTAATAGCTATCAAAACACTTGGAAGATTTAAAACGAAAAATATGGGGTGCATGCAGTAGATAACAATAAGGAGGTGAACTATTCATGGAATAGTTAGTCAATAGTAATGAGGTGAACTACTTATGTACCAGTTATGTATTGCATGCGCCCTATGTTTTTCATTCTAAATCTTACAAGTATTTTCAAAGCTATTAAAAATTCACGATCAGAAAATTTCAATACTGTATGTTAGAAATCTATATTGGGTAAGGAGTAAATATTTTATACATTTTAGTCTGATTTGAAAGCTTTTTATTTAAATTATTATTTTCTGAGTCCTACACTTGTGTGTATGAAGTTTTTCAGTTGTATTCAGACATTTTGATGAGACTGCGACAGAGAAATGGAGTAAATTTCAGGCTTATTTAAGTTTCTCTTCAGCTGACTCTACAAGTTTCTTGTTTCCTCTTATGCATATCTCGCGAAAATGTCGTAAAGGTAAATATTAAAAATATTTGGGATGACACGGATGTTTACCAGGAATCGTTATTCCAGCGAACCATTAACGACTGGAACAGGGAAACAGAGACTGGCAGTGGTACACACAGTACTCTCCGTCATACAGCAGACATGAAAGCGAGGCAGTA
This sequence comes from Schistocerca nitens, assembly GCF_023898315.1. Lineage (NCBI taxonomy): Eukaryota > Metazoa > Arthropoda > Insecta > Orthoptera > Acrididae > Schistocerca > Schistocerca nitens. Next base: position 157,762,448 of record NC_064622.1, on the reverse strand, counting down.
TTCCATTATCATCCAGTTCTGAGCAATAGTGAAAGTTTCAGGTGTGTAGCACATTGCGAAGTTAGTTTAAAATTAGCTGCAAAATTGTAACCTAACAGACAGACAGATGAGAAGGTGATATCCTTCCCTTCTACCCCTCTTTCTCTGCTCAGCCTGCTGTCATATGGCCGAAACCATATTCTAATACGATACTGGCCATTAAAATTGCTACACCACGAATATGTCCTGCTACAGACGCGAAATTTAACCAACACGAAGAAGATGCTGTGATATGCAAGTGATTAGCTTTTCAGAGCATTCACACAAGGTTGACGCCGGTGGCGACACCTACAACGTGCTGCAATGAGAAAAGTTTCCAACCGATTTCTCATATACAAACAGCAGTTAACCGGCGTTGCCTGGTGAAACGTTGTTGTGATGCCTCGTGTAAGGAGGAGAAATGCGTACCATCACGTTTCCGACTTTGATAATGGTCGGATTGTAGCCTATTGCGATTGCGGTTTATCGTATCGCGACATTGCTGCTCGCGTTGGTCGAGATCCAATGATAGTTAGCAGAACATGGAATCGGTGGTTTCAGGAGGGTAATACGGAACGCCATGCTGGATCCCAACGGCCTCGTATCACTAGCAGTCGAGATGACAGGCATCTTATCTGCATGGCTGTAACGGATCGTGCAGCCACGTCTCCAGCCCTGAGTCAACAGATGGGCACAACAACCATCTGCACGAACAGTTCGACGACGTTTGCAGCAGCATGGACTATCAGCTCGGAGACCATGTCTGCGGTTACCCTTGACGCTTCATCACAGACAGGAGCGCCTGTGATGGTGTACACAACGATGAACCTGGGTGCACGAATGGCAAAACGCCATTTTTTCTAATTAATCCAGGTTCTGTTTACAGCATCATGATGGTCGCATCCGTGTTTGGCGACATCGCGGTGAACGCACATTGGAAGCGTGCATTCGTCATCGCCATGCTGGCGTATCACACGGCGTGATGGTATGGGGTGCCATTGGTTACACGTCTCGGTCACCTCTTGTTCGCATTGACGGCACTTTGAACAGTGGACGTTACATTTCAGATGTGTTACGACCCGTGGCTCTACCCTTCATTCGATCCCTGTGAAATCCTACATTTCAACAGGATAATGCACGACCGCATGTTGCAAGTCCTGTACGGGCGTTTCTGGATACAGAAAATGTTCGACTGCTGTCCTGGCCAGTACATTCTCCAGATCTCTCACCAATTGAAAACGTCTGGTCAATGGTGGCCGAGCAACTGGCTCGTCACAATACGGCAGTCACTACTCTTGATGAACTGTGGTATCGTGTTGAAACTGCATGGGCAGCTGTAACTGTACACACCATCCAAGCTCTGTTTGACTCAGTGCCCAGGCGTATCAAGGCCGTTATTACGGCCAGAGGTGGTTGTTCTGGGTACTGATTTCTCAGGACCTATGCACCCAAATTGCGTGAAAATGTAATCACATGTCAGTTCTAGTATAATATATTTGTCCAGTGAATACCCGTTTATCATCTGCATTTCTTCTTTGTGTAGCAGTTTTAATGGCCAGTAGTGTACTACAAACACAACAGACAAGTTCGCGCTGCATGCTAAATGTCACGCATAAGAAAACTTTTTCACCCCTACCGTCTCTAATAACCGAACACACTAACAAGAAAGCTAGTTAATACCGCATTTCCATCCAGTTAGGCGCTATCTTTAAAATTTCGAATCTCCAGCTCACCAGGAAGTTAGTTTGTAATCAACAGCAAAATTTATACCGAAAATACAGGCAGAAATAAAATGATATCCATCTCGTCTTTCCCCCTCTGTAAAGTTATCCAAGACCCTCCACTCATATACCAACTGGAATGCGTTCTGATACTACCTGCATAGCACGCTGGGCCTGTAGGACAGCCGAGTTGTCAGGCACTACAATCTTTTTTCGCCCCAGCCTCCACCCCTACCACCTGCACCGACAAAACAATGAGAAAGTTGCATTGTCACTCAGTTCCGAACTGTGTCTATAATTTCAAGTGTTCAGCACATCGGGAAGTTAGTTTAAAATCAGTCGCAAAATTCATACCTAATAAAACTTGGTAAAATCTGTGGAACCGGTGTAAATGTCGATTCTCCCCAACAAATTTTGTAAACCTTCGTAGTTATTGCACAGAACATGTCTGTTTGCAGGTACCGCGAGAACGCTAAGCTGCGGTCCCGCCTGTTCTGGGACCGTCCAGAGAGCCCTGTGGAGACGGCCGTGTACTGGACAGAGTACGTGCTGAGGCACCGGGGCGCCCCCCACCTGCGCAGCGCCGCCCTCCACCTCAGCTGGTACCAGTACCTCCTGCTGGACGTCGCTGCCCTGCTGCTATCTGGAGCACTCCTAGTTCTTACAATCGCTGTCGTGGCAGTCAGGACACTCTACAGGCTAATCACAGCAAGAACTTCTGCGTCACACCAACAGAAGAAAAAGAAAACAATGAAGAAGGAGTGAAGGAGACGTCTTACCCTAGCGGTGCCGCAGCCGAAGAGACGCTACACTCAGTGTAGCAGGATTAATAACTGACAGTACAAACAACGTGTCCATGACGATTTGCGACTCACGTTACAAAACGTGATATCAAGTCTCCGAGTGCTAGCTAGGTAAATCCCTTCTGTCCCAACTCGTGTGTATGTGTATCCATGACGATTTGCGACTCACGTTACAAAACGTGATATCAAGTCTCCGAGTGCTAGCTAGGTAAATCCCTTCTGTCCCAACTCATGTGTATGTGTATCCATGACGATTTGCGACTCACTTTACAAAACATAATATCAAGTCTCCGAGTGCTAGCTAGGTAAATCCCTTCTGTCCCAACTCATGTGTATGTGTATCCATGACGATTTGCGACTCACGTTACAAAACGTGATATCAAGTCTCCGAGTGCTAGCTAGGTAAATCCCTTCTGTCCCAACTCATGTGTATCGTTATTTATCGGTTCTGTTGATAGCCAACTTCAAAGTACTTTAGTCGTTCATAAGAAATGTGCTGGGAATTCACAGACAGAGGTCATACTCCATAGGCTCTGAAGTGATGAGTAGTTGGGAAGCTTCATGTTATGGAAATGTATTGTACTGAAGTTAATCTGTTTATTCTTCTGTTGTCTTCAGGATCTGAAATGGAGACGGTGGATGAGACGTACAGGGTGGTTTATCTGCCCTACAAATGTCGCTTTTATGCAACCCACAATGATACATATGGCCTTAAAAAAACACGTACGACATTTTCATATTCTCTCGCTCGCTATGCGGTAACTAATAGTCCTATAGAAAAATTGACCTTTTTGTTGGAAATATGGGAATGGGATACAAGTTCACTGGAGACCATGGTTATTCGAGAAAACGTACAAAAATGACCTTCTAACGCACCTCCCCCCCCCCCCCCCCCAACACACTCATTCCTCATCACCTAGACTGAATGTGTGTTATTCGTGGCACTCCCTCTTACCACTATATATAATTTTGCGACTACACCAACGGTTCACGAGACCGAGCGAAGTGCCGCAGTGGTTAGCACACTGGACTCGCATTCGGCAGGAAGAGGTTTCAATCTCGCGTCCGCCCATCCTGATTTAGGTTTTCCGTGATTTCCTTAAATCGCCTGAGGCAAATGCCGGGATGGTTCCTTTGAAAGGGCACGGCCGATTTCCTTCCCCATCCCTCCATAATCCGATGAGACTGATGACCTCGCAATTTGGTCTCCTCTCCCCAAATCTACCCCGAACCCCCAAGCCAACTGTTAACGATATTCGATCTTTTGTGGTCTCTATTGATTGAGCTATTACGCCACCAGCATAGTCGACTACTTTGTTAACACTATTAATTCGAACGCACGCATAAGGGTAATTAACGAAAAACGACTAAGCTAAAAGTTACGCTAAAACTAATAGCGTTGATAATTCGAGCCAAGTTTAATCCTTAGAAGCACAGTAGTTTCATTGTCAGAGGCCCTGATGAATACACCTATGGAATTGTTTATTATATGCTTATAATATCGTGGCTCCTAGGACACTCTACAGGCTAATCACAGCAAGAACTGCGTCACACGAACAGGAGAAAAAGAAAGCAACGAAGAAGGAATGAAGAATATGGGAAGCTAGCTGCGCTTTCTATGAAAGATTCGAAACTGTACCGAACTGATTGACAGTGCAACGGCATCATGTTCACTACGGAATGCCTTACAAAGGATAATTAGTGCTCCCTCGGATCGCATCGATTTTTGTCCTGCCCTACCCGACAAGTTGCATTACATTCTGAACGATATTCTGCAGCTGCAGTGCTGATATCTCTACTTGCTAGTCATTCACAAGAAAGCCGCCTATTACCAAATGGGAACCAATGAACATTTTCCACCCACTGGGGCATTTAACAGCTTCATTCTCTCATTAAGGCTGCAACAAACAATGTGTGGGACGAACGAGTCACGAATTTAACATAATATTCTAAGAACGTGTCTCACGGGCAGCATGTGCTAAGTCTACTTTTCGTTTACACGTCCTCAATATCTATCATTTCGTGAATGACGTTGAGAAAACTTTACATGCAGCTCCAAAAAGTGTGCTACTGAATACACTACAAGACATAGAAATCTGCATTGATCGTAAGAATGACAAACAAACAGACTTAGGAGAAAAACATTTTTACGATTTATTTTCTGATCTACTTTGAAATTAATATTTTCTGTTTTGAGCCGATACCAAAACTACTATTTTCCTCCTTGTTATCCCCTTTCCCCTCGTATCTATAGCTACTTGAGTATCATAGAGTTTAGTTTTGTATGTAGGTCGTACATACACATTTTTTACCATTTTTATGAGGTTCTTCATGTCACCCTGATGATTGGAATATAGAAGACATTAATATAATACATCGAAACAGCTGTGTCACAGAGTCGTGGTGGAAGCTTGTAGCATCCAGCGATCCGAGGATCGCATATCAGCGGAGCAGATGAATACGTATCAGATGCGTGGTCGCTGAAAAATTAATTCGTGGGTATCGAGGATAAGCAACAGCTACAGTCATCTCCATGGAAACTACATTGTTCATTCAAGACATCTTCAGTCAGCTATCGTCGATGCACATCACATTGAAGATTGGCTTTTATTCTTATTAAGACCAGCAAAGGAAACATGTTTAGCTGACACTACTGTTGATTACTTTGCCGTGGTAACCACAACACAACATTTTATACATATGTGCCTCAGTTTACGTTATACACGCCACTCAAACAACAGCTATCGATATCCGTGGAAACCATGGCGTCCATTCTCAGCAAAGCTAACACGGCAAAAATTTCTTGCCTAGGCCACTTTAGACTGACATCATCATGATGACCACTGGACAACATTCTGGATATCTGTGGCTCAACATTTCCTGACATTCGTCAATACTGAATGTGTGTGTTTAACGCTGAGAGGTTGTGCAATAACATTCAGCAAATCAATAGCTATTGAAATATATTACGCTCTACCTGAGATATATTTCCAGTCTATGGGTACTATTGACAATATCCTCACCAGTCTCTCAAAGTCTTTGTTGTAGTATAGCCTCTGTATTCCTTTGTTTACGTTGTTCGTTGTTGTGTTTAAAATTTGCTCAAAACGAGAAGAAAGATCATATTAGTTAGTGCACGAATCACTGGCAGCGCTATGAGATGTTAAGAATCATAATACAAAAGCTGGAAAACTAAGAATGTTTCTCACGAAATGTAGGAAACAATATGCTATAGCTTTCAAAAAAATTTAATTCTTGAAGAACAAATATCAGGAGGGAAGTTCAATGAATTCACAGAAAGTGGGTGCAGGCACTGAAGGAACATTGGAACCAATAATGTGGTGTTTCGAGGAGATGAATTTCCTTCTGGGCAAGAATGCGGTCAGCTCAGTCAGCGCAATGAATTCGTTAAAAGAGTACGAAGATCACTTACTTGCGTAAATATTTTTTCAGTGGATTTATCATAGCCACGTAAAACGCACATTAGTTAATGACACACATGTCAAGCTATAAAATACTCTAGGTTAGCAAACTTTATGCATGCAATATTAACAATCTTTGTCTTGCCAAGATACTTTATCCTTTTCGTTAAAAGTTATTACGTAAAGGATCTCTAATTAGGTCAGTGAAAACAACGAAACTCAGAATGCGGGAATTTAATTACTCCTGCCAAGAGACAGAGAGAACTATCAGCACAAGAGAACATTCTTTATTTACGCCTACAGAACTGGGAGACTCCATGCAAATTACCAGAGCTTCGTCGCTGGAGCTTGACAAAATGTCTGTAGAGCAACAGGTACCCATGAAGAAGACAATTAATGCCATTCGGTACCAGGGGCAGTTCTGAAATTTGCGCAGATATTGTATGGAGACAAATCTGTTTGCCTCAACAACACCTATGTGTGGTACATCTTCATCCACTTCGCTTTTTTCTATAAGGACACATGCTCAGAATGCAGTGGATTTGTTTGCGAAATTTTTGTAAAAAATATTCAACTTCGTTAAAAAAGTGTTATGTTTATAACTTGTAATTTCAAATGTATTTTTTTGTATTAAAATAAATATTTATATACCGTACGTGTATATGCATATTATTTACCCCAATATAATCGCTTATAGCACTATTATTGCGTGATAAAGTTTCATAAGTATGGTTACAATACTTTAAAATGAAAATAAACCTGCAAATTTCAAACCTTGCATACTAGATAAGCGACGACATAGTAGAATTACATTTCTCATTGTAAGGTTTTCCTTTATGATCCCATTTCCAGTAATGTTTCACACGTTGCACAACCAATGAGTAATAAGTTCTTGCAATCATTTATCTCATTCAACTTCAACAGTCGCAATATTTGTGGAGACTGAATATTTGGCGCTCGTTATGTCACTTATCTTCTGTGTTACTCCTGCCTGCAACGAAGTAGAGTTATTACCACAGCAGCAACGTTTTGGTCAGCCAACATTTCGTACTTTACTAAGTACTGCACCATATTATTGTACGTTTTTATTGAGCAGTTTAGGGGGAAGTTCAGTAATATTGTACACTGCTTTTGTATGGTAATATGGCCGTATAAGGGCAGCTTTAGATTATGCGTGCTATGTAAGTACCGTACATTTGTAGTGTTTTCATATGCTTTCTCAATGTTATACAATTAACATCGCATAATCTCTTATTTTTAATTTGTTTTTGTACTTTAATATTGTTAAACATTTCTGAATACTTGTCTTTCCTTTTGGATACGTCGCATTTAAGTGAGCTATATTCCACATAAAGCAAAGGTGGCATAGCATAGTCTTCATAACTGCCAGACTTCTATTGTTTACTCAGTAGAACCTTATTCAGCATTTGAAAGATACCTTCCGTTATTACCTCTATATCGTAAGACATATTCATTTTTTCTTTCACTTTATATATTTTGTTGCTTTACTATACAGTTATGCTATGTCTTTGACAACTTTATAAAATTTTTCTTATGTCAGTCTTCCTTACTTGAGGCAAGCACAACACTGAACAAACACTATCCACACCGTTTTTTTACAATTAGTATATAAAAATCACTGCAATTATGCAAGCGTTACTACTAAAATTTATAAATGACGTAATTAACGTTAGTACCAAGTCATTGCTCATAAAGCAATTGAAAAACGAGAGATCTTACAGTGGTTGAGTCGCTTGGTCCTAGGCTATAGGGATTGTTGTTTTGGACTTCGATATGATCAAGAGTATTATATTCTTTATTAAATTCAGTGTACAATGGGTGACTGCAATTCAAGGGTAGGAAAAGGGAGAGAAGGAAACATAGTAGGTGAATATGGATTGGGGCTAAGAAATGAAAGAGGAAGCCGCCTGGTAGAATTTTGCGCAGAGCATAACTTAATCATAGCTAACACTTGGTTCAAGAATCATGAAAGAAGGTTGTATACATGGAAGAAGCCTGGAGAAACTAAAAGGTATCAGGTAGATTATATAATGGTAAGACAGAGATTCAGGAACCAGGTTTTAAATTGTAAGACATTTCCAGGGGCAGATGTGGACTCTGACCACAATCTATTGGTTATGAACTGTAGATTAAAACTGAAGAAACTGCAGAAAGGTGGGAATTTATGGAGATGGGACCTGGATAAACTGAAAGAACCAGAGGTTGTACAGAGTTTCAGGGAGAGCATAAGGGAACAACTGACAGGAATGGGGGAAAGAAGTACAGTAGAAGAAGAAAGGGTAGCTTTCAGGAATGAAAAAGTGAAGGCAGCAGAGGATCAAACAGGTAAAAAGACGAGGGTTAGTAGAAACCCTTGGGTAACAGAAGAAATATTGAATTTAATTGATGAAAGGAGAAAATATAAAAATGCAGTAAATGAAGCAGGTAAAAAGGAGTACAAACGTCTCAAAAATGATATCGACAGTAAGTACAAAATGGCTAAGCAGGGACGGCTAGAGGACAAATGTAAGGATGTAGAGGCTTATCTCACTAGGGGTAAGATAGATATTGCCTACAGGAAAATTAAAGAGTCCTTTGGAGAAAGGAGAACCACTTGCATGAATATCAAGAGCTTTGATGGAAACCCAGTTCTAAGCAAAGAAGGGAAAGCAGAAAGGTGGAAGGAGTATATGGAGGGTCTATACTAGGGCGATGTACTTGAGGACAATATTATGGAAATGGAAAAGGAGTAGATGAAGATGATATGGGAGATATGATAATGCGTGAAGAGTTTGACAGAGCATTGAAAGACCTGAGTCGAAACAAGGCCCCCGGAGTAGACAACATTCTATTAGAACTAGTGACGGCCTTGGGAGAGCCAGTCCTGACAAAACTCTACCATCTGGTGAGCAAGATGTATGAGACAGCGAAATACCCTCAGACTTCAAGAAGAATATAGTAATCCCAATCCCAAAGAGAGCAGGTGTTGACAGATGTGAAAATTACCGAACTATCAGTTTAATAAGTCACAGCTGCAAAATACAAACGCGAATTCTTTACAGACGAATGGAAAAACTGGTAGAAGCCGACCTCGGGGAAGATCAGTTTGGATTCCGTAGAAATGTTGGAACACGTGAGGCAATACTGACCCTACGACTCATCTTAGAACTTAGATTAAGGAAAGGCAAACCTACGTTTCTAGCATTTGTAGACTTAGAGAAAGCTTTTGACCACGTTAACTGGAATACTCTCAAATTCTGAAGGCGGCAGGGGTAAAATACAAAGAGCGAAAGACTATTTACAATTTGTACAGAAAGCAGATGGCAGTTATAAGAGTCGAGGGGCATGAAAGGGAAGCAGTGGTTGGGAAGGGAGTGAGACAGGGTTGTAGCCTGTCTCTGATGCTATTCAATCTGTATATGGAGCAAGCAGTAAAGGAAACAAAAGAAAAGTTCGGAGTAGGTATTAAAATCCATGGAGAAGAAGTAAAAACTTTGAGGTTCGCCGATGAACATTGCAATTCTGTCAGAGACAGCAAAAGACTTGGAAGAGCAGTTGAACGGAATGGATGGTGTCTTGAAAGTAGGGTATAAGATGAACATCAACAAAAGCAAAACGAGGATAATGGAATGTAGTCTAATTAAGTCGGGTGATGCTGAGGGAATTAGATTAGGAAATGAGACACTTAAAGTAGTAAAGGAGTTTTGCTATTTGGGGAGCAAAATAACTGATGATGGTCGAAGTAGAGGGGATATAAAATGTAGACTGGCAATGGCAAGGAAAGCGTTTCCGAAGAAGAAAAATTTGTTAACATCGAGTATAGATTTAAATGTCAGGAAGTCATTTCTGAAAGTATTTGTATGAAGTGTAGCCATGTATGGAAGTGAAACGTGGACAATAAATAGCTTAGACAAGAAGAGAATAGAAGCTTCCAAATGTGGTGCTACAGAAGAATGCTGAAGATTAGATGGGTAGATCACATAACTAATGAGGAAGTATTGAATAGAATTGGGCAGAAGAGGAGCTTGTGGTACAGCTTGACTAGAAGAATGGATCGGTTGGTAGGACATGTTCTGAGACATCGAGGGATCACCAATTTAGTATTGGAGGGCAGCGTAGAGGGTAAAAATCGTAGAGGGAGACCAAGAGCTGAATACACTAAGCAGATTCAGAAGGATGTAGGCTGCAGTAGGTACTGGGAGATGAAGAAGCTTGCACAGGATAGAGTAGCATGGAGAGTTGCATCAAACCAGTCTCAGAACTGAAGACCACAACACAATGAGAATATTAGGAGGATACCGTCGCAACAAATAATTTTGTATTTTTACAGTGTGGTGGTGTGGGACAGCTCACGATCTATTGAAAAAAAAAAAAAAAAGAAGCTTTCTTCACCTGTGGTGGTCTGTTCCAGATTTCCTCATTACTACTGAATGTTGCATCCTAGACACAGCAGTACTGTTCTTCTGATTGTTCCCTAGCATTAATAATTATGGTGCTATTCTCCGCTATAGTACTATTCCTCAATTCTAACTTCTATTGTTAATGCAGATACATATGAGAATGATTAGATATGTTTATTTTGTGTGCCATACAAATACTGTGTGAAAGCATTATGACGAATACTTTGCATGCCCATTCGTTTATGTTTGAGAACTATGTCACCCGTAGCATATAATGCTCCAAAAATTACAGTTCATCGTTTGCACTGTGTAATTTTTTATTTTTATTTTGGACATATTACTGTTATTTCTCATTCGCTTTGATTTTACACCTTTTTACTTCATTAGTTGCCCATGTTTTATCGTCTTTGCAGTTGTTGCACTTATGATGTTTTCTCTGCGTTCATTCTTTCCTGCTTTATTTATTTTCACTTACCGTTTTCTGTATGTTTCATGACCACAGAAGTTTCTTCTCTCCGCACTCTGTAATGAGGCTTTTGTTAGCTTCACTTTGGTAAACTGTATTGGTTGCTGATGCATTTTCTTCTTGGATCCAGCGCGGAGAACTAGTTTCCGTTAATTACTTTCCTTTATTGCAGATAATACAATCAGAGCCAGTTACAGTGAAACAAAATAATTAAAGAACTGCAGATAATTGGTGCATTTACTACCAGTAAAATAATATTTGATGCATTAGGTGTAAGAATGTAATCCAGGAACTTCATTATACTTTAAGTCTGCCCCCGGTAGCTGAATGGTCAGCGTGACGGATTGTCAAACCTCTGGGCCCGGGTTCGAATCCCGGCTGTGTCGAGGAATTTTCTTCGCTCAGGGACTGGGTGTTGTGCTATCATCATCCCCAGCGGTTGCAGGTCGCCGAATTGGTGTCAGATTGAAAGACCGGCACCCGGCGAACGGTCTGCCCGACGGGGCACTATCCATACCAATAAAAAAAAGAAATATATATATAGTTCACACTTGCATAAAATATATCTATTTTGATCCATAAATTTATAGTAATTGTTCTTTAAAAGCTTTCTTAACAGCTTAATCTGAATACAATAGGTGTTATCTACATCTACTTTTACATTTAAATCTACATACATACTCCGGAAGCCACCGTACGGTGGGTGGCGAAATGTACACTGTACTACAACTAGTCCTATCCTTTGCTGTTCCACTCGTAAATAGAGCAAGAGATAGACGACTATCTGTTTGCCTCCGTATGAGCTCTAATTTCTTTTATCATATCTTCGTGGTCATTAAGCGAAACGTATGTTAGCCGCGGTAGTAGCTTTCTGCAGTCAGCTTCAAATGCCGGTCCTGTAAATTTCGTCAGTAGTGTTTCTCGAAAAGAACGCCGCCTCCACTCCCGGAATTCCCATTTGAGTTCCCAAAACATTTCCGAAACACTTGCGTATTGTTCGAATCTAACAGCAACAAATCCTACAGTTCGTCTCTGAATTGCTTCGATGCCTGCCTTTAGTCGGACCCACTCCAGATCCCAAACACTAGAGTAGTATTCAAGAATATGTCGCACTAGCGTCCTATATGCGGCCTCCTTTACAGATGAACTACACTTCACTGAAATTCTCCCAATAAACCGAGGACAACATACTGGGTTCTATTACGTAAGGAGTCTTCGACCCAGTCAGATACGTGCGAGCCTATTCATTATGCACCTGCCTTAACAGTCTGCAGTGGGGTACCGCACCGAATGGTTTCGACAAATCTAGAAATATGGAGTCTGCCTGTTGCCCTTCATCCATAGTACGTAGTATATCACGTGAGAAAAGAGCAAGCTGGGTTTCACACTAGCGATGGTTTCTAAAACCGTACTGATTAGTGAGCATAAGATTCTCGGACTCTAAGACTTCTTATATGCAGGAGTTAACCTGCACTTTTTTACAGTCGCTCGACACTTTGCGCTGGTAGAGAGATTCGCGATAATTGCAAACTATGTAAGGGGCCAATGACGTAGAGTACTCTTTGTAAAAGGGAAATGGGATTCCATCGAGGTATGGAGACTTATTTGCTTTCAACTCTTTCAGTTGTTGCCGGCCGGGGTGGCCGAGCGGTTCTAGGCGCTACAGTCTGGAACCGCGCGACCGCTACGGTCGCAGGTTCGAATCCTGCCTCTGGCACGGATGTTTGTGATGTCCTTAGGTTAGTTAGGTTTAAGTAATTCTAAGTTCTAGGGGACTGATGACCTCAGCAGGTAAGTCCCATAGTGCTCAGAGCCATTTGAACCATTTCAGTTGTTACTTTACGCCAGGGATGCTTATTACTTTGTCATCCATACGATGGTCAAACGACGGTACGTTTATACGATTCTCCTGCGTGAACGATTTCTTAAACGTTGAATTTAAAACTTCGGTCTTCCTTTAGCTGTCTTATACTGCCAAACCAGACCGGTCAAAGAGTCATCGGATGGAAGACCATCCTACTAACGCTAACATCTGGGTTGCTGTCCTGAATGTTAGTGTAGTTATTACGAGGGTCACTCCAAAAGAAATGCACACTATTTTTGTCAAAATACAGTTTTCATTCTGCATGTGTGAAAGTTTTCAGTGTGTAGATACATCCTTCCCCCTTCTTTTCAAACTTAGTTCAACTTTTGAGCGTGTAGTACATCATGGTGAGGAGGCTGATTTACTTGTAGTATTTTGCGCCTCTTCTGTCATCTTTCTTATACTGTAATAAAGCTATAGCAATTTTCCTGTTCTGGTAGTTGTTATACTCAGCACAAAATTCCGTAAATAAGCGACTCACAGTTTGTTTTTGTCTAACAGTTTCACCGATTTTAATCAGTTTCTCGTAATCTGCTATAATTTTCCGTTTTCCTCTATTCATATGTCCCAAATCCTACATACATCTCATCTGGTATTACTTTTGGATGTCATTAATTTCATTAATTTTAGTAAACTAGTTTCCTTATCTATCTCTTGAATTTTATAAACATTTAAAGAAATCTTCGATTGCTTGCACAAGTATTTCTCTTTTGTTATATATTGTACCTTCTGTTTTGTCTTCTTAAAACTATTATTGTTCTCAAAAGTTTCTCTATTCCAGTTTTCATTGTATCTTCTCAGACAATTCTGAATCATTTTGTTCAGTGCTGTGTATTTTAGCATCTTCCCATTATCGTTACTTGAGAATCTCACGTCTTCTCTTTAACAGATGTCTTGTTCCATTGCCGGACGGGTTGGCCGAGCGGTTCTAGGCGCTTCAGTCTGGAACCGCGCGACCGCTACGGATCTCAGGTTCGAATCCTGCCTCAGGCATGGATATGTGTGATGTCCTTAGGTTAGGTAGGTTTAAGTAGTTCTAGTGGACTGATGACTTCAGATGGAAAGTCCCATAGTGCTCAGAGCCGTTTGAATCATTTCTTGTTCCATTTTCTAATTTCTTTTATTTGGTATTCTTCATAACTGCTACATGTTTCGTTGCCAAGTATTTGCCCTTTAAGTCTGCCTCTGCATGCTCTTCATTTTCAGAGGAGCTGAATTTTTGCCTAATTGTTAAATAAATTCCTTATTATGAATTTTGATTTTCATGCTGTTGAGATTCTTCATGTTACTCTACAAGTTACTAAGGTAAAATTTCCTTACGTTAGGTAACACGTTTAATTCAGTGGCCAATACCAAATAGATCTATGAATAGTTTCATCAAAGCCGTTTCCCACTGTGATGGATATTTCTGTATTTCTGTCATCGCATCCTGAATTTCCCTCTAATCAATCGTTATTTAGTTCTGTCCAGTTTTTACAATAAAATCTCACCTTATTACCTCAGACAGGCGACGGCCTTGCCGCAGTGGATACACCGGTTCCCGCCAGATCACCAAAGTTAAGCGCTGTCGGGCGTGGCCGGCACTTGGATGGGTCCGGGCCGCCATGAGCTGTTGCCATTTTTGGGGGTGCACTCAGCCTCGTGATACCAATTGAGGAGCTACTCGACAGAATAGTAGCGGCTCCGGTAAAAGAAAACCATCATACCGACCAGGAGAGCGGTGTGCTGGGCACACGCCCATTATATATACGCATCCTCAGCTAAGGATGGCACGGCGGTCGGACGGTCCCGATGGGCCACTTGTGGCCTGAATATGGAGTGCTTTTTTATGACCTCAAATACGTGTGTCCGCACATTCCAAGATTGCAGGAGACATAGTTGTGTGCAGCCGGCAGGAACACAGGAGATCGAACAGGTTCGAGCGACCATGTTGCGGTTATGAAATACGCTTCGCCCAACGACTCATCGTGATTTTGTTCACTGCCAGGTTTCCGTAGAATTGTCCCATCGCCCATGAATATCTGTGATGCTCTGGTTTTCCGCCAATAGGAACTCAATGACGGCTCTCTGCTTGGAAAGCACCTCCGTGTCACACGTCATTCTGAAGGCTGCAAATGTCGTAAAACTATAGGAGTTGAAGCGGGGTATTCCAAGATGTCCCACAGCAAATTCTGCATTTTTTAAACCGAAACAGGCCAAGACAAGTGTTGCATTACGCATTGTACGGCCCCCGTACATATTTCCATCCAAGGCTTCAGTATAGTCCACTGACTCAAAATATTAAAGATTTTTTTGAACAGTGGTCTTCAAAAACGCTGTCTAATACATGCGATACTGTAACTGCCTTTGTTCTAATCTTTCGGTATTCTATTAACTTATCCAGGATAGCTGTTGGGACACTAAAATGGTGGTGGTTAATGTTTAACGTCCCGTCGACAACGAGGTCATTAGAGACGGAACGCAAGCTCGGGTTAGGGAAGGATTGGGAAGGAAATCGGCCGTGCCCTTTCAAAGGAACTATCCCGGCATTTGCCTGAAACGATTTAGGGAAATCACGGAAAACCTAAATCAGGATGGCTGGAGACGGGATTGAACCGTCGTCCTCCCGAATGCGAGTCCAGTGTGCTAACCACTGCGCCACCTCGCTCGGTACACTAAGACCAAGCACAATCTTTCAAGACATTTGTCGTGCATTTAGTAATATTACTGACGCGGAAGTACTGTGTTGGAAGGCATCACATCTCAACTCAAATATCCTTCAGTAGTTTCAAGCATTCTGTCCACCTTAAAATCTCTGGTGAGGTTGAAATTACTTCTGCATTCAGCATCCTTCCTGGGTCTTAAACTGCACTTACCACAGTGATGGGAGCGAGCCGACGACGATGTGCTGAAGTATTTCAGGATGAGGCGAATTGCGGATGACAAGTGAAATACGTGTGTGGATATGGAGAGCTGCCCTGGACAACCACGGACAGTTAAAAGTTTTGTGGTCTTTTGAAGTACGTACAAGGTATCCATAAAGTCCAGCTATAATTAAAAAAAAAAAAAAACAGTAACTTGGAGACTATATGAGATCGTGGTTTGTTGTCAAACGTTTAGCAGCTCTCCAAGTTTCTTTCTGTTATGAGAGAACTTTAATGTGCGTGCCACTCGTCGCTCAGCATCAGGGCGATGTTCGAGTTCTGCTAGTGTACTCGTGTACGAGTCAGCATTGAAGTATCAGCGGTTCTAGTTGGTTATTTGATTCCCGCACGAATAATAGCAATGTGCACGTAATCCTTGACGTGATACCACAAAAAGTGTAACGGCGTGACGTCGGGAGAGCACGGGGCCATGTGAGGAGACTATCACGACGCATACACCTCTGTGAAAACGAGACATCGAGCACACCCCCTGTGTTCCAGCTCCTGAGCGGCGTGCATCTTCACGCAGGAAGATGGTGGACGACTGCAGCTTTCCGATCTGTGGTACAAGGAACTTTTCGATCATGTCCTGGCAAGCATTTCTCGTCTATGAAGGAAAATGGACTTCATGCCAAATAGTACATTAGGCCATGTCAAACAATCTGCAGCTACATCGACACTCATACTCTTGTACCACGACTAGTCGTTTCCTTTCCTGTTCAACTCTCAGAAGGAGAAAGCCGGCCGTTGTGGCCGAGCGGTTCTAGGCGCTTCAGTCCGGAACCGCGCTGCTGTTGCAGTCGCAGGTTCGAATCCCGCCTCGGGCATGGATGTGTGTGCTGTCCTTAGGTTAGTTAGGTTTAAGTAGTTCTAGGTCTAGGGGACTGATGACCCATAGTGCTTAAAGCCATTTTAACCATTTGAAGAGCGGGAAAAACAACTGCCATTTGTCTCCGTATGAGCCCCAAATTTCTCTTATCTTATCTTCGTAGTCCCTACGTGAAATGTAGGTTGGCCGTATAGGATCGTTCTGCAGTCAACTTCAAATGCAGGTCCTCTAAATTTTCTCTGTAGTGTTCCTCGAAAAGAACGTCGCCTCCACTAAGGGGTTTCGCATTTGAGTTTCCAAAACATCTCCGTAACACCTGCATGTTAACAAATCTAGCAGGCCGTCTCTGAATTGCTTCGACGTCTTCTTTCAATCCGACCTGGTGCGGATCCCAAATACTCGAACAGTACTCAAGAATAGGTCGCACTAGCGTCCAATATGTCATCTCCATTACACAGGAACCACACTTTCCTAAACTTCTCCCGATTACCTAAAGTCGACAATTCACCTTCACAATCACAATCTTGACATGCTCGTTCCATTTCATATAGCTTTGCAACGTTACGCCCAGATATTTACGTGACGTCGCTGTGTCAATGAGAGCAATACTAACGCTGCATCCGAACATTAAGGGTTTGTTTTTCCTACTGATTCACATTAACTTACATTTTTCTACATTTAGAGGCAGCTGCCATTTATCACACCAAGTACAAATTTTGCCTAAGTCACCTTGCATCATCCCAAAATCACTCAATGACGACACCTTCCCGAACACCACAGCACCATCAGCGAAAAACCGCGGATTGCTGCCCATCCTGGCGCCAAATCATTTATGTATATAGAAAATAACAGCGGTGGTACCCTGCCATACTGGCTTCGATAACTCCGCAGTACCACTGTCGCAATCTTACTAGATGACACATTGCGTATTATGGTCTGTCACCATTTTGATGTACTGGAAGACAAATCTGCAACAAAGTACAAAGGAAAAGAGCTTTTAGCGCTACTAAATGTTTTGAAACAAACCACGTTTCTCTAATATTTTCTAAGTTCCGATTTTCTGAAACGACAGCAGCAATTTATGGACACGTTGTGCGAGTATTTCTCTGAACCGGGTGTGACTTGATCATAAGCACTATGAGACTTAACATCTGAGGTCATCAGTCCCCTAGAACTTAGAACTAGTTAAACCTAACTAACCTAAGGACATCACACACATCCATGCCCGAGGCAGGATTCTAACCTGCTACCGTAGTAGCAGCGCGGTTCCGGACTGAAGCGCCTAGAACCGCTCGGTCACAGTAGCCGGCGTAATATTAGCCTCCCGACTTCTAACTGAGCGCTACTAACAGCTGTTGATATTTTGGAAATTCGGCGGAAGAACGACGAAAGACGCTACTGTCGTGCTGCTCGATAAGTAACCATATCTTCACGATGAGACAGCAAAACAATTAGTATCTGTGACACGCTACTCTCGTGCCGCCACGTTATCTCCTGTTCACAATGAGAAAGCAATATAAACCACTCCATTTTCCACCGGCTGATACAAATATACAGGCCTTGCATCACACAGCAGTAGTCTTGTTACTGCACTTTCTACAGGCCACGGCGCTGCACCTCTACAAGGTAAGCTCCCGTTACTGTATAACATCAGTCGTTCCGCTTATCTTACTGATTAGAGGCAACCTCAAACAACTCCTTATACGTTGATTTAGTGTAGATTCGAATGTCTGCCACGAAGGTCGTTTTTGCTGTCTCTTTGTACATCCTGAAATTCATTCAAGTACTTTTCTATTAGATCTACCGTCGATCCTTACAGTTGCATGTTCCTCCCGTTTTCATTCTATTACTATTTCAGTACAGATTAAATCTTACACTCCTCCAACTAAGCTCGTCCCTAGATGAATTGTTTTCTTGTCTTTCCTGATAACTCCCAACATCCAATCTGTATTGTCAACTGCGAAATTCCCAAATGTTTTTATCATTAAGAGTCATGTCACTGCCACAAGTTTCTATTAGTAATACTCATTAATTTGCAACTTTTCTCCTCACATACTTTTGAACTTCAGTTGCGATTATAGTTACAAAAAATTACTCCAGTCCATTGTTTATTTCTTTTTTCGTCATATAGAAGCTGTTTGCATCAATCCTCAACGCAAAAGCTCATCAGTTGTTTCTTCCTTTTAATTTGTACGGTTTTCTTCTCAATATGTAAATAATTTTGGAACTGTCATAACTAACTTTGAGACCACTGTCGCGTTCCCCCATTCACTGTTGATGTTTATCTACTCTATAGGAGCACGTACGATGTCATCCTCAAAACGTAGGCAATTCTGATGTGTTTGAATGACTTATAACTGTCTCTGTTCTCTTACATTACTTTACTTTCTTCCTAATCTTCAGCCGCTACCCTACGTTGTTTCGGTAGCAGTATTGCATTCACAACGCACATACCAGAGTAACGCATACCAAAAAAACACCGGACACATGTACATGTTACATAATACGATATCTGGTTTATCAACTGTTGAAAAAATGTTATTTTTAATGTAAAGCTGGCTACAAGGCTCCAAGCACTATGGGAATTAACATCTGAGGTCATCAGTCTCCTAGACTCAGAATTACTTAAACCTAACTAACCTAAGGACATCAGACACATCCATGCCCGAGGCAGGATTCCAACCTGCGACCGTAGCAGCAGCTCAGTTCCGGACTGAAGCGGCCGGCTGGCTATAAAGAACTGCGAAAATAATGATTTATCATTGCTACTTTTGAAACACCTGTGTTCTAGCATAATGGAATACATATATCAACTCATCAACTGATATCATTTGCGACTTTGTTTCTAAATAAATAAATTTTGGTTCCCTTCATATATAAGAAGGAAATCTTTAAACTGTATGTTGGTTCTTGCAAAGTACGCTCTAAGACAAAAAGAAAGTGATGAAGCTCCACAAAGGAATAATCCAAATGGGACGGATATCGGTAGACGTGATGTACATGTATAACCAAACTAATTTTTACAATTTTAAAAAAATTGCATGATTTATTCAAGAGGAAGAGCTTCACAAATTGAGCAAAATTGCGCGTTGGTCCACCTCTGGACTTCGTGCGAGCAGTTTTTCGGCTTGGCACTGATTCGTAGGGTTGTTGGATGTCCTCTTGAGGCGTATTCTGAAAAATTCTGTCCAATTGGAGCACTGGACCGTCAAAATCCTGAGAATATTGCAGGACGCTGCCCATAATGCTCCAAATGTTCTCAATTAGGGAGAGATCCGGCGTCTTTACTGGACGAGACATTGGCAAACGCAAAGACAAGGATAGAAAATCTCGCTCTCTGAGGGCAGATATTATCTTGGTGAAATTAAGTCGAGGATGGACAATAAACCGGGTGTAGAATATCGTTGACTTTCCTCTGTGCCGTAAGGGTGCCGCGGATAACAACCAAAGGGATCCTACCGTGAAAAGAAATGTCACCCCAGACCATCACTCCGGCCGTTAAGCCGTATGGCTTGCGACAGCCAGGTTGATTGGTATCCCACCGCTGTCTGGGGTGCCTCCAGGCACGTTTTCGGCCTTTAATCTCATTGACTGGAGTAGAATTGTCTTTGTTGATGAATCTGGCTTCGAACTGAGGCCCAGTGAACAGCGAAGGCATGTCTGGTGACGCCCCGAACAGCGGTGGAATACGAGGGTGAGTCAAATGAAAATCTTAAATTTGTAATAACAAATGGAAATTTCGCGCCGTTATCCTGTAAGTTGGTAAGCGTGCTACATAAAGCGTGCAGAATGGCCTGTAGGTGGCAGCATAGTGCAGGTGCACACAGACCGTCGCAGTATCAGTATAAAGATGGCCGCCCCACTTGCGACTTGCACCAGGGAAGAACAGAGTTGTTCGATTTTTGCGCAGTGAAGGTGTTAAACCTATTGAAATTCATCGACGACTGAAGGTTCAGTACGGTGATGCATGTTTGTCACAGTAGCAAGTCTACAACTGGAGTAGGAAGTTCGCAAATGGAGTGACTTCAGTGGAAGATGCTCCTCGTCCAGGTCAGGCACAACGAGTTGTGACTCCACAGAACATTGTAGCAGTTGAAGCCATAGTGAAGGAAATCCGCCGAGTGACACTGAATGACACTGCTGAATGTTTACAGATTAGTCATGGGTCAGTACACCAAGCGTCTGCAAGATGGGTGCCACAGCAGCTGACTCCTGAAATGAGAGAACGACGTGTTGATGCTTGTGAAGAACTTATTCGGCACTTTGAACGAGAAGGTGATGGCTTCCTTGCCAGAATCGTTACTGGGGACGAAACCTCGGTTCACTTCCATTTTGAGTGTCTTCCTCATCCACCCTACTCACCAGATCTTTCCCCAAGTGATTTCCATATGTTTGGACCACTCAAAGACGCAATGGGAGGAAAGAAGTTCTGTTCCGATGAAGAGGTACGCCACGTGGTGCATGAGTGGTTGCGCGGACTGCCAAAAGATTTTTTTTCTAAAGGAATTTATGCACTTTGTAAGCGCTGGAGGACTTGCATTGAACGTGGGGGAGATTATATCGAAAAGTGATACAGCTTTGTACCACTTCTGCACAATAGATAATATTTAAAAAAATATTTAAGGTTTTCATTTGACTCACCCTCGTAACAACCTGACCGTTGTCCGCCATGTGACCTGACAGTCCCAACATCTAACCGTGTTAACACTGTTCAGTGCAGTTCTGTCCATATTTTTTAGCGACCATCAGCTTTTGAAATTCATCAACGGATAATAAACGAATTAAAAGTTGACTCAGATGAACTTGTCATAATGAATTTAAATTGTCTATTTCATTCAGCATTTCTGAAAATTTTGGACAATAGCTTGTGCCAGAAGTTAGTGGGCTTTTAACGGTGATACTTGCAAATACAGCCATTGAAATGGTAAGATTCTTCAAAGGTGTTACGGAGTTAAGAACGTAAAAGTGTTCACTTGCTCTTTGAAGTATCATTAGTTTATGGAACACAACACATAAAAATAAGAGAGAAATTAATTATAAACAATATATTCTCTAACCTTATTTAAATCGGTATGACAGTGTTCAGGTAGTTTTTCAGTACCACACTTGTAGAACCTACTGGATCAGAGCTAAAGACATCAAGTAAAATTTGAAGTACATATTTGTCCGTAATGGAATTTCTTTATGGTTCTAAGGGAATTTTTGTATGGTTGTATGAGTGCGAAATTTTGATATTTGGGAGCACAAGATCAGAATAGTAAGTTTCATGAGCAACAAGTAATCTCGTGGATAACTTCACTTATAACTAGTAACCACCTCAACCTCAGTTCTTTAAAGAAGCGAACCCCCACGTACAGAACAGCTAGAAACTTCTGATCACTTTACTGATGAGTTACTGTGGTAAATATTTGACGTCATCCTTGTTTGGTAAGTGATAAACTGTTTTCGTTTTTTTTTATTTTGTATGGCTGTGGAGAGGAAAAATTCCAGAAAAGGGTTGAAATTATGTTTAAAGTTTGTTGGGGTCTCTAATAGCTCTCATTGTCAAGCACTGTTTGAGTGTCGTCTGGGCAATTTGTGCTCCTTTTTAAGAAAAACAGTTTTTTTCATACACCTCAATACCCTCCGCCACGCACCATTGGGTGCCTTTCGGAGTAGCTATGTAGACGTATATCTAGGTGTTAATGACACCATATCTCCTGAATATAATTTTGCGGGCACGAGCAGCGGCGTATAGTAAGTTGATAGTCTGTCAAACCACCACCCGAGTCAGAAAAGAGGCATGATTAGTACGCTCGTAACGAGAGCAGGACGAATATGTGAGCCGCAACACCTCAAACGAGGAATGCAACACCTGGAAACTGTCCTGAGGAGCAATGGGTACTCCACAAATTATATTAGAAGTGTAACAGACCCAAACACTCGGCGAAGTAAGGAACCAGAAAAAGAAATGTCGGGTACGGCCCTTCTGCCATACATTCCCAGAGTGACGGACAGAATCGGCCGTATATTGCGCAAACATGGCGTAAAGACGATTTTCAGACCGACAAGGAAGATCAAAGAGTGTCTTAGATCGGCGAAGGAGAAAAGAGACCCACTTGCAATGTCGGGAATATACCGTATACCATGCACATGCGGAAAAGTTTATGTCGGAATGACTGGACGATCCATTAACACCAGGATCAAAGAGCATAAGCGACATTGCAGGTTGGGGCAGGTGGAGAAATCGGCCGTGGCAGAGCACGCATTGAATGAGACCGACAACGTAATAAAATTCGCCGACACGGAAGTTCTGGCTGTAGAGAAGCACTATCACACGCGCTTGTTCAGAGAAGCTGTGGAAATACAAAAACACGCGAACAGTTTGAAAAAGAAAGAGGAAAGCCTTAAGGTAAACGGATCCTGGCTTCCCGTACTGCAGCGAACGACCGTCGCAGGTAGCAAGAGAAGAACCGCACCGGAAATGACCGCGGAGAAGCCCTCGGACGTTGGCGCGCCAGGTACATATAGTCTGCGCCCGCGAACTCGGCTCCATTTCACCACCGGCAATGGAGGGTGAAGCTTTGACAATGTCAGCCACTCGTGCTGGCGAAACGTCAGAAAAATCATTAGATGAACGTCGGCCGAAGAACCCGAGACAAAAGCCGGTAGGCAGTTTGTCAACAAGTGGCTACGAAAGCCTCAACAATTTTGTGTCTGGATAATGTGTTGTGAACAGAGATAGTAGTGAAGAAATAACAAATTAAAATCGCATGGCTGATTCATCAGTTTTACTGCATGAACAGCGGAAATTTAATAAGCTATTAACTGTTTGCTTTAATTATTCTGTAGGGCTGTCGGCGATAAAAAGTTTCGAAAAGGTTTGAAATTATTTGTAGTGTTTATTGGAAGTCGTTCAGTACTTTTATTCTTAGATATTGAAGTAATATAGTATATATAATTTCACACCGTGAGTTATACTGCCTTAAGATATATATTCAGCTTCTAATTTTAATTCTTGATTTATTCTGTTAAATCTTTAACGTAAGTTTAATTAGTAGGCTATGACAGCATCTCAGATTTTTAAATTCGGTCCTATTTATACAAAATACTGAAAATCAAATTTTTGTTACCCCTGCAAGCAATTGGATATGCAACATGCGAAGGTAACGTCAATATTTGACACTCTTCTATGTTAGGTTTTACAGCCTTCACCTAACACACGTTAGATACAAAATACTGTTGCTCAAGTGACATTAACTAGGTGTTTACACTGAGATTCTGAAACACACGTATTTTGTTGCAGATGAAGGGTGGCTGGCTACTTGCTCTGTGGATATCCACGACGTGTGGCTTGTTTGTTAGCCATGTGAACGCGGCGAATGTGTTGGCCCTTTTTCCCCTGCCAGCCAGGAGTCACTGGTTTTCGCTCAAACCGCTCATCACTGGGCTGTCCGAAAGAGGTCACAACATCACACTGCTGATAACCGAGT
This sequence comes from Schistocerca nitens, assembly GCF_023898315.1. NCBI lineage: Eukaryota > Metazoa > Arthropoda > Insecta > Orthoptera > Acrididae > Schistocerca > Schistocerca nitens. Next base: position 157,738,550 of record NC_064622.1, on the reverse strand, counting down.
CAGAGGAAGATACACCTGAAAACTGGGACGTTATCAGAATTCCAGCGGTATTTCCAATGAGCTGTAAGTAAATGCACTGATTATTTTTCTAGGCATGATCGTTAGAAGTACAGTCTTAGACAATAAAACTGACCGCCGGCCGGCCGCCACAGAGACTAAGTCCGAGTCATTCACTTAAGGTGGCCAATAAAACTGACCGCCCCTGACAACTCTAAGTCCGGCCATATGCACAATCTGGCAACACTGTAAGATGCGGAAGTGTTAGGAGGAAGTATTGTCTACTTCCGAGACGTTGTCGGACTATGTGAGCCCGTGGTCTAGTGGCAAGCATCGTGCGTTCTAAGCTTAAAGTCACCTGTTCGCGTCCAACTGTTTTTTTTTTTTCCCACAGTCGGTCTAAAGTTATTAGTCTGACTGAACATCAAAGATAATTCGCTTAACATTCTACCCACCAGCAATAGCAAGTATTCCAGAAACAACTCCGCAGGACAGCTCGTGGCTGCGTCGCGATCATAACAGCTTACGCTCGAGCGTTTCCTCGCGCTGCAGCGGCTACCGGCCACCGGCCAGGCGCCACCCGCCGCCTGAAATCCGGCACCGCTCAGGTGAACGCGGCGCGACGCTGTCAGTGTATGTATCAACTGTCATTTTCGAATTTGAAGTTCTAGTTATCATCTTGCAGTTAAGCATTGGATTTTGCATACTTGAGAATCATGAACTACAGTTAAGCATTGTAAAATTGAGTCGCAAGTGGAAATAGGTGTAACATCTGCAACACAACGTTTACTTTTGGTATAACAGAGGGGTGAATGCAGAGGAGGCAGCTAGAAAGATTTGAATTGTGTGTGGAGCGAGTGCTTTTGGGAAAAATACGCCAGAAAAAGATATTCTTGTTTCAACAAAGATCGTTCTGGCATAAATGATTTTCCACATTAAGCAAGTCTCGACTACTGATATATGTGATAGATTACCATTTTACCATCATGCGACATTTGCATTCAACAGGCAAAGTTCAGAAGTCTGGTGTACGAGTACTACATGCTCTAATTCGAAACAACAAAAATCAACGGAGTGACTATTATTGAACGTCATCAGGTCGCTCATTGAGCATTCGTATGCAGTACTGTAACTGGTGACGTGTTATAATGCCTTTATCATTAACTTCCTAAGAAGAAATGAAAGGCTGAGCCCCTCCAAAAGACATAAACTCGAGCAAAGAGTAGTGTGAACATAATATTTTACATCTGATAGCTCCAAAAGTGAGTTTTGGGCTACGAATTCTACCAAAACACAGCTGGAATTTGTTGCCAACAACTGAGACACCTTTCGGTCTCAGCGTAAGAAAATCGAGCAACACAACTACATCACATGTTCTACTGCATGATAACGCACTTCTTGATTTGAGAAACAAAACTATCCAGGAGATTGAAATTAAAGTCGTCTCTCAGGCACTTGTATTGATAGAGAAGTCCTCTCTCAAGCACTTGTCCCTCTCGTCATATATTCGTTAAGTTTTACCTTTCCCGCTCTTGATCGATCAACCGTCGACGCAATTCATTTCTAGAGGAAAATACTCTTAAAACTACTCTGGTATAATTATATCGTTGAAACCAGTAGGTTTCTACTGGCGTAGAATTTGTAAACAACTTTAGCATTGTCAGATCGTTTTAGATATCGTGAAAGAAAATTCTTTTGCTGATTAATTTCTCGTTGATGATTACTGTTGCGTTTAGTAAACTATCGGAAAATCCAATTAAAATATTCACTGTACTAATACAAAATAAATTCAGCTTACTACAGAAACATCACGACGGCAGACTATCTTAATAAAGCATTAAGCATCTGTGAGACGATTGAGCGTATTTTAACACGAATTAGTAGGACATTACCGACTCTTGACTTCGAAAAGATCCGTATTTACTTCATTTCCTGTATCATCCGCTATTATTATGAAAAGTGGCATTTCATAGATATAATTATGTATTCACAACAACAAAAATATGTCGTCATTATGAATTTGGCAGTACCGTAAGGTTTTCGCTCTGACACTAAGGGTTACTGAAAGTAGCAAGGCGCGTTGTCTTACGATTCCCTTATTGCGTTTGTATCTGCCTGCTTGTAGCTCTGCTACAAAAGAATTAAAAATCTGGCTTTCAGCGAGTCTCGAAAGGCGAACGAAAGCAGCTTGCACCTGGTAGCCAAACATGTTTCTTGGGAACAGGCTACTTCCTAAGTGGGAAGACATTCTTTTGTGGTTGAATTGTTGGCAAATGTCAGTCAGACGTGTGCTGTTGGTCTAAGCGTTTCGGTGTTGAATTTGTACCAATGATTTTTCTACAGGTTTTTTCTGTCCCAAATAGAGAGTTGAAGCCTCCCATTAGTATTTTCACGTCATCTTGGTAAATTTTGCTCATAGTATTTTCGAGTGTGTTCCACATTTTTTCGACATTTTCGGTGTTTTCCTTATTTTCGATGTTGGTGGGGGCATGTGCATTTATGAGTGTATATTTTTTTTAGGGGCTCTGAATGAGCATAGTCATAATTCGATTGTTGATGGGTATGATTTCTTCGACAGAGTTGTTGATAGATCTGTGTTCGAGAAATGCAATGCCGAGGATTGGTGCGAGTTTCGCTACCTTTTGTTGTATTTTGAAGATGCCATGGTTTCCGTAATGCAAGTTTTAATTGTCAATTAATCGTGGTTCTTGAAGAGCAAGGATGAGAATTTTTTGGCGGACGATATCTTTTGTGAGATTATTTAGGTTTATTGTTTGGATCAATGTATCGATGTTTAGTTTTCAAATGAATGTTTTCTGCTTGTAGGGAAATTTACCAGAGATCTTCGATATTCTCTGCCGTGCTAACCTGGACTCCCCAGAGTGCGAAAATCCAACTGCCGCCTATCGGTGGCCAGGTTGTGTACCACCTGGGATAAAGTTACCTTTGCTTGCAAAGTTCATGTTTTCTTGTGTTTCATTGGTTTGGCCTGGGTGATACCAGGACCGGACAGGACCAGAGGGTGTTGAAGCCTTTGGAAGCAAATATTTTCAGCCAAGCTCATTGAGCTAACAGACGGTGACCAGAGTAGCGGTGATTTTCACTCAGATGTGTCTGGATTTTGGGTTCAACGGATTGAGTAGCCGTTCAGGATTGTGTTAGTATTTGGTTCACCACAAGTATTTGATTTCCACGGTACCATCCATATGGGGGAGGGTTTCCCCTATCGGCCACACGGGATTTTTATTATTGTCATTATGTCATCAGGAAATCCGATATGGTGTATCTTCCCTCCACTGAAATAGATGTGTGTTGTTCGATTCAGTATTTCCATCACATAAACATGGTTTATAATTACGTTACATTGCTGCTAGTAGACATATTTCTCACTTTTTCTTAGACAGTTGCTAGCTGTTACCCCATCATAGGAATTCATGTGCGCAGCATTGTTGCAATACAGACGTTCAAATTATCCGATTTCTTTAATTTCATTTCGATACAAGATCGTCCTAATCGGATTCAGCCAGTCAGTCTTAATGTGGCTATCCGACTACGACGCTCATCATATGATAGACTGGGTGAACCACATTCTTAATCGGACTGTTGAATCCAGATCACTTATCTATGACAGGGAATGAATTCTTAAACACTGTGCTTATTACAAATACGTTATTTAAATATAAATATATGAACTAACGACATAACAATGTATTTACAGGAGCAGAGACCCATCCATCATAGCAGAGCAGTGCGAGATTGGTTTCAGGGCCAAGAGAGCATGAAGCTGTAGCCGTTTGTTCCACGATCACCGAATATCAACCAGATAGAGAATATGTGGGCAGAGGTAACAAGGTCATTGCCATATGTCCCTACAAATGCAAGCGACCTTTGGACGAATATAGAAAACGTATGGTGGGAAGTAAACCATCACGCTACACTGTCGACGACTTAATGAAATCAATTCCCCTACGCCCTCGAGAAATCTTACGTAATGATCGTGGGTGGGTTGGTTACTAAAAGTATACTCGTCCACAAAGCCCATGCGGACAGTTATCTGATAATCGGTCAATCTTTGCTTTGTCGCAGCCCTTTAGCATACATCAAGTCCATTTACTTTCAGTCCCCTCCTTACAATTCTTGCAGTGCAAGGTAATTGAAAAATCTCATCCACTCGACGCCAACTGAGGAACTGACTGGTGCATGTGTTGTTCAACACACAGTAGTTGTCACCCTCACAGGAATAAATGACTGTTTGTGTGTGTGTGTGTGTGTGTGTGTGTGTGTGTGTGTGTGTGTTTTCGTGTTAACGCACGATGTGAATCAATACTATGAACATTAGAGAGACAACCAACAATAAATATTGCATCAAATATGACTGTAAAGTATTTTAATGCGATGGGAAGCTACAAACTGAATTTTTACCCATCCCACGTCCTGCGTATTACGTTAAGTAAGATCTATTAACTCCATATTATCGTTAGCAGAGACAGTGCGCTCTTGTTGTCGAGGCTCGCGACAAGTGCAGCGATTAGCAGTGCCCAATGCCGCCGCGATTTGTTTATGTTGGCTGAGCGTGGACACTGCAGCAGACGCTTCGCCCTAAACAGAAAGAAATCACCTTGGCTCTGACTCCAGTGAGCGGATATCACTGCCTGCGTGTTCTTATAGTAACCAACGTGAGGCTCTACTCACAGGTGCCATGGAGCAATTGCAACGGGTATCATGTCATTAGTCATCAGTATATTAACCAGTGATGAAACGTCCACTCTATTTGAATCCCAAGACAATAGGAACCTTGTCACAAAGGAATGTGAGGTGATATCAAAACTTATACAACATACAAAAATTAACTGCAGGGCTTTCATGTTTGCAGTAATAGCACACAAGGAAATATTATGTCTTGGAAGCGTATATTTCATTTCCTCTTCTCATATTAACGCCCTTGTTTTAATATGAAGTGAGAAAATAAACACGAAAAACTAAAGTTCCTGAGAAGCATATAAGTCATTTCCTCGTCTCATATCACAACTTTTGTTTTAGTATGAAGTAAAAAAATAAACAGTTTAGAGTTCTGAAGCATAATATGACACCAGATTCTTATCGTAGGCGCTATCGGAAACGCCAAAAGCAGGGAGCTGTCCATTCTTTCGTCCAACAGTCTGTTTCCTTTCATGTATTTATTCCTCCCGCTAGGAGATTATTATTTAAGGACTTGTGGGCATCTAGTTCTTCAGCAGAACAAGCCTTATGTTATTGTGCTAATTACCGTATGGAAAAAATGCAACAAAGACGAGTTCCGCTAGAGCAGTGAGGTTATTTGCACATGTGTGTATTCAGCAATGACTGCCAGCTGCCACAACACTTCACAGAATCCTTGCGGCAGGCAACACAACTGTGCGTGCACTTCAGACTTCATTCAGTGAGACGTCAGGAGATGGATGAAAACGTCAAATTAACGTCGCTTTCCGAGTCGTATTCAATCCAGAATGAGGTGTTATTAAGGTAGTTGGGTGATCTAGCAATTCCACTTTTATGATTCCCATATGAGTATTTCGATAGCCAAAAGAACCCGTTAGTGTGAAACTATCGGGAACTGCATTATATCAAACTGCAAGAACTTCAGACAATACGTGGACTCTACTCTTGCTGGGTGACCTATTACTGATATTTAGCATTCTCTCCGTCCTAGTCAAATGGTTCAAATGGTTCTGAGCACTATTGGACTTAACATCTGTGGTCATCAGTCCCCTAGAACTTAGAACTACTTAAACCTAAGTAACCTAAGGACATCACACACATCCATGCCCGAGTCAGGATTCGAACCTGCGACCGTAGCAGTCGCGCGGTTCCGGACTGAGCGCCTAGAACCGCTAGACCACCGCGGCCGGCCACGTGCTAGTCGTAATGCAAATGGAACTTCAGAGGCGCTTTCCGCTATTCTTGACAAACATCAGTAACCTGTAATCACTGAGAGTCACAACTGCGTGATGATAATGGTTCAGGTTGTCAGTAGTTGTGGTGGTGTTACGTTGTCAAACTGCTTACAGTAACGTTAATGGTGGCGCACATACTTTAGCGCTGACTACCTACTTAAGTAAAGATGGTGTTGTGGCGTCGTCGCTTGTCTTTATTTGGCCTCAGCTTGAGTAATCCGATTTAACGAACATGGTACTCCAATCGCGGGCTCTTAATAAAGTATGACTGCAGAGATTATCGTGCGGATATTACATTAATTCTGCAATGAAATGCTTAACAAATCTTACCCTCAGATATGCAGTTGGAATGACTAATTACACAGGTACTCCATGTTGCACTAAGTGATCAGTTCGCTGCAATCCTGCTTGTACTGTTCGTAAATACTCGTATACTTCAGAAATGGTTCTAATGGCTCTGAGCACTATGGGACTTAACTTCTGAGGTTATCAGTCCGCTAGAACTTAGAACTATTTAAACCTAACTAGCCTAAGGGCCTCAGACACACCATGTCCGAGACAGGACTCGAACCTGCGACCGTAGCGGTCGCGCGGTTCCAGACTGTAGCGCCCAGAACCGCACGGCCACTCCGGCCGGCTTGCCATATGAACCATTTGAACTATTTAACACAAAATGACATTAAAAATTTAAGTTATTCACGAGCAGCTAGTTGAGAATATGTATGAACATTAAATGACACGACGAACCGTCTTGTTCTGCATATGGATTCAAACCCAGCTCATGCAGACTAAGCAAAGATTTCGTGACTGACGGAAACTAACAGTCATTCCTGATTAGGCATACAGAGAGTGATATACCTCTATTTTAGACAGTATCAGTTAGCAAATATCAACTGTAAATTGCATAACGCAAACATTTTTAACAGACGCGAATTCCTACCCAGCATCTATTGTCCCTGTTAACGAACTACGAGAGATGTTAAATATTGCTTCTTCACAAGTAACTTACTTGAAATGCCGTGAGGTAAAGCTGTGTGTTGGACACGGATTCGAACCCGGAACCTAATCGGATTGCTATCGAAGCACAGTCAAATGTGACATATCGGAATTTCGCGGCAGTAGTTAGATGTTTTAACTGAAATGACGAGACGAAACATTAATTTTTTCCTTCCCAGGACTCCAACCCGGCACCTATCGCTGTTATATTCTAGAGAAAACGAACGTTAAATATGGGTTTGTTGCACCAGCAGTGACATGTGAGCATGTTTGAACTGAAATAATACGACGAAGAGTTCAGCGCTCACTGGGAATAGAGCCCCACACATATCGTTGTTGACTACACACAAAGAGACGTCAGCTACCGAATTTTTCTCCACCAGCTGCTCAGAATAGCATCTTGAACTTACAGTCATCTCGCAAATAGTTCTGTGTCTCACTGGGAGTTAAAAACGTCAGATATTGTTAGTGTTGACAGCGAATGAAAATACATTAAAAATCGAAATTATTATCCACCAACAGATAGGTGTTCTCATGCTAGAGCTTGATAATACATAATTAAATCTTTAGTGCCGGTCCAGGATTCGATCCCATTCACGCGTAATATGTGAAGGTGTTGAGGAATCTGCAGTTTTGAACAAACAACAAATTGTAGCCGAGCTGTATTGCCACGAAGGGACCAAATTCCGCGTTAAGGGCGGTCTGAGTTGCATTCCCAGTTCAGAACCAATTTTATCGACATACAGAAGCTCAAATAAAAGATGGAATAAGTGTCCTGTGACCATACATAGCGTTTGTGTCGTCACTTGAAATAAATAACTAGTATAAGAAAGGTTACTGGTGATAGAGTTTCTACATGTCGCCACTCCAGACTTTATTGTGGTTCAACCTACCGTCTACTTGGTAAAGAAGGAATATCATCTTTAATGTGAATTTCCAGACCACGCAGCCATTATATCTCCTTCACTTGGTGTAGCCAGGAGAGAATGGAATCTGTCTCTCCCTATCTAAAATCATTGACAGAAGTGGGAATCGAACCCAGACCATAGGTATAACAACCTACCATCCGTCCAACAGACCACGAAATCCTCTTCTCTGCGAGTCATTTTTCTATCGTAACGCAGTTGCGCCACACTGGATGAAAATTCTGACACACAGGCTCCCTGTAGTAATTTGCAGCATGTTCAGTAAATTCATTTACTTGGTTGACCGAATCACCATGAACTAGCTGCCTCGCCTACCCAGTGCATACATTCGACTATTTTGTAATCACAGAAATAAAATCACGTAACTGCCACCTACACACAACTGCCAACAGTGTAGGATGCAGAAGTTTAAATAGGAAGTTTTCCTTTCCACTTGAGCTATTCTATTGCGCTATCTGTTACTAGAAAACGTCGTTCAGTCCAAAAGAAAAGCTGTAACTGTTTGTCTCTCAGAAGTCAAGACCTGGCCATATGCATAATCTCACAGTGCTGTGGAATCCAGAAGTTCTGGAGGAATAGTTGCCGAGCTCTGGAGCTGTTGTAGCTACGTGTCAGCGTGTAGCATAGATAAGATGTCGCGAGTTCGAATACATTCAGTGCTACATTTTTTAAAACGCAATTCTGCTCTCTGCTGAAGTTATCAATCTAATGGAACTTTGAACATAATTCCCTTCACTTCTCAACCCAAAGTAGTCGCATGTGGAAAAAGGACTAACTACTGTGACATTTTGTTCTATTCAGGTTTAATAGACAGCAGGCAGCAGATGCATCTCGAAGATGTGCAGGGAGAGCGCATCGTGCCATAATATGTCAGAAAAGTATTTTCTACATTAGCCGTCGTGTGGTAGTGATATTTTATTCTTCTTCAAACTTTGTTTGACAGCTTTAACTCAGAACAAGTTTTCTACATGCATGTAATCAATAAACTGCATGTGCATTGTCAGACTGTCACAGGTAACATCAGAGAATTCGCATATATCGTAGATGATTAATGTCTCTCTCATGTTTACTGTTGTGTCGATTCCCTAAGGTCTCGACACAATGAGTGGCTAGGTTCACGCGAAACTAACGCAGACGGGCGTAAATTCTGAAACAGGAGACTGGATGAAAACTATAAAGAAAAGAAGAGAGATTTTAATATACTTAACTTTAATGTAGTCTTGTTCTTGTTGAAATACATCTCTTGCATAGTAGTAAGCAATTAGCAATGATACACATGGCGCCTTGCTAGGTAGTAGCGAGGGACTAGCTGAAGGCTATTTAATCTGTCTCTCGGCAAATGAGAGGAATACTTGGGAGGTCTAGTCGCAAGCTATGTCGTCCGTACAACTGGGGCGAGGTCAAGTCCGTGTCTTGTGACCTGCCATGTGGTGGCGCTAGGTTTGCGAATACACAGTGGCGACACGCGGGTCCGACATGTACTACAGGACCGCGGCCGATTTAAGTTACCACCTAGCAAGTGTGGTGTCTAGCGGTGACACCACATTCCTCCCCCGCAAATCGGCGAACGGTCGTGAGATAAGGCTTCCGCCCGCCGTGGGGAGGACCCCATGTTGACGTATGCGATGAGGTGGGGAGCCTAACAACAGGCGAGGCTGTGCCACCCGCACCCGGCCATTCGGTCCGAGGGGAGCTAGGAAACGCCTGCAAACCTAGTCCAGGGTGCACGTCAACATGAGGTGTTTGCGCACGTAATGATATAAGAGGAGCCGCGGGGTCGACCTCCATGTGGTCGGAGCACCCGACGGGCGAAGACGACATCTGGTCCGGAGCGGGCAAGAGGTCCATGGCGGAGGACGGCTGGTCACGGGAAGCAAGCGGCGGCGCGTGACCCAGGGAGGCGCGAGGCGGCTGCAGCGAAGCGTCCGCTGCTGGCGGCGCCGGCGGCGGCTGCGGCGGCGCGACGCCATGAGGCAAAATGGAAGGCATCGTCGGTAACACCTGGGGATGAGGCGAGCCAGTAGATGGGTCCCCAGGGCGCTGACCTGACGGCTCCGTCGCTGAAAGCAGACGGGGAGCGGCAGAACCCAGGCGACGACAGAGGCGCAGCTGATTGAGATGCCGACGCACCTCACCAGAGGCCCCCAAAACCAAATACATCGCGCGGCCGAGGCAGCGAAGAATGCGCCCTGCGAGCCAACGCTGTGAACCGCGATAGTTGCGATAATAGACAACGTCGCCAGGAGCAAAAGCAGGTCTCTGCCGCTGCACAGGAACCTGATGTGGCGGATGCAGCAAAGACATCAGAGTTCGATGAGGACGACCATGGAGCAACTCAGCCGGCGAGCGACCATCGCGGGGCTGAGAGCGATATGAGGACAAAAAGAGCAACAAAGCGTCCTCCCGAGAATGCGACTCTTTCAACTTCAACATCTGCGACTTGAAAGTCCGGACCAATCGTTCCGCGGCACCGTTTGACTGAGGCGAAAACGGCGCGGATGTCAGATGTTGAATACCATTGGCCTTGCAGAACGACTGAAATTCTGCGGACATGAATTGTGGGCCATTGTCGGAAACAATAGTCTGCGGAAGACCCTCAATGCAAAAGATAGCAGACAAGGCTTGGATTGTGGCAGAAGACGTCGTGGAAGACATCCGGACAACAAAAGGAAAATTACTGAAAGCATCGACCACAACCAACCATCGAGCATTCCAGAATGGACCAGCAAAATCGATGTGCAAGCGTTGCCAAGGGGAAGTGGCTTTCGGCCATGCAAAGAATTTCCGCGGCGGTGCGGATTGTTGTTCGGCACACGCCACGCAAGAGGAGCACATATTCGCAATCGCAGCATCGATGCCGAACCAAGTACAGTGCTGACGAGCAAGTTGTTTAGTTCGCTCTATACCCCAATGTCCTTGGTGAAGAAGCTTTAAGACAGAGGACTGTAACGAACGTGGGACCACGACTCGGGATTGATCATTATCGGAACGCAACAACAAAACACCACGTCGGACAAAAAGTCTCTCCCTGTGGGCAAAAAATCGGCGAACCAAAGGATCCTCGATCCGTGACTTGGACAAGGGCCATTGCGTAGCAACAAAACGCAAAACAGTAGCAAGGACAGGGTCAGCAGCTGTGGCTGTAGCTACACGACGAAAATCAATCGGAAACGATGCGACCACGTCATCGGCTTCCGAATCAATGAACATGCAAGCAAGTTCGGAAGAATCGAATGCTTTATCCTCAGCAACAGGCAAACGGGACAACGCATCAGCGTTGCCGTGCTTAGCAGTGGACCGATACAAGATATCGTAGCGGTACTGCGAGAGAAAAAGTGACCAGCGAATGAATTTCTGCGCTGTACGTGGAGGTACAGGCTTGTTCGGATGAAAAAGCGATGTCAAAGGCTTGTGGTCCGTGATGATGGTAAAGTGACGACCATACAAGAAGTCATGGAACTTCGTTACACCAAACACCAGAGCCAAAGCTTCCTTCTCTATTTGTGAATAATTTCTTTGCGCAGATGAGAGCAATTTGGACGCAAAGGCAATAGGGCGATCATGCGAGCCATCTTTGTGCGCAAGCACCGCACCGATCCCGAAATCCGATGCATCTACCATCAACAAAAGGGGTTTTCGGGGATCGAATGGCGTAAGGCAAGTATTTGAAAGTAACGCCGATTTCAACTGGCGAAAGGCGCGTTCGCATTCCGTCGTCCAGACGAACGGAACACCTTTACGGCGTAAGCGATGAAGCGGAGCTGAAATGGAAGAAGCATTGCGCACAAACCTATGATAATAATTTACCTTACCCAGCACACTCTGTAGCTGTTTTAAGTTCTGCGGTGACGGCAAGTCCTGAATGGCACGAAGGTGCTCTGGACTGGGATGTATACCTTGGGCGTTAAGGACATGGCCCAGGTACGGTAAGTCACGAGCAAAAAACACACATTTGTCCTTCCTCAAGCGAAGACCATTCTGACGCAATACCTGAAATAATGTGCGGAGATTTTGCAAATGTTCTGCTTCTGTCTGTCCTGAGATCACAATATCGTCCAGATAGTTCGCAGCAGTAGGGACCGACGCACAAATAGTTTGTAAATATTGCTGAAACAAAGCAGGGGCGGATGCACACCCGAATGGCAGTCTTTTGAAGCGATACAAGCCAAGATGCGTGTTGACCACTAAGACGCGCTGGGATTCTTCGTCCACAGGCATTTGCAAGTACGCATCTGCTAGGTCCAATTTTGAAAAATATTTTCCCGGGCACAGTTTGTCAAAAAGATCTTCCGGGCGGGGCAAAGGAAAAGTAGCAGTCACAAGTTGTGGATTCACAGTTGCCTTGAAGTCCACGCAAAGTCTCAATTTTCCGGAAGGTTTGGGCAAAATTACTAAGGGTGAGGCCCAGAGAGAAGCCTGCACTCGTTCAATGACACCTTGAGATTCTAATTCGGCTAATGTTCGTGCGACCTCATCACGCAATGCGTGGGGAACATTGCGCGCTCTGAAAAATTTCGGTTGCGCGTTGTCTTTCAGTTCCAAATGCGCTTCATAGTTCTTAGCGCAACCAAGGCCCGGTGCAAAAATGTCTGCAAATTCTTCACAAAGACTAGAAACACTGGCGGAAGGCACAGTCTGATTCACTGATAGGACCTGATTCACTATAGACAAATTAAACAATTGAAACAAATCTAAACCAAACAAGTTCACGGCACTAGAGGAACGAAGAACATAAAATGACACAAGTTTTGTCTGTCCCTTGTATGTTGCAATAAGGCTGCACTGTCCTAACACAGGTATGTGCTGTCCTGAGTAACCAGTTAACGTAACATTTGCGGCACGCAATGGCGGTTGGCCCAGTTGTTTGTACGTGTCGGGATTGAGCAATGAAACAGCAGCTCCGGTATCGAGCTGGAATGGGATCACTTTTCCTGCAAAGTCTAAGTCCACAAAAAGTTTATTGTCTTGGTGACGACAAGAGCGACTGTCTCGTGCAATGTGAACTGATACAGGTCCAGAAGCACTTGCAACTTTACGGGATTTCCGGCTACGTCGACGCACACGTGGGGTGGGACGAACACAGTCACTGTTAGCTAAAGTGTCACTGGACGGGTGGGAATGAACGACATGAATGTCCATGGGCGAAGGTCCACGAGCCTGATTGTCCTGGGTTCGATTCCGGCGCGAAGCAAAGGGCCTGGAATTTGTGTGATTGTCTGATCTAAGCTTTTCCTGGCAAACACCTTGTACATGTCCTTTCTTGTGACAGTAAAAGCAAATAGCTTGGCGTGACGGGCAATTGTCACGCGAATGTCTAGTTGCACACCGCGGGCAAGATTTCACTGCATTTGCTTGCTTACGCGGCGCACGTGGTTGCAAGCTAGGCGGCCGCAGCGAAGTCGGGCGCGAGGGCCGCTTAGCGTCCCGTGCAGCGGGCCGGGCGGGCCGATTAATGTGACACACGGCTGGCGAAGTTTCAAATGATGCCTGAGCAAAGTCAAGTGTGTCTTGCCTGTCCAATATGTCTATCACTTGTTGCAGGGAGGGATTAACTAGCTTCAAAATCTGTTCCCTTATGCGAACATCAGAAACGTTCTGTGCAATTGCATCACGCACCATAGTATCTGAATATGGGAGGCCACATTCACAGGCAAACGCGCAGTCTCTAGTAAGTCCTTGCAAAGTTGCTACCCACTCCCTGTTAGTCTGACCGGCCGTACGTTTTGTACGAAAAAACGTATACCGTTTGGCAACTACATTTACTGTTTCTTTGAAATAGGCATCTAAAGCCGACAAAATTTCCTCGTAGGTCAGAGTTGCTACGTCGCGTCGGGGAAACAATTTCACTATCACCCGGTAGGTAGACACACCGACACAAGAAAGCAAAAACGGCTGCCGCTCTTTACCTTGAATTCCATAAGCAGTGAGGTGGAAGTTGAACTGATCGGCCCACTCAGTCCAGCTTTCGGTTGTGGCCTGAAAGGGCCTAAATGGCGGTGCGACAGCGTTGTGTGGCTGCGGTAGCGATGAAGCGGCTGCCGCCGCATCGGTTTGCAGCGCACGTTGACCCTGGACGAGCTGTCCAAGGGCTTCCAATAACGCCTGCGTCTGCTGATTCTGCAAGCGAAAAAATTCGGACAGTACATCTGGAGAATGCGGCGAAGCCATGACACAAACAAATTAGAGCAAGTATAACACAAAGACTGCAACGTGGGCGCGGCACCACACCTCGTCGCCAAAATATTGTTGTGTCGATTCCCTAAGGTCTCGACACAATGAGTGGCTAGGTGCACGCGAAACTAACGCAGACGGGCGTAAATTCTGAAACAGGAGACTGGATGAAAACTATAAAGAAAAGAAGAGAGATTTTAATATACTTAACTTTAATGTAGTCTTGTTCTTGTTGAAATACATCTCTTGCATAGTAGTAAGCAATTAGCAATGATACACATGGCGCCTTGCTAGGTAGTAGCGAGGGACTAGCTGAAGGCTATTTAATCTGTCTCTCGGCAAATGAGAGGAATACTTGGGAGGTCTAGTCGCAAGCTATGTCGTCCGTACAACTGGGGCGAGGTCAAGTCCGTGTCTTGTGACCTGCCATGTGGTGGCGCTAGGTTTGCGAATACACAGTGGCGACACGCGGGTCCGACATGTACTACAGGACCGCGGCCGATTTAAGTTACCACCTAGCAAGTGTGGTGTCTAGCGGTGACACCACATTTACTATTGTTTTAACAACACTAAAGAAAACCTTACGAAAATTGTGCACTGTATTATAAGAAATGAAATAAAACTAACCATGATAACCTTACGACGAAAGTATCTGTACACAAGCATGCCTCTATCGACACGAATTAGTAAAATACTACTCACTTAGATTTTGATTGGGTCTGTGTTTAATTGGTATGCTGTGTCATACTCAAGAGGGATGCAAATGTGGCATTTCATAAATATAGTTACGTATTCCTAGAAACCCAAAATTCGCTTGTCAGCAGTGGAAAGAGGCGTTACCTGTTGTGCAGCATTGTAAGTTTTTCAACATTGCACTATGAGCTGAAAGCATTTTCTTGCGATTTCCTTATTGATGTTTGATCTGACTGCTTGTAGCTCTTTCACAGAAGGGATAAAAACGTTACCAGTCAGTGAGACTGGAACTGCGAACCGTAAAAGACGCTGTTTCACAGGTCAGCACGTTACCACAGTGCTGGCGAGGAGGTATGGGTGTCAGCATTCTATTACGAGGGCAATAGTAACTAGAACTCGTAAACCGCTATTTAAAGGTCGAGATTAGTTGCGATTTCCACTTGTAACGACTTTCCTGGGCTGAAAACCGTAAATTTTCAATCTTTTGTTACCCTTCAAGCGATAATAACTCAGATTATTCAATGGAAATGACAGGTAAAATCAAGTGAACTTTGAGGCTTAATTCCGTGCACACCAGGAAGTAACTCGTCGATCACAGAGTTGCCAAACATACGTTGCCTTGTTGCCAAACCTCAGTTACAGTACCAGCAGGAAGAAGACGAACCGATGTGATCCTACAGCAGTCTGGGAAGTGACCATAGCTGGTGTCTCCAAGTCGCGGCTGTTACGGCCTGGAATACGTAATGCGTCTGATTCGCTTTCTGTAACTAGGTTTAGGGACTGGAGCGTAGTTACTAATAATACTCAGAACTGACTGCAAACTGAGCATCATAAATCAGCAACTCTCATTGTTGTTTTTATATTTCTTTCGTAAGTGTACTCAAAACTAAGAAAGTCATTCACAGGCGTTTTCGTGCCTCGCCGATAGTCGAGCACAACATACAAATAAAAATAAAAATGACTGTGTGTGTGTGTGTGTGTGTGAGAGAGAGAGAGAGAGAGAGAGAGAGAGAGAGAAAGAGAGAGAGAGAAATAAAAAGCAATGAGAGAGAGTGTAAAAAATTGTTGTAAAGAAATTGAATCATGGTAGTTAAAGAAATCTGTCATTAAAATGACACGTTCCACATCATTACGAAATGTCGTATTCATGATCTATGGAACAAGAGTTAATCTAATGTAATCTAATGTAATCTTCTCACATCATATTGATGATTAGCCATGAAGAGTCATGAATTACCGAAATTTTTGCCAATACCAGTAACCAAATCTAAACTTGACAATAAAAGACGACAATTTTTGTAATAAACCGTGACTCCTTTCAAGACCCTTTCGTGCCTGTTATCTAACCACGAAAGATGTCTGATATACCTCCATTCTGAAGTAGCAAAGTGTGCATGCATTTAAAGATGAAGTGCATGATGTGAAGTTCTGTGACGGAGATACGAACCCAACACGTAATCCGATTGTTAACTAAGAAAAATCAAATGTTACGTATCGGTTTTTCTTACGAGCCGCTGGGTGTCTGAATCTAAAATAAGGATACAAACTTTTGTGCCTAAGCGACAATCGAACTGCACACCTACCGTGCATCCACGAATATAGCTTAAGTATCAGTTGCTTACTCATGAACAGTAAGATGTGTGCGTGTTTGACCAGAAATAACGACACCTGTTGCGATTGTTGGCAACACATGAACAGACATTGAAATTGCGCGTTAATTTTCACTAGCAGGTGGGTGTGCACTTGATAAAGCTAGAAATGAAATTATGAATATTTTTGTACTGGATCAGGTTTCAGACCCACATACTTACCTTTGGAGGAGACCTAGAGAAGATTGCAGTCTTGGGAAAAGGAACGAAATGACTGAACCACTGTTCCGAGAGAGTCAGATCCTCGAAAGAGGAGATACGAATTCGAATCACAGTCCAGCACCAAATTTTTAAACGTCTCTAGTTCAATCAAGTACAAGTAAAATAACAGCCCTGTCCCTTTAAATGGCTATCGGTTCATCAAATAAAATAAAATTTTCTAATGTAAGTAAGCTTACTGGCGACTGTATTTCTGGTTACCATGACTTCCGCTGTGTCATTTCCCAACGTAAACCGGCTCTGCCTAGTTGGTAATGAAGGAACGTGATGTTTAATGCGGATTCTGGATTATAACGTCTTTCTCTTGAGGTTACCAGAGGTAAAATAAATCTGTTTGTGCCTCTTAAAAGTAAATGCCTGAACCCACGCATTGCACCTGTGATAGTTCGTTCCACCAGACCATTGTGGCCACATTACCCAGCCCCAGGCGTGTGCTGTAACGGATGATGTGCTTAGCTTACAAAATTAGTCACCGGTGGAAAAAATGCGAGTCTATTAAATGGTCAAGTAGAAGCAAGCTTCTGACGCAGAGATTATGCTATTCTCATGTCAGCAGGATGTAAAGACTCTTCTAGGCATCATAGGCTGGATGTGAAGCCATTTTGATTTTTCACAAATTCAACAAATTTCTTAGTTCGAGAAAATCCACTGTGAAGCGTGAAGTTGCCGGATACTTCGATTATTACTGTTATTATTAATATCATTTTATTCATACCGCTGCTGTAACACAAGTGCTTGAACATCATTTAATGCCTTTTGGTCACTATAGAAGTAGTTTCCCAAGAACAGGTTCTTTCCCTGTCTACGGAATCCTTTTCATGTTAAGATAAAACACCAGCAATTACTCGTAATTACAATAAAACTAAAGTAATTGACGAAGACGCTACTTGGTAACACAAACGCACTGCATTTCTTCATTTACTTACGCCTAGAAATGGCTATCGAGTACTGACAAACCAAAAGGCAAGAGATCTTACTGCCTTCCGATATACGTTGCTGTCAGTTCTGCCACATGATTTGGTCGACATGACCTGTTTCAAGTTGTGTATGACAGACAGTGTTTTAGAAAATCTATTGTTTCCCTTTGCAATAAACAGAAGTATTTTCATTCTAAGCTGTCCAAGTACAAAATTTTCGCAATATTAGTTCAAATGTAATATTCGCTTCTATAATGTAGGAAAGTATTTCACAGTCGCAAAACTCGCATCCGAAACGTTGACCTTACACTTAGTCGCTGACCATATATTCTAGCTCAGAGTGACGCCAGTTTAAATAACCTAATGTAGTGAAGACTGTTTGCCAGTGCTCTTTCTCCCCGGAAAATACGCAATTCACTCATTTGGCTCCATAAGTACACTGTAACAGTAATTTCTGTGTGAAATTATTCAGTATGCTTTCGCCTTCCAACCGGCAAAATACGGAAGAGTACGGAAGGTAAACAATTCACAAACCACGATTTAGTGCCGATAAGACGATTTCTTTAAACATTGTCGAAGCTGAGGGAATTTAGTTTCTGCTTAAATCGTCTTAAGCAGCAACGTTCACAGATATCTCAAATAGGAAAAAGCTGAATATCCAGGTACGAAGGTTGTAAAACAAACTTCCCACAGTTTGTGTCAGGTTGATCTTTTCGTCTGATAAAACTGCTTAAGTATTTTGTCTAAGAGGTATCACAAGTAGTATCCCTGTAGCTATGGGAATCATTGGTTGAAAACGAGTTTAACACCAATGGGTACAGTGCTGCTAAATTTTCAAAATTATTATCAACCTAAGTCTGAGTTCATCCACAAACTGAGGCGTATTTGTAATATTGAAGCTAGACTGTGTATCCTTGTCTTCCTTGAGTGGTCATTGGAAGGCGTTTACACACACGTATACAATACTATGGATACTTCGAACGCTATGGTTAACGTTGCTCTCATAAAATACTTTTTTTTTAATTCTTCTGGGTCTTCAGTGTGCAATATGTGTTGTAGATACAGTCTCAGACCAAAAAATTGACCGCCGAGTCGTTCACGTAAGGTGGACAATACAGTCGTGCTCCGCTCAGAAATCTATGTCCGGCAATATGCTCGATCTGGCAACATATAGACTGCGGCACTTCCCAGAGGAGGTCTTGACTCCGGTCTTAGTACATTACTCTTGACTACGACCGTAGTCTTGAGGTAAAACGCGAGACCAGCTAATATGATATTGTAGATTCGCTTGAATTACACTCATAGCTTCAGCACCGAGAGGAAAGAGGCGATAAAAATTTTGTCGATATGTGCTTTCGGTCGCCAGACGTCATATTAGCTGGTCTCGCGTTTTACCTCAAGACTACGGTCGTGTTCCAGCGGCGGTATGAATAAAATGATATTAATAATAACAGTAATAATCGAAGTATCCGGCAACTTCAAGCTTCACAGTGGATTTTCTCGAACTAAGAAATTTGTTGAATTTGTGAAAAATCAAAATGGCTTCACATCCAGCCTATGATGCCTAGAAGAGTCTTTACATCCTGCTGACATGAGAATAGCATAATCTCTGCGTCAGAAGCTTGCTTCTACTTGACCATTTAATAGACTCGCATTTTTTCCACCGGTGACTAATTTTGTAAGCTAAGCACATCATCCGTTACAGCACACGCCTGGGGCTGGGTAATGTGGCCACAATGGTCTGGTGGAACGAACTATCACAGGTGCAATGCGTGGGTTCAGGCATTTACTTTTAAGAGGCACAAACAGATTTATTTTACCTCTGGTAACCTCAAGAGAAAGACGTTATAATCCAGAATCCGCATTAAACATCACGTTCCTTCATTACCAACTAGGCAGAGCCGGTTTACGTTGGGAAATGACACAGCGGAAGTCATGGTAACCAGAAATACAGTCGCCAGTAAGCTTACTTACATTAGAAAATTTTATTTTATTTGATGAACCGATAGCCATTTAAAGGGACAGGGCTGTTATTTTACTTGTACTTGATTGAACTAGAGACGTTTAAAAATTTGGTGCTGGACTGTGATTCGAATTCGTATCTCCTCTTTCGAGGATCTGACTCTCTCGGAACAGTAGTTCAGTCATTTCGTTCCTTTTCCCAAGACTGCAATCTTCTCTAGGTCTCCTCCAAAGGTAAGTATGTGGGTCTGAAACCTGATCCAGTACAAAAATATTCATAATTTCATTTCTAGCTTTATCAAGTGCACACCCACCTGCTAGTGAAAATTAACGCGCAATTTCAATGTCTGTTCATGTGTTGCCAACAATCGCAACAGGTGTCGTTATTTCTGGTCAAACACGCACACATCTTACTGTTCATGAGTAAGCAACTGATACTTAAGCTATATTCGTGGATGCACGGTAGGTGTGCAGTTCGATTGTCGCTTAGGCACAAAAGTTTGTATCCTTATTTTAGATTCAGACACCCAGCGGCTCGTAAGAAAAACCGATACGTAACATTTGATTTTTCTTAGTTAACAATCGGATTACGTGTTGGGTTCGTATCTCCGTCACAGAACTTCACATCATGCACTTCATCTTTAAATGCATGCACACTTTGTTACTTCAGAATGGAGGTATATCAGACATCTTTCGTGGTTAGATAACAGGCACGAAAGGGTCTTGAAAGGAGTCACGGTTTATTACAAAAATTGTCGTCTTTTATTGTCAAGTTTAGATTTGGTTACTGGTATTGGCAAAAATTTCGGTAATTCATGACTCTTCATGGCTAATCATCAATATGATGTGAGAAGATTACATTAGATTACATTAGATTAACTCTTGTTCCATAGATCATGAATACGACATTTCGTAATGATGTGGAACGTGTCATTTTAATGACAGATTTCTTTAAATACCATGATTCAATTTCTTTACAACAATTTTTTACACTCTCTCTCATTGCTTTTTATTTCTCTCTCTCTCTTTCTCTCTCTCTCTCTCTCTCTCTCTCTCTCTCTCACACACACACACACACACACAGTCATTTTTATTTTTATTTGTATGTTGTGCTCGACTATCGGCGAGGCACGAAAACGCCTGTGAATGACTTTCTTAGTTTTGAGTACACTTACGAAAGAAATATAAAAACAACAATGAGAGTTGCTGATTTATGATGCTCAGTTTGCAGTCAGTTCTGAGTATTATTAGTAACTACGCTCCAGTCCCTAAACCTAGTTACAGAAAGCGAATCAGACGCATTACGTATTCCAGGCCGTAGCAGCCGCGACTTGGAGACACCAGCTATGGTCACTTCCCAGACTGCTGTAGGATCACATCGGTTCGTCTTCTTCCTGCTGGTACTGTAACTGAGGTTTGGCAACAAGGCAACGTATGTTTGGCAACTCTGTGATCGACGAGTTACTTCCTGGTGTGCACGGAATTAAGCCTCAAAGTTCACTTGATTTTACCTGTCATTTCCATTGAATAATCTGAGTTATTATCGCTTGAAGGGTAACAAAAGATTGAAAATTTACGGTTTTCAGCCCAGGAAAGTCGTTACAAGTGGAAATCGCAACTAATCTCGACCTTTAAATAGCGGTTTACGAGTTCTAGTTACTATTGTCCTCGTAATAGAATGCTGACACCCATACCTCCTCGCCAGCACTGTGGTAACGTGCTGACCTGTGAAACAGCGTCTTTTACGGTTCGCAGTTCCAGTCTCACTGACTGGTAACGTTTTTATCCCTTCTGTGAAAGAGCTACAAGCAGTCAGATCAAACATCAATAAGGAAATCGCAAGAAAATGCTTTCAGCTCATAGTGCAATGTTGAAAAACTTACAATGCTGCACAACAGGTAACGCCTCTTTCCACTGCTGACAAGCGAATTTTGGGTTTCTAGGAATACGTAACTATATTTATGAAATGCCACATTTGCATCCCTCTTGAGTATGACACAGCATACCAATTAAACACAGACCCAATCAAAATCTAAGTGAGTAGTATTTTACTAATTCGTGTCGATAGAGGCATGCTTGTGTACAGATACTTTCGTCGTAAGGTTATCATGGTTAGTTTTATTTCATTTCTTATAATACAGTGCACAATTTTCGTAAGGTTTTCTTTAGTGTTGTTAAAACAATAGTAAACATGAGAGAGACATTAATCATCTACGATATATGCGAATTCTCTGATGTTACCTGTGACAGTCTGACAATGCACATGCAGTTTATTGATTACATGCATGTAGAAAACTTGTTCTGAGTTAAAGCTGTCAAACAAAGTTTGAAGAAGAATAAAATATCACTACCACACGACGGCTAATGTAGAAAATACTTTTCTGACATATTATGGCACGATGCGCTCTCCCTGCACATCTTCGAGATGCATCTGCTGCCTGCTGTCTATTAAACCTGAATAGAACAAAATGTCACAGTAGTTAGTCCTTTTTCCACATGCGACTACTTTGGGTTGAGAAGTGAAGGGAATTATGTTCAAAGTTCCATTAGATTGATAACTTCAGCAGAGAGCAGAATTGCGTTTTAAAAAATGTAGCACTGAATGTATTCAAACTCGCGACATCTTATCTATGCTACACGCTGACACGTAGCTACAACAGCTCCAGAGCTCGGCAACTATTCCTCCAGAACTTTTGGATTCCACAGCACTGTGAGATTATGCATATGGCCAGGTCTTGACTTCTGAGAGACAAACAGTTACAGCTTTTCTTTTGGACTGAACGACGTTTTCTAGTAACAGATAGCGCAATAGAATAGCTCAAGTGGAAAGGAAAACTTCCTATTTAAACTTCTGCATCCTACACTGTTGGCAGTTGTGTGTAGGTGGCAGTTACGTGATTTTATTTCTGTGATTACAAAATAGTCGAATGTATGCACTGGGTAGGCGAGGCAGCTAGTTCATGGTGATTCGGTCAACCAAGTAAATGAATTTACTGAACATGCTGCAAATTACTACAGGGAGCCTGTGTGTCAGAATTTTCATCCAGTGTGGCGCAACTGCGTTACGATAGAAAAATGACTCGTAGAGAAGAGAATTTCGTGGTCTGTTGGACAAGAACAGCCAAGTATGAGGACCATACCTTGAGCTTGTGTTTCAAGCTGACAGGGAAATTGCATCACTTAGTTTTTCATTTTGATTCCATCTTTTCTTCAGTCTCACTGTGTTTGCTTTGGTTCCTATCATTCTTGCCCGCATTCTTCTTCTTCTTGAGATGTCAGTAAGATTTATTTCCTCATATATTTCTGAAGAAAGAACTTTTGTACCTGAGAATTTGACATTTGAATTTAATCTGTAATGGTCTTTTATCTATTTCACTACCAATGCTTGAAACATTTAAATGGATATAATTTTTTTTTCCATAATATGTTTTTAATTGGAGACTCGGACTTCTTTTAACTATAAATATTCAGAAGTTTAACTTACTCTGCGTGACCATTCATAGGGAAACTGACATCCACATAATTCTATCAGTATCACACTGAAATGTATGTCAAAGTCCAATCTAAAATCTAAAGAATACGACTGACATCCATGTCAGTCATGATTTTCATTTCTGTTTTATTAATGTTTTGATAAAACAGACCTCTATTTTGAAAAAAAATCTGTTGAATGTGTATCACTGTATTAGCAAAAAAGTAATGATACAACTGAATAATAATTGACCTAGGCTGTGCCCTAAATGAGTTGTGTTCAGAATGAGGTGTGTAGAGCAGAATGTCACCCTCCCTAATTTCCCCTAAATTTTCATGACTGGAACAGTGTTGAACGTGTCAATAATAGAGTATATGTATTTTGCATTTGAGAACATTGATGTTACTGCCAATGAAAATAGCATAACTTAGAGAATAGTGAAAAAAAATTGAAGCTAAATCACAGTTATCTTAGTTGATACGGTATACTATGCAGAATTGCTAACATTAACAAAAAAGCTTAAGAATTCTCAGTTTTTTTAACATTGAATAACAAGAGATAAAGGGATAGAGACAATTTGTAACCGGGAGAGCCAAAGAACTTGTTCCTTACTATTAAGACATTCCAGAAAGGTAAACTGTAAAGTCAAGTATTGTAAAAATAGACTCAATATCATTTTAGCCCCTGTAGTTGCACATCCTTTGCTTTCCTCGTCTTGGTCTTCTGCTGATCAATAAGTCTAAAAACGTATTTTCTAATCTCCTTAGGCCACCATCATGTATGTTTCTCTAATTTTCTAATAAATACAACTTCTTTTCACTACCTTTACTTTTTAGATCTAAATTGAGGTTTACAACTTTTCATTCTATCATCAGGCACAGTGATAACATTTTTAAATGATTATTTCAATCTAAATTTGAGAACAATGGACCCATACTTTTAATACATTTTGGATCAATTATCAGCATTCATGTAAATAAGCAGAATCATGTTTTCAGGCCCCTTGATAAAATAAATTTAACTGTTTCTTGCAAAATGGATCTAATTTTACAGCTGAGAAATAAAAGAATGATTTCCATCTTGAAATCTAAAATATTTATTGCAGACAACCATTTTGTTGCAAAGTGTGGTGCTTTTTGTTAGTTTCAATTCATGATTGATTAAAGTTGCTGAAAACAATGTATTGGTAACAGGCCTAAGCTACTGTGAGTGATGTAGTCAGTTGTTTTCAAGAATGGTACCTAAATGTCATTATTGTAACAACTTTCTTTGTTATGGTAAGTAACACTAGTACCCTACGATGAATATTTCACGTATAACACATGATAGTTGAGCCTAAGATATTATATGCAAGGAACAAACTGTGAAATGGAAAGATATAGTACTCTGTCAAGATTACTCAATATACAACTATGCAATTACATTACTGGATGTGTGAAACTGATTGATTGTTATCAAAAATTTTGCTTGTTAGTAGTGTGTACAGTATTAATTTTTACCTTGCATTACCATTAGAAGGGGAAAACATTATCCAAACCCTAACATTGAAACAATTTGAAATTAATAATTTGTGAAGTATTTGCTTTAGTCACAATGGGTCCAATAACTGTTCCAGTAAACGTGGCACTAAAAGTTAGTGCACAGAAATACCTCTACTGAATTGATGATATTAATTTACCTTTGTACTTTTGCATATTGTAAATATATTGCTGCAGTGTAATTATGATTATTGACTTATTTAATACTGATGTACAAAATAAAAATGATTTTGTTGTTTTGTATTAAAAAAAAAAAAAGTTGGACGGATGGTAGGTTGTTATACCTATGGTCTGGGTTCGATTCCCACTTCTGTCAATGATTTTAGATAGGGAGAGACAGATTCCATTCTCTCCTGGCTACACCAAGTGAAGGAGATATAATGGCTGCGTGGTCTGGAAATTCACATTAAAGATGATATTCCTTCTTTACCAAGTAGACGGTAGGTTGAACCACAATAAAGTCTGGAGTGGCGACATGTAGAAACTCTATCACCAGTAACCTTTTTTATACTAGTTATTTATTTCAAGTGACGACACAAACGCTATGTATGGTCACAGGACACTTATTCCATCTTTTATTTGAGCTTCTGTATGTCGATAAAATTGGTTCTGAACTGGGAATGCAACTCAGACCGCCCTTAACGCGGAATTTGGTCCCTTCGTGGCAATACAGCTCGGCTACAATTTGTTGTTTGTTCAAAACTGCAGATTCCTCAACACCTTCACATATTACGCGTGAATGGGATCGAATCCTGGACCGGCACTAAAGATTTAATTATGTATTATCAAGCTCTAGCATGAGAACACCTATCTGTTGGTGGATAATAATTTCGATTTTTAATGTATTTTCATTCGCTGTCAACACTAACGATATCTGACGTTTTTAACTCCCAGTGAGACACAGAACTATTTGCGAGATGACTGTAAGTTCAAGATGCTATTCTGAGCAGCTGGTGGAGAAAAATTCGGTAGCTGACGTCTCTTTGTGTGTAGTCAACAACGATATGTGTGGGGCTCTATTCCCAGTGAGCGCTGAACTCTTCGTCGTATTATTTCAGTTCAAACATGCTCACATGTCACTGCTGGTGCAACAAACCCATATTTAACGTTCGTTTTCTCTAGAATATAACAGCGATAGGTGCCGGGTTGGAGTCCTGGGAAGGAAAAAATTAATGTTTCGTCTCGTCATTTCAGTTAAAACATCTAGCTACTGCCGCGAAATTCCGATATGTCACATTTGACTGTGCTTCGATAGCAATCCGATTAGGTTCCGGGTTCGAATCCGTGTCCAACACACAGCTTTACCTCACGGCATTTCAAGTAAGTTACTTGTGAAGAAGCAATATTTAACATCTCTCGTAGTTCGTTAACAGGGACAATAGATGCTGGGTAGGAATTCGCGTCTGTTAAAAATGTTTGCGTTATGCAATTTACAGTTGATATTTGCTAACTGATACTGTCTAAAATAGAGGTATATCACTCTCTGTATGCCTAATCAGGAATGACTGTTAGTTTCCGTCAGTCACGAAATCTTTGCTTAGTCTGCATGAGCTGGGTTTGAATCCATATGCAGAACAAGACGGTTCGTCGTGTCATTTAATGTTCATACATATTCTCAACTAGCTGCTCGTGAATAACTTAAATTTTTAATGTCATTTTGTGTTAAATAGTTCAAATGGTTCATATGGCAAGCCGGCCGGAGTGGCCGTGCGGTTCTGGGCGCTACAGTCTGGAACCGCGCGACCGCTACGGTCGCAGGTTCGAGTCCTGTCTCGGACATGGTGTGTCTGAGGCCCTTAGGCTAGTTAGGTTTAAATAGTTCTAAGTTCTAGCGGACTGATAACCTCAGAAGTTAAGTCCCATAGTGCTCAGAGCCATTAGAACCATTTCTGAAGTATACGAGTATTTACGAACAGTACAAGCAGGATTGCAGCGAACTGATCACTTAGTGCAACATGGAGTACCTGTGTAATTAGTCATTCCAACTGCATATCTGAGGGTAAGATTTGTTAAGCATTTCATTGCAGAATTAATGTAATATCCGCACGATAATCTCTGCAGTCATACTTTATTAAGAGCCCGCGATTGGAGTACCATGTTCGTTAAATCGGATTACTCAAGCTGAGGCCAAATAAAGACAAGCGACGACGCCACAACACCATCTTTACTTAAGTAGGTAGTCAGCGCTAAAGTATGTGCGCCACCATTAACGTTACTGTAAGCAGTTTGACAACGTAACACCACCACAACTACTGACAACCTGAACCATTATCATCACGCAGTTGTGACTCTCAGTGATTACAGGTTACTGATGTTTGTCAAGAATAGCGGAAAGCGCCTCTGAAGTTCCATTTGCATTACGACTAGCACGTGGCCGGCCGCGGTGGTCTAGCGGTTCTAGGCGCTCAGTCCGGAACCGCGCGACTGCTACGGTCGCAGGTTCGAATCCTGACTCGGGCATGGATGTGTGTGATGTCCTTAGGTTACTTAGGTTTAAGTAGTTCTAAGTTCTAGGGGACTGATGACCACAGATGTTAAGTCCAATAGTGCTCAGAACCATTTGAACCATTTGACTAGGACGGAGAGAATGCTAAATATCAGTAATAGGTCACCCAGCAAGAGTAGAGTCCACGTATTGTCTGAAGTTCTTGCAGTTTGATATAATGCAGTTCCCGATAGTTTCACACTAACGGGTTCTTTTGGCTATCGAAATACTCATATGGGAATCATAAAAGTGGAATTGCTAGATCACCCAACTACCTTAATAACACCTCATTCTGGATTGAATACGACTCGGAAAGCGACGTTAATTTGACGTTTTCATCCATCTCCTGACGTCTCACTGAATGAAGTCTGAAGTGCACGCACAGTTGTGTTGCCTGCCGCAAGGATTCTGTGAAGTGTTGTGGCAGCTGACAGTCATTGCTGAATACACACATGTGCAAATAACCTCACTGCTCTAGCGGAACTCGTCTTTGTTGCATTTTTTCCATACGGTAATTAGCACAATAACATAAGGCTTGTTCTGCTGAAGAACTTGATGCCCACAAGTCCTTAAATAATAATCTCCTAGCGGGAGGAATAAATACATGAAAGGAAACAGACTGTTGGACGAAAGAATGGACAGCTCCCTGCTTTTGGCGTTTCCGATAGCGCCTACGATAAGAATCTGGTGTCATATTATGCTTCAGAACTCTAAACTGTTTATTTTTTTACTTCATACTAAAACAAAAGTTGTGATATGAGACGAGGAAATGACTTATATGCTTCTCAGGAACTTTAGTTTTTCGTGTTTATTTTCTCACTTCATATTAAAACAAGGGCGTTAATATGAGAAGAGGAAATGAAATATACGCTTCCAAGACATAATATTTCCTTGTGTGCTATTACTGCAAACATGAAAGCCCTGCAGTTAATTTTTGTATGTTGTATAAGTTTTGATATCACCTCACATTCCTTTGTGACAAGGTTCCTATTGTCTTGGGATTCAAATAGAGTGGACGTTTCATCACTGGTTAATATTCTGATGACTAATGACATGATACCCGTTGCAATTGCTCCATGGCACCTGTGAGTAGAGCCTCACGTTGGTTACTATAAGAACACGCAGGCAGTGATATCCGCTCACTGGAGTCAGAGCCAAGGTGATTTCTTTCTGTTTAGGGCGAAGCGTCTGCTGCAGTGTCCACGCTCAGCCAACATAAACAAATCGCGGCGGCATTGGGCACTGCTAATCGCTGCACTTGTCGCGAGCCTCGACAACAAGAGCGCACTGTCTCTGCTAACGATACTATGGAGTTAATAGATCTTACTTAACGTAATACGCAAGACGTGGGATGGGTAAAAATTCAGTTTGTAGCTTCCCAACGCATTAAAATACTTTACAGTCATATTTGATGCAATATTTATTGTTGGTTGTCTCTCTAATGTTAATAGTATTGATTCACATCGTGCGTTAACACGAAAACACATACACACACACACACATACACACACAAACACACACACACACACACACAAACAGTCATTTATTCCTGTGAGGGTGACAACTACTGTGTGTTGAACAACACATGCACCAGTCAGTTCCTCAGTTGGCGTCGAGTGGATGAGATTTTTCAATTACCTTGCACTGCAAGAATTGTAAGGAGGGGACTGAAAGTAAATGGACTTGATGTATGCTAAAGGGCTGCGACAAAGCAAAGCTTGACCGATTATCAGATAACTGTCCGCATGGGCTTTGTGGACGAGTATACTTTTAGTAACCAACCCACCCACGATCATTAAGGAAGATTTCTCGAGGGCGTAGGGGAATTGATTTCATTAAGTCGTCGACAGTGTAGCGTGATGGTTTACTTCCCACCATACGTTTTCTATATTCGTCCAAATGTCGCTTGCATTTGTAGGGACACATAGCAATGACCTTGTTACCTCTGCCCACATATTGTCTATCTGGTTGATGTTCGGTGATCGTGGAACAAACAGCAACAGCTTCATCCTCTCTTGGCCCTGAAACCAATCTCGCACTGCTCTGCTATGATGGATGGGTCTCTGCTCCTGTAAATACATTGTTATGTCGTTAGTTCATATATTTATATTTAAATAACGTATTTGTAATAAGCACAGTGTTTAAGAATTCATTCCCTGTCATAGATAAGTGATCTGGATTCAACAGTCCGATTAAGAATGTGGTTCATCCAGTCTATCATATGATGAGCGTCGTAGTCGGATAGCCACATTAAGACTGACTGGCTGAATCCGATTAGGACGATCTTGTATCGAAATGAAATTACAGAAATCGGATAATTTGAACGTCTGTATTGCAACAATGCTGCGCACATAAATTCCTATGATGGGGTAACAGCTAGCAACTGTCTAAGAAAAAGTGAGAAATATGTCTACTAGCAGCAATGTAACGTAATTATAAACCATGTTTATGTGATGGAAATACTGAATCGAACAACACACATCTATTTCAGTGGAGGGAAGATACACCATATCGGATTTCCTGATGACATAATGACAATAATAAAAATCCCGTGTGGCCGATAGGGGAAACCCTCCCCCATATGGATGGTATCGTGGAAATCAAATACTTGTGGTGAACCAAATACTAACACAATCCTGAACGGCTACTCAATCCGTTGAACCCAAAATCCAGACACATCTGAGTGAAAATCACCGCTACTCTGGTCACCGTCTGTTAGCTCAATGAGCTTGGCTGAAAATATTTGCTTCCAAAGGCTTCAACACCCTCTGGTCCTGTCCGGTCCTGATATCACCCAGGCCAAACCAATGAAACACAAGAAAACATGAACTATGCAAGCAAAGGTAACTTTATCCCAGGTGATACACAACCTGGCCACCGATAGGCGGCAGTTGGATTTTCGCACTCTGGGGAGTCCAGGTTAGCACGGCAGAGAATATCGAAGATCTCTGGTAAATTTCCCTACAAGCAGAAAACATTCATTTGAAAACTAAACATCGATACATTGATCCAAACAATAAACCTAAATAATCTCACAAAAGATATCGTCCGCCAAAAAATTCTCATCCTTGCTCTTCAAGAACCACGATTAATTGACAATTAAAACTTGCATTACGGAAACCATGGCATCTTCAAAATACAACAAAAGGTAGCGAAACTCGCACCAATCCTCGGCATTGCATTTCTCGAACACAGATCTATCAACAACTCTGTCGAAGAAATCACACCCATCAACAATCGAGTTATGACTATGCTCATTCAGAGCCCCTAAAAAAAATATACACTCATAAATGCACATGCCCCCACCAACATCGAAAATAAGGAAAACACCGAAAATGTCGAAAAAATGTGGAACACACTCGAAAATACTATGAGCAAAATTTACCAAGATGACGTGAAAATACTAATGGGAGGCTTCAACTCTCTATTGGTACAAATTCAACACACCGAAACGCTTAGACCAACAGCACACGTCTGACTGACATTTGCCAACAATTCAACCACAAAAGAATGTCTTCCCACTTAGGAAGTAGCCTGTTCCCAAGAAACATGTTTGGCTACCAGGTGCAAGCTGCTTTCGTTCGCCTTTCGAGACTCGCTGAAAGCCAGATTTTTAATTCTTTTGTAGCAGAGCTACGAGCAGGCAGATACAAACGCAATAAGGGAATCGTAAGACAACGCGCCTTGCTACTTTCAGTAACCCTTAGTGTCAGAGCGAAAACCTTACGGTACTGCCAAATTCATAATGACGACATATTTTTGTTGTTGTGAATACATAATTATATCTATGAAATGCCACTTTTCATAATAATAGCGGATGATACAGGAAATGAAGTAAATACGGATCTTTTCGAAGTCAAGAGTCGGTAATGTCCTACTAATTCGTGTTAAAATACGCTCAATCGTCTCACAGATGCTTAATGCTTTATTAAGATAGTCTGCCGTCGTGATGTTTCTGTAGTAAGCTGAATTTATTTTGTATTAGTACAGTGAATATTTTAATTGGATTTTCCGATAGTTTACTAAACGCAACAGTAATCATCAACGAGAAATTAATCAGCAAAAGAATTTTCTTTCACGATATCTAAAACGATCTGACAATGCTAAAGTTGTTTACAAATTCTACGCCAGTAGAAACCTACTGGTTTCAACGATATAATTATACCAGAGTAGTTTTAAGAGTATTTTCCTCTAGAAATGAATTGCGTCGACGGTTGTTCGATCAAGAGCGGGAAAGGTAAAACTTAACGAATATATGACGAGAGGGACAAGTGCTTGAGAGAGGACTTCTCTATCAATACAAGTGCCTGAGAGACGACTTTAATTTCAATCTCCTGGATAGTTTTGTTTCTCAAATCAAGAAGTGCGTTATCATGCAGTAGAACATGTGATGTAGTTGTGTTGCTCGATTTTCTTACGCTGAGACCGAAAGGTGTCTCAGTTGTTGGCAACAAATTCCAGCTGTGTTTTGGTAGAATTCGTAGCCCAAAACTCACTTTTGGAGCTATCAGATGTAAAATATTATGTTCACACTACTCTTTGCTCGAGTTTATGTCTTTTGGAGGGGCTCAGCCTTTCATTTCTTCTTAGGAAGTTAATGATAAAGGCATTATAACACGTCACCAGTTACAGTACTGCATACGAATGCTCAATGAGCGACCTGATGACGTTCAATAATAGTCACTCCGTTGATTTTTGTTGTTTCGAATTAGAGCATGTAGTACTCGTACACCAGACTTCTGAACTTTGCCTGTTGAATGCAAATGTCGCATGATGGTAAAATGGTAATCTATCACATATATCAGTAGTTGAGACTTGCTTAATATGGCAAATCATTTATGCCAGAACGATCTTTGTTGAAACAAGAATATCTTTTTCTGGCGTATTTTTCCCAAAAGCACTCGCTCCACACACAATTCAAATCTTTCTAGCTGCCTCCTCTGCATTCACCCCTCTGTTATACCAAAAGTAAACGTTGTGTTGCAGATGTTACACCTATTTCCACTTGCGACTCAATTTTACAATGCTTAACTGTAGTTCATGATTCTCAAGTATGCAAAATCCAATGCTTAACTGCAAGATGATAACTAGAACTTCAAATTCGAAAATGACAGTTGATACATACACTGACAGCGTCGCGCCGCGTTCACCTGAGCGGTGCCGGATTTCAGGCGGCGGGTGGCGCCTGGCCGGTGGCCGGTAGCCGCTGCAGCGCGAGGAAACGCTCGAGCGTAAGCTGTTATGATCGCGACGCAGCCACGAGCTGTCCTGCGGAGTTGTTTCTGGAATACTTGCTATTGCTGGTGGGTAGAATGTTAAGCGAATTATCTTTGATGTTCAGTCAGACTAATAACTTTAGACCGACTGTGGGAAAAAAAAAAAACAGTTGGACGCGAACAGGTGACTTTAAGCTTAGAACGCACGATGCTTGCCACTAGACCACGGGCTCACATAGTCCGACAACGTCTCGGAAGTAGACAATACTTCCTCCTAACACTTCCGCATCTTACAGTGTTGCCAGATTGTGCATATGGCCGGACTTAGAGTTGTCAGGGGCGGTCAGTTTTATTGGCCACCTTAAGTGAATGACTCTGACTTAGTCTCTGTGGCGGCCGGCCGGCGGTCAGTTTTATTGTCTAAGACTGTACATTACATAAATTTTGGTGCAATGGAGATATGAGAGAATAGTTGATATTTCAGACGGAACTACTATTTCACTATACATGTTGCTCGTTAGGTAATGTCTTAGAAAGACATCTGATATCGTCGATCGCTGTGACAGTTCCGAAAATAAGGTTCTCTTAGTTTTCACATCGAACGGATTAGAAATTCTGCTGTTAAAAATTTCAGCATATTTGTTATGAGTGTCTGCTGGATTCAGGGTGAATAATAAAAATCTGTTTCTCCATGTAGCCCTGAAAACATGAAATTCGTGAAAGGTAAACGAAAACTTTATTTAGTATCTGGCCATGTTATGTATAAGAACGCGCTAGAGGTAGTGGGGGTGAAGTTGTTTGCGAGAAAATTCCGAATATGTGGTTACGAAGCCTCATTGACATCAGTGTGATATAGTGCCCTAATTAGTACAGATGTAATGTAAATCTAATTAGTCTTTGATTTCATACGTGACCTACCTTAAAAAGAAATACAATATTGATTCAGAACACTACATATTTTTTATTGTACACTCGCATCCTGTGAATGTAAGTGCTCCAAGAGTCGTTGTCACAGTTAGAAGCAGTAATGCAATGGGTTTAGGAATTTTTCAAACCCGCAGGATCATCTCGTAAATCTTGACAAGAGTGTGAAATTCTCTGCTTCAGATCTTGAACCATAACAGTGGGAGTGCTGTGCAATTTGTTACATGGCAGCTTATGCCCAAAGTGTCGTTTCATAATGTTGTATGCACATCCTCATGATCTATGTGGTCACCATTTTACTCTGCATCATAAACGCAGACAGTATTCAATACTACCAGTGACTGCCCAGCTAGTTACTTCTTCCTTTCCCTTTCTTTTTTATTGTGGTGAATGACCTATTATTTTCTGTAGGCTTGAATCCTTCCAAGATAGCTAGTATGAAATAGAACTTAAGGACCAAGAGGGACTATAAGTGTGTCCAGGGCTGGGAGTCGTCCTTCAGAGCAGGCAGACAGCGCAGAATTTGCTTCAGCCCGCATCTGCGCACCAGGCTGTGCAAGGGCCAGCCTTTCTGCAGTAAAACTCCATTGTATGTCGTCTAAAACAATCTTTTTAGAAAGATAACATATATAGCTAGATGCAGACTCCGTAACGGAGAAGTGCGGGATCCATCATTATTCTGTGGTCTCTGCAAAGAAGAATGTTAGTTTAAAATTTTTGTAACAGGGGCTCTGATTACGTCACAATAATTACTTCTGTAGGGCTTGCGCTTTCCCGCGGTGTACCTATGTGTAAGTCATTCGATAGGCCAGGTTTTGTAGCCTGGGTGAGATTTTCTACCTTCCTCCGCACACCCGGTCGTCATTGAATGATCATCACCAATTCTGTCAGAGTAGGAGTTGGCTAATCTGATTTACAAAATTATTATTGGATGGAACTCGCAAGCCGTGCTGGAATTCGCCGTCGACATTCCTGCACTGGCAGGAACAACAGAGTTCCAGAAAATTAAGGTAGAGGACACTTGCAGACAGTCAACTGCACAGCAAACGCTCACTGCTGGGGGATGCAAGAGTAAACACTTGCTGCCAGACGGCCAATGAGACAAGACTTTGTGTAGTACAGAAGGATGTCTTCGTGTTATTACTGATTACAGATGTCGAGCTGGAGTCAGAATTTGCAGCCATTACTGTCACCACCTTCCACATTCACGCTTTATGTAGGTAGTAAGAATGAGCCGGCAATGCAATCACTGAGCCGAGGAGAATGAAAGGCTAGTTAACTTTCATCAGGCTTTAATTGCACACTTTTAATGTTTGCAGCCAGCTACTTGCATCTACTATGCACTTTGATGATTCTACTGGTGTTCGCACTTATTTTTCCGGGATCTTTTCCTAAACCACTAAGCATTCTTGCAGTCATTTGGCGTATCCACCATATAGATTATGCTGTTATTGCGTGCACCTACCTGCGCCAAGGCTATATTTCTCACAAGGGAACCTCCCCATCGCACCCCCCTCAGATTTAGTTATAAGTTGGCACAGTGGATAGACCTTGAAAAACTGAACACAGATCAATCGAGAAAACCGGAAGAAGGTGTGTGGAACTATGAAAAAAATTAGTAAAATATACAAACTGAGTAGTCCATGCCAACATAGGCAACATCAAGGACAATGGGTGTCACGGAGCGCCGTGGTCCCGTGGTTAGCGAGAGCAGCTACCAAACGAGAGGTCCTAGGTTCGAGTCTTCCCTCGAGCGAAAAGTTTAAATTTTTATTTTCAGTTTATGTGACAAACTCTTATGTTTTCATCACTTTTTTCGGAGTGATTATCACATCCACAAGAAAACCTAAATCGGGCAAGGTAGAAGAATCTTTTTACCCATTCCCTAAGTGTACAAGTTAGGTGGGTCGACAACATATTCCTGTCATGTGACGCACATGCCGTCACCAGTGTCGTATAGAATATATCAGATGTTTTCCTGTGGAGGAATCGGTTGAATTATGACCTTGCGATCAAATGTATTCGGTTCCCATTGGAGAGGCACGTCCTTTCGTCTACTAATCGCACGGTTTTGCAGTGCGGTCGCAAAACACAGACACTAAACTCCTTACAGTGAACAGAGACGTCAATGAACGAACGGACAGATTATAACTTTGCGAAAATAAAGTAAAATTTTCAGTCTAGGCAAGACTTGAACCAAGGACCTCTCGTTCCGCAGCTACTCACGCTAACCACGGGACCACGGCGCTCCTAATGCTACAGTTTCCTTGATGTTGCATATGTTGCGCATGGACTACTCAGTTTGTATATTTTACTAATTTTTTTCATAGTTCCACACAACTTCTTCCTGTTTTCTCGATTGATCTGTGTCCAATTTTTCAAGGCCTATCCACTGTGCCAACTTATAACTAAATCTGAGGGGGGTGCGATGGGGAGGTTCCCTTGTCAGTTACAATTCCTTGCCCGTTTATTACATGTACACATACTTAGCTCATTGGACAGTTCATATGTCGATGCTTTACGGAAGGAAACCACATTGTTATAGTGAGCACTAGTTTCTGTTATAGATATGTGAGCCCTTTCATTAATATATTCATGTGTAATGTGATATCTGTATTTTCATGCATGACTGGGCCACCTCTAATAATTATTAATCAGTAAGACTTTTCTGTTGGGCAACATTGTCTTCTTTCTTAAGCTTGCACTATCTTATGCGGAGCTCCCCTACTCTGTAGATCACCACGCGCCGGACTTGAAGCATTTCACAAGGGAACCTCCCCATCGCACCCCCCTCAGATTTAGTTGTAAGTTGGAACAGTGGATAGGCCGTGAAAAACTGAATACAGATCAGTCGAGAAAACAGGAAGAAGCTGTGTGGAACTATGAAAAAAATAAACAAAATATACAAACTGAGTAATCCTTCTGCAACATAGGCTACAACTAGGACAACGAGAGTTCAGGAGCGCCGTGGTCCCGTGGTTAGCGTGAGCGGCTGCGGAACGAGAGGTGCTTGGTTCATGTCCTCCCTCGAGTGAAATATTTACATTCTTTATTTTCGCAAAGTTATGATCTGTCCGTTCGTTCATTGACGTCTCTGTTCACTGTAATAAGTTTAGTGTCTGTGTTTTGCGACCGAACCGCAAAACCGTGCGATTAGTAGACGAAAGGACGTGCCTCTCCAATGGGAACCGAAATATTCGATCGCAGGGTCATAGGTTAGCTGATTCCTCCACAGGAAAACACGTCTGATATATTCTATACGATACAGGTGACGGCATGTGCGTCACATGACACTAATATGTTGTAGACCCACCTAACTTGTACACTTAGGGAATGGGTAAAAAGATTCTTCTACCTTGCCCGATTTAGGTTTTCTTGTGCATGTGATTATCACTCCCAAAAAAATGATCGCATCGGACGGACAGACGGACTGATAATAATTGTCTGAAAACAAAAAATTAAAATTTTCACTCGAGAGAGGACTTGAACCAAGGACCTGTAGTTCCACAGCTGCTCACGCTAACCACAAGACCACGGCAATCCTCACCGCGGGTGATCCTTGAAGTTGCATGTCGTCCACATGGGCTACTCAGTTTTTATATTTTGCTTATTTTTTCATAGTTCCACACAACTTCGTCCTGTTTTCTCGATTGATCTGTGTTCAGTTTTTCAAGGCCTATCCACTCTGCCAACTTATAACTAAATCTGAGGGGGGTGCGATGGGGAGGTTCCCTTGTCAGGAGTATGTTGAACAGCTCAATTGCTATCTCACTTGACTTTTGAGATAACCCACACACAAAAAATTCAGAGCATTGAGCTCAGATGATCTTGCAGACCAAGGTGTTGAGTTTGTGCATAAGTTCGTAGTGTTTTTCCACAAGTTTAATAATCTCTGCAGATGCACATAACAGGGAGTTTATTCGTCAATAGCATATTCTCCTTCAATAATTACAATAGTCTGCAAACGCTGGGGTAACTTTACAGTTCCGCGACGGTAGAAATCAGGCGGTTGAGGCGAAGAGCTAGTCGACTCATGTTCGGAGAGCTTTTTCATCCGGTAAGGAAGTTACTTGGTTGTTCGATAGAGAACGGTGAACGTGAAAACCTGATGGCCCAAAATCAGATGAATATCATGGATGTGAAATGACTTCACAAACCATCTCCTGTATAGTGTCTTTTGTCAGTCTAGCAGAATGCGGGCGGGCGATATCGTGGAATAGCATTACTTCACGCATTCTGAATCGTCATTGTTCTTGGATTGCGTCTGCAAGACGTCTCAGTTGTTGACAATAAATGTTAGCAGTGATGGACACATCTCCGGAAAGGAATTCGTAGTACTGCACACCGTAGCTGTTACACCAGATGCGTAACATTATCTTTTGTGAATGCGCACAGGTCTTTGTACGGCGAGCTGCTGCTTTGTTTGGGCTCAACCATTCCCTTCTTTTCCTTATTTTAGCATAAAGACAAAATTTCTCGTCACCAGTAAGGATAAAAGGCAGGAGTGGTCGGTGTTGTTCACGAGCCAATTGATGACGAGCAAGCAGAGATGCACATATGCCATATGCCTGATTTTTATGAGTTTACCTTTGCATGCGGTACCAATACTCCCGGTTTTAGAACGTTCCCCACAGCATGCAAATGTCGTAGGATGGTGGAATGATTACAGTTCATCACATTTGCCAGTTCTCGAGTACAATGACGTGAACGATCTTTATCAAACCCTGAAGTGAAGCTCTTACTGAACGTGGAGGGTCACTAACATCAAAACTATCCTCCTTAAAACGAGATAACCATTTCTTGCCGTGCTCTGTGCAATGGTATTATTCCGTATACGGCACAAATCCTTCTGGCTGCGTCGCTGCTGTCACCCTTATAGTGAATTCAAACAGAAGAGTACGTGGGAAATGTTCAGATTTCTCCAACTGGCACTCCATTTTCTAGTGTCCACAGCCCCACTCACTATCCCCAACTTACAATATGTAAACCCAAAAAGATTGACGATACGAAAACCCACAAAGCAACACTGATCTACCATAAAAAGTGTCAATCCATACATAAACTAACAGCAACCAGAATACCAAAATGCAAAACAAAAACGCTACGAACTTATGCACCAATCTAATAGTCCCATCTATGTTGGACTATGTCGGCGCGTTATATTTCGCCTTACTTCGGCAGTAAAATGTGACCCATCAGGCATGTACCACACTCCACAACCATGAGCCGTATGTGAGATTTGAACCCACTTAGATGCGGGTTGGTCAAAAAGTTTACATTCCGAAAACTTTTGTATTAACTAGGGCAGTATTTCATACTGTAGGCAGTTGCAACTTCGGAACAAATATTCGCAATTATCTCGCAAACAACTCTTTTGCAGAACGATACTTACTGGAATGTTTTTTTTTTCGTTCACACTATTGTTGTGGTAATCAGTTGAACGACTGGTTTGACGCAACTCTCCATGCTTCTCTACCCTGTGCAAGAATCTTCGTCTCCGAATAACTACTACAAGCAACATCCATCTGAATCTGTGTACTGTATTCATTTATCGTTATCCCTTTACGATTTTTACCCCTAACACTTCTCTCCAATACTAAATTAGTGATCCCTTGATGTCTCAGAACGTGTCCCATCAACCGATCTTTGTCTCCACAATTCTACTCAGTGCCGTCTCATTAGTTACACCAGCTACCCATATAATCTTCATTATTCTTCTCTAGCACCATATTTCAAAAGCCTCTATTCTCTTCTTGTTGAAACTGTTAAACATCCCTGTTTCACTTCTGTACATGGCTACATTCTATACTAGCACTTAACTCTGCATTTGATGCTTAGAAATCCCTTCCCTTCAGAAACGATTTTCTTGATATTGCCAGCCTACATTTTACATCCTTTCTATTTCCGCAGTTATCAGTCATTTTGCTGTCCAAATAGCAAAACACATCCGCTGCTTTTAGTCTCCTCTTTCCTAATCTAGTCCCTCGGTATCATCTGATTTAATTCGATTACATTCCATTTTCTTGTTTTTCATTCATTTATATACATGTTACATCCAGCTTTAAAGACACTGTCCATTCCGCTTAACTACTCCGCGAAATTCTTTGCTGTTTGTGCGGAATTACAGTGTCATCGGCAAATCTCATAGATTTTATTTCTTCTCCCTGAACTTAAACTCCTACACCAATTTTTCTTTCGTTTCCTTTATTGCGTGCATAATGTAAATATTGAATAACTTAGGCGATACGCTACAACACTGTCCCACTCCGTTTTCAACCACCGCTTCTCTGTCATGCCCCTCGACCTCATAAATGCCGTGTCATTTCTGTAAAAGTTCTACAGAGCCTTTCGCTCCCTGTGTTTTACCCCTGGTACCTTCAGAATTTCAAAGAGAGTATTCCAGTCAACACTGTGAAAAGCTTTCTCTAAATCTACAAATGCTGTAAAACAGGTTTTTCTTTCCTTAGCATATCTTCTATGAGAGGTAACCTATCTTCTATGATAAGTCGCAGGGTCAGTATTAGCTCGAGTGTTCCTTCATTTCTGCGGAACCCAAACTGATCTTTCCCAATGTAAGCGTCTACCAGTTCTTCCGTTCTTCTGTACAGAATTCGTGTCAAGTGATTTGCTAATAAGTATTATTAAATTTGTAGTTCGATAATTTCCACTCCTGTCTGCACCGGAGTCTTTGGAACTGGAATGGTTATAGTCTTCTTGAACACTGAGGGTATTCGATCTGCCTCATACATCTGGCCAACAAGATGGAAGAGTTTCGTCATGGTTGACTCTCTGAAGCCTATCAGTAGTTCTGGCTGCATGTCGTCTACTCCTGGGGCCTTATTTCATATTACATCTTCCAGTGCTCTGTCAAGTTCTTCTCGCAGTATCGTATCTACAATCTCATGTTCAACTACGTCCTCTTCCATTTCTGTAGTACTGTCTTCAGTTTCATAGCCCTTGTACTTACCCTCTATATACTCTTTCCACCTTTCAGCTTTCTCTTCTTTGCTTAGGACTGGTTATCCATTTGAGATCTTCGTTTTCATACAGTTGCATCTCTTTTCTGAAAAGGCTTCTATAATTTTCCTGTAGACAGTATTAATCTTTCCCCTAGTCAAATGAGCTTCCAGATCCGTACGTTTGTCCTATAGCCATTCCTGCTTTGCATTTTTGCACTTCTTGTTAGTCTCATATTATAGACGTTTACATTTCCTTTCGCCTGCAGTATTTTTGTGTTTTCCACTTTCGTCAATTAAATTCGATATTTCTTGTTTTATCCAAGAATTTCTGCTACACCTTGTCTTTTTATCTTTTTGATCATTTGCTGCCTTCTCTATTTCATCTCCCTAACCTACTTGTTCTAGTCAATTGTTGCCTAACGTTCCCTCTGAAACTCTCAGTAACCTCTGGTTCCATCAAGTTATCTAGTTTCCATCTCCTGAACTTCCTACCTTTTTGCAATTTATTCAGTTTTAATCTACAGTTAAAATTAATAAACTGTGATCAGAGCCACATCTACACCCAGAAATGTCTTAAAATTTATTCTCAGGTTTCCAAAACACTGCATTACCATTGTTTAATCACTCTGAAATATTCCGATGTCTCCATGTCCCTTTTGTAGAAATATTTACAGATACAATTCTAATAATAAATACAATGAAAATGCAGTTCTGTAAATAAAATCAACACATATAAACGAGATGGACCATACAGTGACGGCTATGCTGATAAGCTGGTGTACTCTGTGCAGAATTCTATCAGATGGCTTCCTCGTTCATTCCTTTACCTCTGTCAATATTCACCAACTATTTTCCCTTCTCTTCCTCTTCTAGCTGTCGAAACTAGTCTACCATCACAATTAAATTTTCGTCTCCCCGAACTACCTGAATAATTTCTGTTGTATCATCATACATTTCTTCAATCTCTTCGTCAGCTGCGGAGCTACTTAACATATAAAACTGTACAGCTGTGGTGTATGTGGGCTTATTATCTATCTTGGCTACGTAAATGTATTTACTATGCAGTTCATAGTAGCTTACGCGCCATTGTTAAGCCTACTCCAGCATTATACCTATTTGATTTTTTATTTATAACACTGTATAAAACTAACCGCCAAACCTAATGAACCATAGACCTTGTCGGCTGTTGGGTGACTTACTTGCTTCAATAATACAGATAGTCGTAAAGTAGATGCAGCCACATTGCAGAGTGTTGATAGGCTAGACAAAAGTGTGGTTCCTGAAGAAGGGCAGCGGCCTTTTCAGTAGTTGGAGGGGAAACAGTCTGGATGATCGCCTGATCTGGCCTTGTAACATCAACCGAAACGCTCTTCCTGTGCTGGTCCTGCGAACGGCTGAAATCAAACGGAAACTACAGCTGTAATTTTTCCTGGGGCATGCAACTCTACTGTATGTTTAAATGATGATAGCGTCCTCTTGGGTAAAATATTCTGGAGGTAAAATAGTCCCCAGTTAGTATCTCCGGGAGGGTACTACTCTGGAGGATGTCGTCATCAGGAGATAAAAATTGTCAGTCTATGGACCGGAGTGTAGAATGTTACATCCCTTAATAGGGCAGGTAGGTTAGAAAGTTCAAGAAGGGAAATGGAAACGCTGAAGTCAGATGTACTGGGAATTAGTAATGTTCGGTGGTGGTAAGGACAGGACTACTGGTCTGGTGATTACAGGGTTATAACTACAAAGTCAGTTTGGGGTAATGCAGGAGTGGATTTAAGAATGAAAAAAAAATAGGGATGTACGTAAGCTACTATGAACAGCATTGGGAACTCATTATCGTAGCCAAGATAGCCATGAAGCCCATGAATACCGCAATATTACAAGTTTATACTCAAACTAGGTCTGCTGATGATAGTTAAAGGAGGCGAGAATTAATTGTGTTGGGGAACTGGAATACAATAGCAGGAAGAGAAAGAGAAGGAAAAATAGTAAGTAATTACAGACTGGGGAAAGGAATAAAAGAGGAAGCCATCTGGTAGAATATAGCACAGAGCATAATTTAATCGTTACTAAAAAATTTTTAAGAATCGTAAAAGAAGGCTGTATACATGGAAGAGACCTGGAGACACCGGAAGATTTCAAATTGATTACATAATGGTTAGACGAAGATTTAGTAACCAGATGTCAAATTGTAAGACACTTCCAGGGGTAGATGTGGACTCTGACCATAATTTATAGGATATGAAATGTAGATTAAAAGTGAAGAAATTGCAAAAATGTAGTAAATTAAGGAGATAGGACCTGGATAAGTTGAAAGAACCAGAGGCTATTGAGAGTTTCAGAGGGAGCATTAGGCAAGAATCGACTAGAATATGGTTGAAGACGAATAGGTAGTTTTGAGAGATGAAATAGTGAAGGCAGTAGAGGTTCAAAAAGGTAAAAAGACAAGGCCTAGCAGAAATTCAGGGCTAAAACAGGAGATACAGAATTTATTTGATGAAAGGGGAAAATATAAAAATGCTACAAATGAAGCAGGTGAAAGGAAGTGGTCTATAAAATGAGACTGACAAGAAGCGCAAAAAGGCAAAGCAGGAATGGCTACAGGACAAATGTACGAATCTGGAAGCATATATCACTAGGGGAAAAATAGACACTTCCAACAGGGAAAATAAAGGAGACGTTGGGGAAAAGAGAAGGAGCTGTATTAATATCAAGAGCTCAGATGGAAAACCAGATCCAAGCAAAGTAGGGAAAGCTGAAAGGTGGAAGGAGTATATACACGGCCTATACAAGGGAGGTGAGCTTGAAGGCTATGTTACAGAAAGGGAAGTGGACATAGCTGAAGATGAGATTGGAGATATGATACTGTGAGAAGAATTTGTCAGAGCACTGAAAGATCTATGTGGAAACAAGGCCTTGGGGGTAGACAATATTCTGTCAGAACGACTGATAGCTTTGGGAGAGCTAGCCATGACAAAACTGTTCCATCTGGTGTGCAAGATGTATGAGACACGTGAAATACCCTCACACTTCAAGAGGAATGAAGTAATCCCAATACCAAAGAAAGCAGTTGCTGATAGGTATGAAAATTACGGAAGTATCAGTTTAATAAGTCATAGTTGCAAAATACTACCACGATTCCTTTACAGAGGAAGGAAAATACTAGTAGAAGCCGACGATACTCTGCGAAATTGTTACAAGTCCGAAGTGAAATATTTAGGAATATTACGTCACTCAAGTGATGCAACGGTCTTTTTATTACAGTAATACACTAAAAACAATAAGTGTAACATTTTACGTACATGTTATACAGAAAATTACACGTAAATTGTCTTAGCGTTTTGTATATTAACATTGATTTTTCTATCTCCTGTAGTTTATGATTAAATAATGATTTTGTGGTTGTGATCTCGTTTATTGCAGGTTTTATAGAGTGAATAAATGTAAATAAATACAGTTCGTGATGTTAATATTCCTTAGTTACATCTAGTCCTGGATACTGCCGCCACTTTTAAGATTTTAATTATTATTTAGTTAAAAAACAAGCTTTTGTGTTGCAGAAGGCACATTCTGACCCATAATTCCATATTGAGTACTATTTTAATATGTCTGCTATGACTGTCTGATAGAGCTCAACGAGATCTACCGATTGACACCTCGCTTGTTGTAAACGCATATAAATTTCTATAGCTAGAAAAATACCAAATATTCAGTTTGCAGTACCTTGTGAAGTATTTAAATATCGATGGCGCATCTTTACTGGTACAATCGTACTATTTTTCTCATTACAATGAACATACTAGTTCCTCACCAGTTCAAGATTTAATATTTATTAATTTTAGTCTTACTTTTGCACATTGCAATGGTCACATAGGGTGACCATTCAGACT
Organism: Schistocerca nitens; assembly: GCF_023898315.1. Classification (NCBI taxonomy): domain Eukaryota; kingdom Metazoa; phylum Arthropoda; class Insecta; order Orthoptera; family Acrididae; genus Schistocerca; species Schistocerca nitens. Next base: position 157,694,606 of record NC_064622.1, on the reverse strand, counting down.
TCGTCCATTGTCCATTTCAATGTCTGGGTTTTTCCACCTCAGGAAACTGACCAGCCACAGCTGTCCGCCCAGCCCCCTAGATTTCTCATTCCTGAGAGCTTGTCAGTCTCATGTCAAAATGACTCGTCCCTTTACCTGTCTCTCAAACTGCAACACCAGGCACATCCTCTTGCTTGGCAGTAAACACATGTGCTCCAGCCGATCGTGACACTGCATTCACGTCTGACTTCATATTCGCTTGTCACTCTACCGGGGCCGTACGCTCACAGACTTGGTGATCAAGACAGAAGCTGGACACCACATAACGTATGCCGTACGTTCAGTAGACTATAAGGAGACGTATGAAAACCTCAAAGCTGTGCTAAAATACGTGAACCATGAGAAACATTCTTAGACAACATGTGGAATTTTTAGTAGTTGGCACGTTACTTGGTCAGTAATACACCTCCACAAAAATGCCGTATTTCATTCGCGAGTGAAACAGCTGAGCCAAGGACAAGCATTGGAAGGTAACTAACTGACTCGAATAAAATACTTTCCAAAGCGAATCACATAATGTAATAAATGAAACAAGTGTTGAACCAAGCGAGATACTACTACTACATCTTCTTCAGATCAAGCTTGTGTTAATGGGGTAGTTCTCTAAGGCACTTTCAAGAGATTGCTTCCTGTACTTGGTAACAATATTTTCAGAAATATCTTATGAGAAACTTAAAGAAAGGACCTTTGTGGAGTCGCAGATTAGAAATTTAGCGGGAGACAATTTGTTTGAAAGTACAATGAATCCGGTGGAAGATAGGGCCTGGGTGTCTTTTCATGAAGTAGTAGTCAAAGTTTTTGCACCAAAACACCCGAATAATAGAACCATGATCAAATCAGTGTTGGAGTTTCATAAAATTGGGATGTAACATGAGTGTGCAGCTTCATTTTCCACATTCACGCATTGATTCCTTCCCTGTGAACCATTGCAATGTCAGTCAAGAACAAGGAAAATAATTCTATGAAGACATGAAGGACATGGGAAAGAGCGGAGGGTAAATGTAAACATGACGGCTGAATACCGTTTTATGCTAAAGAGAGATGGCACTGGTGAAGAGAGGCAATCAATGAAGATAAGTTTTGTTCCATACCAAAAAGGGCTTGATGTAGTGAAATCATCAAAGGGAAATTAAATTGTCATACATGTGTTGTGTTTTTGTAACAATTGTCAGCATTGCTAAAAGAGCATAGACAACTGATTACTCTAATGAAGTGTGTAGTGATTCTACACAAGGTTAAAAAAATTAATATTTTAATGCAATTAAAAAGTGCCTGTTAGGAGAAAAAATGTGAGTTTAGCTAAAACTTCAGACCTGTCTTGTACAAAAATCTGATACAGAAAAGCTAAATCAGTTTTGAAATTGGAATGAAAATTATTTTAAATATCATAAAACATGTTTCCAAAAAAAAGAGTTTTGAAATGCAGCATAGTTATCATATAATTTCACCCGTGTCAGTTTTTGTTATAAGTTACAATACGCACTGTATGTTGTATATTGAAATTTATTCATTCTGGCCCGTGTCTCTAAGCTTGAAATTTTCTTTTGGAGAAGATGATTCAGTTGCAAAATTTGTTCACCCCGTCTTGCTGGATATGTTATAGGGATACAAATTTCCGTACTGACATCAACATATCCGTGCATTTTCGCAATATGTAGAATACTAAAAATTGCTTATGTCATTGTACGATCGTATATGATGTACATGTGCTACCAAAGTATTTTTTTTTTACAGTGATGAAACAAGATATGATGAAACTAAGCTCAACGAAAGGCATGAAACTAAATGATATATTCATTGACGCTGGCATCGAAATGTGTGAAAAACTCTTGCCATTGGAAGCTGTTCAAAAACTGATGAATGCAAAAGAGAGAAAGTTCGATCTGCTTGTCATGGAATACTTCTTCATGAACGATTGCTTCTTAGGTTTCTCACACACATTCAATGTACCCGTGGTCGCCCTGTCTTCTGTTGGAGGATTTCACTGGGTAACAGATGCAGTTGGCGAACTATGCACGCCATCATACATTCCTGATATTTTTAGCGACTATACAGACCACATGACTTTCTGGCAGCGTTTAGAAAACACTGTGGCTCTAACGTACGCAAGGTACGTTTATAATTATCACTACTTACAGAAAATCGACGAAATTATCGAGAAAAATTTCAAAGATCCTACGATGCCTCGGCTGTCAGCTCTGAGAGCCAACACGTCACTGATAATCGTTCAAAGCCACGTGAGCTTCAGTTATCCCCGACCTCACTTACCCAATGTGATTGAGACCGGCGGAATGCACATCCAGCAACCAAAGGCACTACCACAGGTAAGATAACGCATTTCTGAAATGTTCTAAAATTATTAATGAAATACATTATGGTCCTTAACTGATGTTTCTCTCTCCCAATAAAACACACACACACACACACACACACACACTTGTACACAGTTAAACAGACACAATGCACATTGGACTTTTGTCCCAGAATACAGTTTGCTGAAATGTTCAGTAAACGAACAGACTTGTAAGCAATAACGTGGGTCTAAAATATAGGTTCTTTCAAGAAGATTCATCCGATTTCCCAACACTATATTCCTACATGAGTGAAGATGGTACATACTAACCTACTCTTGCGTCTACAAATTCCTTATTTTCCAAAGAACCATACAATTTGACATGGGTATATAATTTACATGCATGCACATAAGATGCGGTGCCCTAGAGATACTGAACCTGAATTACTTTTGCAAATTTATCCCCGGTTTCATTTATTGTTTGCTCTGTGGCCATGTGGGGGATAAGTTGCAACCCTGTCTCACTTCCTTCTCAATTACGCGACCCTTTCTGTTCTCTGACTCTTTGAACTTTGTGTAAAAATAATAAATAGATGTTTTCTAAACATAAAAATACTATTAATTTTCGTTAGTCTTTTTTCAGTCTGTTTTCAGACATTTGGGTAAGTTCAGTACAGCTTCGTGTGTTCCTACAGATTCCCAGAATCCAGAATCAAGTAGGCTTCTATCCGCGTCACATACTGCTCCAGAAGCTAGTTCGAAAATATCCGTCTATTGAAGGGAGGAACACACCAAACGGAAGCACCTTGAACACTGAAACAAGGGCCAACTTGTCTCCACGAGAGCCACGCGAAAGAGATCTTGCCAAAATACCTGTAGCTGTGATCTGACTCTGCCATTACTACCTACTGTGACCAACTTTTTCAAAAGAAAATAATGGAGATACTTATGTCCTTGACAAAAAGATGAGGTAGATTAAGATCACGGCGAAATTTAACCAAAAGTCAAAGCAGTATCTGTAAAACATAACTATTTAATTACACATTGCAAATACTTACACATATTTTGCAACAGATTTTCCCTCATTCAGTAATTTTATGTCAGTTGTAGCAAATTCACAGATTTCACTGCATGAATAAATAAAATTCACTGCAACTTGCAGTTCAAATTTGATTAGGTTTTTATTACTTCTGTTCCTTACATTTGTCCACTTATTACTCACAAGAGAAAGTACTCTCTTGGTGTGAGCATTACTTCCTGTTATACTCATAACCTATCAGCTTACCCAAGTTTTCAAAACTCATATTATTTGATTTCAAAGTTGTTAAAACTTTTCTCCGTTTCTGACTAATGCTACCCTCTAAAGAGACAGAACATTTAATTGGGATCATTAGAACAACAAAATTCCGCATATAATTCATCTTCATTCATACAATCCAACTAGACACATTCCACAATTTCATGCAAGTCATTGAATGTTAATTCCATTTTTAGACAAAGTGCGAGTAAATGCTTCAAATATCATCAAATTTGTCAACTAAGTAAGAATTTAAAGACTCACAGTTTCATTGAAGTTGTTTCCACTAGCAGATTTCAAATTTGTCTCAAGAACAGTGGCTAACATTTCCAATATTCACAAAGAAAGTGATATAAGACTGAACAATTATCTGTACTTTTGTATTTTCATTGCGAAAATTCTTCTTCAAAGCTTTAGGACAGTCTGAATCGTCTACGCTTTTAAAACAGCTTATTATAGGCTCCCAGTTTTTTAAAATCCTTTCTGCAGCAGGTGTGAGAGATAACCGTCTAGTATTTACATGTTGCAGAATTTCAGCCCATTCAACATCAATAAAATCAAAAAATTATTTTTAAGTTTCCCTTCGTTTGGAAGATCAGGAAAAGTGACAATATATTTTCAATACTAACACTTCAACGTCTACATATTGTAAACAACTGCATGCATGTTTCATGGCATTACGAAGCACATGGTTAGAACAACTGGCCTTGAGTATTTTTTCATTCTCATTACTTAATAGTTTTATGACTGAATGGTGCTTGCCATAATTTATATTGGCACCATCAGCACAGTACAATGACATATTACTGACATACAAATAATTTGAATTTAGTGAATTTTTTAACACCCTATCGACATTCATTGCATTTTCATCTGCCCGTTCGTTGAAATCTAACAATTTGTTTTGAATTCCACTAAAGGGGTCAAACTATCGTATTACAACTGAAATATTTTCCTGTTTAGGTGACTGGAGGCACCAGTTCGTAAAGAAAAGAACATCCCACACTTTTTGCGGTCATTTAAAACTTCCAAAAAATCGTTCACACTTCTTGGGGCCAATACGTTCATTATGATCATTTCAGAAAGATATTTTCTTTGACATATTAGATTCACTGAACATGTTTTTTTGAAAATTTGATCGCACAGTCCAAGCGCCTATAACTTACTGTAAAGTGTGTTATAGTGTGTGGTAGACCAATGAAAGTTCACCAGCAATGATTTTCAAGTCGTCGTTTGTTTGGCCTTTGCTCAGGTGAGGAGAGCTGAAGAAAGTAGTTATCTTGGGTGAAGTAGTGACATCGTGTGCTTTGCTACAAGCAAACGCAAATGCAAGAAGTTAACTCAGGAAATTGCCAATTACTATGTGCTGATTGGTAATATATATTACCCAAAGTATTCATGTGCTGTACACAGTCAATGCCACCATGTTCGATGCTAAACTCACGTTAGCAGATTGAGCATTTTGCTTTATAAGCATTTGTCTGTACTTGTCCAATCCAGAAATTCGTAAGATATGTACACATGTACCTTGTTTTCTTTTTTTGTGGCGTTTTAGCTTCGTCAGTATGTCGACTGCCATTGAAAATGGAGAAAACTGAGTTTCGTGCTGGATGATTCAGTTAAAGGGAAGGATTTAACAATGTGGACACATTTAATTTGAAGTACACAAGTATGAAATTTCTCAAAATGAGGCCAGAAAACGGTACATGGCCCAAGGCTTATTTGATTTCCACGGGTAACAAATTTGTGGATCTTTCGCTCTGAAGCTTATGCCTGTAGATAGGACTTGGAATGGAAGCCACATTATTTCGAAGGAAGCTGTAGGTGTTGTTTTCGTTATTTACGAATGCGTTGAGAAAGGATGGGTTATAAGATCTTGTTGAATTCTTATGCGAGTGTGATTGGTAGGTGAGGGGAATTGTTATTAGCGGCTTTATCAGGAGTAAGTGGAAGTAGGACTATTACAGAGATCAGAATAATAATCTGTATAATGGAGAACATTATAGATGGTGGCAAGGATTACTGGATGAAACTACTGGGAAAGAATGAAGGGCCAGATCTTAGAGTTTATATTCCACCCATATGTACCAGGTATCAAAGAAAGAGTACAATTTTGGGGAATTACCTTAGATTGTAAAGTATGTTCTCGCAATATCTGTGTAGTGAACTAATCAGTTAAAACGGTGTAATGGATGTATATGAGTATGCGGGCAAAGAATCACAAGAACCGTTAAGTACAATAAAGTGAGATACGATTTCACGCTATACCGGTGTTGCTGAAGAAATGGCCAATATTGAGGCATAGGACAGGACCGATCTTTCGAAGCTAAAATGTCTACTAAAAGTGGGCTCTAAAATGCATACTTTAACAGCTATGAGCACTTGTGCAATAGAGGAAATGTGTTTCACAGTAGCGATGATGAACAAGTGTTCATAGCTCTTAAATTACCCCCTTTAGAGCCCACGTTTACTGGAGAGCTTTCTCCTGTTTTTGTGCGTAATATCACCTCTGAGAACATGGAAAGCAAAGAGCCTGAAGAGAAGAGATTTGTTACGGAGTATTGAAGATAGAGTGCCTACAGCTCTTGTGATATGCATTTTAGAGCCCATGATTATTAGCCTTTTTTCCTTCGAAAGATGGTTCCTGTCATCCCTGACAATTCCTCCTGGAAGACCCTGTGTATTTCCAAACATATATACCAAACTATTGTAGTTACTGTCACAGTTACACATTTTGGTGAACATCAACCAGGAATATTGTATTAAATGTGTGGTCGTATCTGCCCAGAAACAACGGCAGTTTGTTTCTTCGTGATGCAAATGTAACTCTTTCTTCTTTCTTTTAAGGACTTAAAGAATGTAATGGACAACGCAAGAGACGGAGTAATATTCTTCAGCATGGGATCTTTAATAAAGAGTGCAGATTTTCCACAGGAGTGGGTTCAAACCTTCCTCACAGTCTTTTCTAAACTGAAGCAACAGGTCCTGTGGAAATGGGAGAACGACACCATGTCTGGGAAACCAGCAAATGTGCATCTGAGAAAATGGTTTCCGCAGTCTGACTTGCTAGGTAAGGTATACCGCTCTTTCTGTCAAAATGTATTTCTTTTCAAATTACGTATATTAAATTTACTTTAGCTGTATCTCTCACTTTACCCAACACCGGACCACCATTTCGGTACTGTACCAAACCAGTCATTGTTATCGATAGTACGAGCATATGAGCTACCGATCGAAATTTGTGACTGAATTAAGGATATCTTGGTACGTAGACAGGATGCAGAGTCATCGACAGATATAGAACTAACATATTCTGACGTGCGGCAGAGAAATGCGTCGAGACCCTAGCTGCTGATGTTTAGTTTTGACGCTGAAGACCGTATTAATTGTGATTTCAGATTTTTGCAGATAACGCAGTTATCGGTAATGAAGTACTGTCTGAAAAAGATGCTAAAATAATCAGATGTTGCAAAGATAGAGTATGGTGTTAAGATTCGTGATTTCCTTTGAACGGTTAGAATTACAGCAATGTGAGCTTCACAAAAGTAAAAACCCTTGGTGTGATGTGGAATCAGTAACAATCATCTTGGGGTTGACGCTCTTTTTTTCGTGTTTGCTTTTACAATACATCTATTTGGATAGGGTCTGCCTTTAATAAAACACAGTTTTTGTTTTTTAACCCAGACAATTCACTGCAGTTGCAGCATCCTCAGTGAGATTTTATTTTCTGGCTGTTAAAGATAAAGAATGTTCTTTACTGTTTGTATACATTAAGTATTACCTTTTAAATCGTAATTACAGATATTTGAAAAAAAAGCACATAAAATTATGAATTCACACCTTTTTACCACATGGTGTGGTCTTTCTGATGTATTGTGATACTACAGTGACTGTTTTGTTTCACAGCTTGTGGTAAATTGCTTAAGCCTAAATTACGATTTGAAAATTATTATGGCTATGCATGAAATTAATTAATTCTGTGTGTGTGTGTGTGTGTGCATGTGTGTCTGTGTCTGTGAGAGAGAGAGAGAGAGAGAGAGAGAGAGAGAGAGAGCAGGTTTGAGGATATCTCATTGTTATTATTATTATTATTATTATTATTATTACAAGGACTTTTTTGTGTGTGTGTTCTCACCCCCCCCCACCCCCACCACCCAACCCTACACAAAAAATCCTCAAACCTACTGTCTCACTCACTCTTTCTCTTTCTCTCTCTCTCTCTCTCTTTCTCTATCCCTCTTCACACACAACACACACACGAAAAAAGTCCTTGCAATAATAATAATAATAATAATAATAATTCCCGTGGAGGCCCGGGAAAAGAATAGGCCTCCGGTATGTTCTGCCAGTCGTAAAAGGCGACGAAAAGAACAAACCACTAATAGGGCTAACCCCCCTTTTAGTGTGATTACTTGGTTCAGGACAGAACTAAAGAAGCCTCGGACAAGCGCCGTCATGGTCGGGGACGACGCTTGAACCCTATGCCCGCCCACAATGGTAACGACACTGCTAGCCAACTGGAAAATGATTTAAATCCAAATAGAGGTGTTTTGCAGGATATGCTTCCTGCAACCACCCTAGAAGGAAAACAAAGACAGAGGATGAGATGGTCAGATGAAGTTAATCGACACCTCATGTTGTGTTATTACCAAGCAACAAACCTAGGAACCAACACAACTGGATACAGATCACAAGTACACACAACATTTATTACCAGATACCCAGAATTAAAATTTTTAACAGAACAACGACTAGCTGATCAGATCCGTGTAATAATCAAAAATAACAGGATACCCCAGTCAGAATTAGAAAACATCAAACAACAAGTACAACAAATACTAGAACAAAATAATGTGCAATCAGAAGAAGAAGAAGAAAATACAGTAATGGACTCAAACATCCCAGAGCAAACAAACAAAGAACAACACACATCAATTAAACAATCAGAGGAAAACGACATCTTAAGACAGCCACCAGAACAAGCACAAATAGAACACGAAGTGACACACATGTTAGATATAGAAGAGAAATTTCAGCTGACATATATAGAATACAAAGACACAAATACAGACATTAGACCATTCTTGCATAGACCACCAAATAACCCACAAGTCGAAACAACAATAACAACTATCAACACAATCATACACAACAAAATAAATGAAAATACAGCAATGGAAGAGTTACAACTACTGGTTTATGTAGGAGCACTCACTACACTAAATATACACACTAGGCAGAGATCAGAACCAACCAACACACAGAAGAAACCCACAAAACCAGCATGGCAACACAGGCTACAGATCAGAATAGAAAAACTGAGAAAAGACATCGGACAGCTAACACAATTTATAAGAAATGAAATATCAGACAAAAAACGAAAAAGGTTAGGTAAAATCTCACAACAAGAAGCAATGGAGCAATTAGATGAAAAGAAGCAGAAGTTACAAGCATTGGCCAAACGACTTAGAAGATACAAAAAAAGTGAAAATAGAAGGAAACAAAACCAAACATTCAACACAAACCAAAAGAAATTTTACCAGACAATAGATAACACACACATTAAAATAGACAATCCACCAAACATAACAGACATGGAACACTTCTGGAGCAACATATGGTCAAACCCGGTACAACATAACAGGCATGCACGGTGGATACAAGCAGAAACAGACTCATACAAGATGATACCACAAATGCCTGAAGTGATAATTTTGCAACATGAAGTCACCCGAGCAATTAATTCTATGCACAATTGGAAAGCCCCTGGAAATGATAAAATAGCAAATTTCTGGCTAAAGAAGTTCACCTCAACACATTCACATCTAACTAAATTATTTAACGGTTACATTGCAGACCCATACACATTCCCTGATACACTTACACATGGAATAACCTATCTGAAACCTAAAGATCAAGCAGACACAGCAAACCCAGCTAAATATCGCCCCATAACATGCCTACCAACAATCTACAAAATATTAACTTCAGTCATTACACAGAAATTAATGACACATACAACACAGAACAAAATTATAAATGAAGAACAAAAAGGCTGTTGCAAAGGAGCACGAGGATGTAAAGAGCAACTGATAATAGATGCAGAGGTGACATATCAAGCTAAAACTAAACAAAGGTCACTACACTACGCATACATTGATTACCAAAAAGCTTTTGATAGTGTACCCCACTCATGGTTACTACAGATATTGGAAATATACAAAGTAGATCCTAAATTGATGCAGTTCCTAAACATAGTTATGAAAAACTGGAAAACCACACTTAATATCCAAACAAACTCTAATAATATCACATCACAGCCAATACAGATTAAGCGTGGAATATACCAAGGAGACTCATTAAGTCCTTTCTGGTTCTGCCTTGCTCTGAACCCACTATCCAACATGCTAAACAATACAAATTATGGATACAATATTACTGGAACATACCCACTCAAAATCACACATTTGCTATACATGGATGATCTAAAATTACTGGCAGCAACCAATCAACAACTCAACCAATTACTAAAGATAACAGAAGGATTCAGCAATGATATAAGTATGGCTTTTGGAACAGACAAATGTAAGAAAAATAGCATAGTCAAGGGAAAACACACTAAACAAGAAGATTACATACTTGATAACAGCGACTGCATAGAAGCGATGGAAAAAACGGATGCCCATAAATATCTAGGATACAGGCAAAAAATAGGAATAGATAATACAAATATTAAAGAAGAACTAAAAGAAAAATATAGACAAAGACTAACAAAAATACTGAAAACAGAACTGACAGCAAGAAACAAGACAAAAGCTATAAATACTTATGCCATACCAATATTGACCTACTCATTTGGAGTAGTGAAATGGAGTAACACAGACCTAGAAGCACTCAATACACTTACACGATCACAATGCCACAAATATAGAATACATCACATACATTCAGCAACAGAAAGATTCACATTAAGCAGAAAGGAAGGAGGAAGGGGATTTATCGACATAAAAAACCTACATTATGGACAGGTAGACAATTTAAGAAAATTCTTTATAGAACGAGCAGAAACTAGCAAAATACACAAGGCAATCACTCATATAAATACATCGGCTACACCACTGCAATTTCATAACCACTTCTACAACCCTTTAGATCACATAACATCAACAGATACGAAGAAAGCAAATTGGAAAAAGAAAACACTTCATGGCAAGCACCCATATCATCTAACACAGCCACACATCGATCAAGACGCATCCAACACATGGCTAAGAAAAGGCAATATATACAGTGAGACAGAAGGATTCATGATTGCAATACAGGATCAAACAATAAACACCAGGTATTTCAGCAAGCATATTATTAAAGATCCCAATACCACAACAGATAAATGCAGACTTTGTAAACAACAAATAGAAACAGTAGATCACATCACAAGCGGATGTACAATACTAGCAAATACAGAATACCCCAGAAGACATGACAATGTCGCAAAAATAATACATCAACAGCTTGCCTTACAACATAAACTTATAAAACAACACGTTCCTACATACAAGTATGCACCACAAAATGTACTGGAGAATGATGAATACAAATTATACTGGAACAGAACCATTATAACAGATAAAACAACGCCACATAACAAACCTGACATCATACTCACCAATAAAAAGAAGAAATTAACACAACTAATCGAAATATCCATACCCAATACAACAAATATACAAAAGAAAACAGGAGAAAAAATTGAAAAATACATCCAACTGGCTGAGGAAGTCAAAGACATGTGGCATCAGGATAAAGTTGACATCATACCAATTATACTATCAACTACAGGAGTCATACCACACAATATCCACCAATACATCAATGCAATACAGCTACATCCAAACATATATATATACAATTACAGAAATCCGTAATTATTGATACATGTTCAATTACCCGAAAGTTCCTAAATGCAATATAACATATACCGTACAGCAAAAAGGAAGTGATGCTTGATAAAGGTCCGCGTCACTCCATTCCTCACCAGACTTAACGTCTGAGAAAGTAAAGATAATAATAATAATAATGAAAAATCCTCAAACCTGCTCTCTCTCTCTCTCACACTCTCTCTCTCTCTCTCTCTCTCTCTCTCTCACACACACACACACACACATACACACACACACACACACACACACACACACACACACACACAAATGCACAGACACCTCTGAAAGATTCAGAACAACCGCCAGGAACACCTTCAACTGTTCCACTGTCAGCCATTCTTTTTTGCACCTTCAACTGTTACACTGTCTGCCGTGTTTGTTTTTATAGCTGGTAAACAGTGAAACAGTGACAGTGACAGTGACGATCAATATATAGTGGTTGAAAGTGATGAAGATGGGGGAAAAGAAAACGTAAGTGAAACATAATGTAAATAGACACAAAATTAATTTCAGGCATAGCCATAACAATTTTCAAATTGTAATTTTGGCTTGAACAATTTATCTACTTTAAGGTGTAAGTGGTTGCAGATGATAAACTACGAAACAAAACAGTCACTGTAGACACACATCAGAAAAACCACACCATGTGGTAAAAAGGTTTGAATTCATAATTTTATGTGTTTTTTCAAATATTTGTAATTACGATTTAAAAACTAATAGTTACATGTATACAGACAGTAAGGAACATTCTTTATCTTTAACAGCTATAAAATAAAAGCCCACTGAAGATGCTGCAACTGCAGTGAAACATGTTTGGCCTAAGAAACCAAAATTGTGTTTTGTTAAAGGCAAACCCTATCCAAAAACATATGTACGGAACTTACACTTTACCTAGGTATCACAATTTTGTAGGATAATTAAATGGAATGCCTAGACTTAGCCATAAGCAAAGCAGATGATAGGCTTTGGTTCATTTCAAGGATACCAGGGAGATGCAGTCAGTATACAAAGAAGATTGATTAAAAACAGTCGTACGACCTGTCCTACAAATTTGCTCAAGTGGTCGGGACGAATAACACATAGAACTAAAAGGGAACTTAACCAGCCTCCACGACTAAGATCGTTAATGCACACCCGTGCAGTGGCGTTCGACTCGCAGCCGGTTCCAATCCTGCTGGTGGATGAGAATTTCTTTGTTAGTATTTGGCTGGCAAGCGAAAAAGAGGCGGTAGCGGAAAGTGCCTCATCACCAGTCTCTGTGCCAATGTCCTGAATTAAATGTCACACTTCTGTGCAGTGTCACGTGGTGTGAGGGCATGCCACACTGTTAATTCGAACATTCGGTCAGATAGGTCTCGCTATCCGAGAGGAGTAGCTTATGTGCCGAGATCGAGTCTCCTTCTGACGCAATGGAGAACAGACGCCAACTCGCCCACGACAGACTACTTGAGAAATTTCAATAATCAGCTTTAAGTGAAGAATCTAGGAACTGATACGCTTTCCTTAACACATTTTTCATGATCTTTGAGAGTTGCTTTCCATTAGAACGTTCTAAACGGGGTACTAGCAGTAATAGGCAACTCGGGTTGCTACTAGTGGGATAATGATATCATGTAGATCAAAGCGGGAATTATATCAAAATGTTACAAGTAGTCGCAATCAAGCTACAGTAGCCCGATACAAGCGGTATTGTAAGGTGCTTAAAGATGTTATTAGGAATGCAAAGAGTATGTGGTATGCAAATAGAATAGCTAATTCACAGGATAAAATTAAAACCATATGGTCAGTTGTGAAGGAAGTGTCTGGTCAGCAACATAAGGTCGACGATATAAAGTCAGTTCGTAGCACAAATATTTCTGTTACTGATCCATCAGATATACGTACAGTATATAACAATCATTTTCTGAGCATTGCTGGTGAATTAAATAAAAATTTAGTTTCTACAGGGAATCATATAACTTTCTTGGCAAATGCCTTTCCGAGATTGATGTCTCAAATACTTCTCTGTGATACAGACAAGCGGGAGATTGAGTCAATAATTAAACCAATGAAGACTAAGGACTCTCATGGATGTGATGGAGTGCCTAGCACAATATTACAGTACTGTGCTGCACATGTTAGCCCTACATTTAGCCATATTTGTAATTTTTCCTTTCGGAATGGTCAGTTTCCTGAACGATTAAAGTACTCAGCAGTAAAGCCGCATTGCAAAAAGCGAGAAAGGGGTATCGTAGACAATTTGAGACCTATTTCTACGCCATCAGCGTTTGCTAAAGTTATTGAAAAGGCTTGGTTTGTAAGGATAATTAATCATTTTATAGCACACGATTTGCTATCAAATGTATAGTTTGGCTTTAGAAGTGGTTTAACAACTGAAAATACTGTATTCTCTTTTCTATGTGAGGTACTGGTTGCGTTAAACAAAAGGTTTCGTACGCTAGGCATCTTTTTCTATTTAACTAAGGCGTTTGATTGTGTTGATCACAAAATATTTCCCCAGAAGTTGGACCATTACAGAATACGGGGAGTAGCTCACAATTGGCTCACCTTAGCAACAGACAGCAAAATGTCATTATTTACAATGTTGAAATGGTTGAGATGTGGGATCTGACTGGGGTTAGTCAAGTAGGGGGGGGGGGGGAGGTGCCCCAGGGATCAGTGTTGGGGCCATTCCTGTTCCTTATTTATATAAATGCTATGCCCTCTAGTATTATAGGTAACTCTAAAATCTTTCTGTTTGCTTATTACACTGGCTTGGTAATAAGGGATGTTGTGTGCAACATTGGATCGGTTTCAAATAGTGCAGTTCATGACCTAAGTTCATGGCTTGTAGAAAATACACTAACGCTAAATCACAGTAAGACTCAGTTTTTTACAGTTTCTAGCACATAATTGAACAAAACCTCAAGTTTTAATTTCACAGAATGGGCGTATGATTGGTGAAAGTGAACAGTTCAAATTTCTAGGTGTTCAGATAGTAAACTGTCGCGGAAATCCCACGTTCAGGATCTTGTTCAAAGACTTAATGCTGAAATTTTTACTGTTCAGACGGTATCTGAAGTGAGTGATCGTTCGACACGAAAATTAATCAGCTTTACTTATTTTCATTCGTTTATGTCGTATGGTATTATATTTTCGGGTAACTCTTCCCAGTCTAAAAGGATATTTTTGGCTCAGAAACGGGCGGTTCGGACAATAAGTGGTGTAATTTCAAGAACCTCCTGTCGACCCCTGTTCATGACTCTGGGTTTTTTTACATTGGCCTCTCATATATATATATATATATATATATATATATATATATATATATATATGTGTGTGTGTGTGTGTGTGTGTGCGCGAGTGTATACCTGTCCTTTTTTCCCCATAAGGTAAATCTTTCCGCTCCCGGGATTGGAATGACTCCTTACCCTCTCCCTTTAAACCCACATTCTTTCGTCTTTCCCTCTCCTTCCCTCTTTCCTGACGAAGCAACCGTTGGTTGCGAAAGCTTGAATTTTGTGTGTTTGTTTGTGTGTCTATCGACATGCCAGCGCTTTCGTTTGGTAAGTCACATCATCTTTGTTTTTATATATATATATATATATATATATATATATATATATTGTAACCTCCCCACAAAATTGAAAGTCTAATCTTACTCAAATGGAAATGGACCTAGAGCTAAGTGTAAGCTCCCCAGACAAATTTAATGACAAAGACAATTAAATAAAATTAGCTATCTGACCCAAGTATAAGTTTCTCACAAAATGAAAGTCAATTCAGTGATCATAAAATCTCAGTGACGATAAAAATGTAAATAGACCGAAATGTCAGTCTTTGGCCCTGTGCAAAAATCAGAATTAATTTCTTACCTCAGTATAACTGCATGTCAAAGTTCTGCTCTTATTGTTGGCCGCGGCTTGGAGGAAATGCATTGCAAGTATTAATTTTTTTTTTTTTAGTTAACTGAAAATTTTCTTTAACGAAATGCAAGGGTATCAAATGATTTTTTTTTTTTTGTTTGTTAAAAATTGCTTTGAAATCAAAATTATTATTGGGGCGATTCTTGAAAGTTAATTACAATGAATATACATTAGATTATCTGTTGAGCGCAATGCTGCATGAATACTTATTTAATAAAAATATACCTCATCCTGAATCTTGACCAGTGGCATGTCGACGCCCGCCGACTGCTCACACACAACTAAACTATCTCGCATCTAGACCGCGACTGCGTCATCTCCGACGCGCTACTCGCAACCACTAGCTCGCAACTGTACTCGGCTACTACTGCCGGCAGACTACCACAGACTGACTGAACTGCGCCTCGAGCGCAACTGCTCTGGTCAAAGATTCTACAATGCCTCGTCATCGCTGCCAACGAGTACATACGCCTTTCATAACCCTCCACTGGGGGGGGGGGGGGGGAAATTTGGCAGCGATGGTGAGTCATGTGGACTTGCCATCGTAACAAATTTTTTTTTGTTTTTTTTTAACTAATTAATTTTTACAATTTACAAAATATTCACTTGTAGTACAAAATGTGAGTACAAAACATATCAGAAAAATGTATATACAAATTATTTGACAGATAACAAAGTGCACACGCACTGTAAGATTCTGTAGCATTTTCAGAACAAATAAATAGAATGGCAAAAATAGCATTTTGACAAGTGACATGATTGCACATGCACTGCAGTTCAGAACATATCAGCATATGGCGAAATGTATATACAATGAGTAACAAATGACATAAAACATATCACGAAATCATAAAAGGCATACAGAATAAGCACAAATCATATTGAAAAATGAGAAAAGTGCACAGGCACTGAAGTTCAGCAGAAAACACATAAGTGCACATGCACTGAAAACTTTTGAACATTTTATAACAAATAAACGCAAGGGTAAAAAAATCATCAAATCACAAAAAGTATATACAATATAGATGACAAGAGTGCACATATACTGCACTTCAGAACAAATCGAAAAATGTCTTTAGTATTTTCACAATAAATAAACATAATGGCAAAAAATCATGTCGACAGGTGACATAAGTGTACTTGCACTGGAGTTCAACAAATCGAAAAGAAATGTATAGGCCATGAACATAAATGATGTTAGCTAAAATGATTTTCACTATTAGGATAGGAAAGGAAAGGATTGCATCATGGTTGTAGCACTTTAGTTTGCACACAGCTGCACTGAAAGTCCATATCTTTCCACAGAATCACAACACTAAGTGATACAATCTGCAGTTCCGTTCCCAGAAGTATTTATCAGCGTATCAAGACACTGAAACGTCGTAGTAATATTCCATGCTATTATTTGGCAGTACACCAGGTACACCAAACAGTGGGACCATAATAACGTCTTCATCGCTTACGGTGGTGGACAGCATGTCGTGTCAACACCACGCTCTTAAGAGGCACACCAACGTAGAATTAGTGCAAAAACCAAATATAGTGCTCCATGATAATGAGGATGGACAAGACAATGGATGTTACAATAATTTCAGGTAGTTAGGTCAGAAGGTGAAAGACATTAACTAACACACAAGTCTTGATTAGTGATTACATAAGTAGTTTGCGGCATCCATAGTCTAGTTATTGAACATTTCTGTACCATGTATTTTAGTATTACAGAATAATGTTCATAAAATTAAATTATTGCCATCATGGGTAGTCGTATTACAATAAACAGCGGCAGTCTTGGGCCAGTTACAAACCATATTACAGAATAATGTTCATAAAATTAAATTATTGCCATCATGGGTAGTCGTATTACAATAAACAGCGGCAATCTTTGTCCAGTTACAAATAATGTTCAGTATGACAGAATAATGTTCATCAGATGTCTTAATTACATTAATTATTGGCACTCAGTGGCCATTTACTAAAATCATTATTGAAAACAAGAGCTAATTAATGGCATAATTAATACATATTTCATTAAGTGACACTAATTATTGGCACTCAGTGGCCAGCAAGTATTGAATAGTATAAAACATTGTTCATCAATCAGTTAATTACAATCATAGCATTAATAATCATGGGCATAATAAGTAGTCTCATTACAATAAACAGTGGCAGTTATTAGCCAGTTACAAAATTACAATCATAGCATTAATAAGCATGGGCATAATAAGTAGTCTCATTACAATAAACAGTGGCAGTTATTAGCCAGTTACAAAATATTATTATTCTTTTTTTGTATATATATATTTTTTTGTATCATTAAGAAGTCATTATTCAAGTGACATACTATTCAGAGCTGATCAGTATTATCCAGAATTATCATAAACTAGTGACATTATGTGGGACTGGTAATACATTTTGTTTTTTTTTTTTTTTTGTGCTAGCAATGCATTGCTTTGGGTAATTATAAGGGAAAGCAAGAAGAAATAAGAGAAAAAATTGCTTCTAGGTTGTTCCTATAAATGAAAAATGTGTAACGTCATTCGTCAGCTGTACCAAGGTTGTGACACAAGGTAGTATATGTGATCACATGTGTAAATGATATACACAAATGGGTAAAAAAATTGCAAGTATTAGAACAGGTATAATAAGTAACAAGTTTAGTAAGTATCATGAAAAGCTTCTCCTGGACAAAATACAAAATGGATTATTGAGCTGAAAGAAGAAACGCAGACTATGCTGAAAAGTAGTGAACTTCGAATTAACGGGTAGTGAAATGTGTATAAAAAATGTGTTCCATAGCTGTCCTTTCCAAAACCTTCAGTCATCCTACTACGCAATATAACACCTGCTGTCAAAGCAAACTGCAACAAATACTTAAATAACTACATAGCATAAATACATAAACTTCAACATCATCCTCATCTGTAAAGAAAAACTTCATTATCCATATTATCATAACTTCACTATTATCATCACCTGTAAAGAAAAAACTTCATTATTCATAGTAGCATATTCTTCATCATTACTCTTCATCAGCATTAATTATCACCTGCAAAAATCACTTCATTATTCATTACACAACTATTCCTTATCTCTAGCATATTTCATCACTTAAAACTAAAATGTGTAGTTCTGTCTGACAGCTTGCATCAATCGCCTTGTATTCTGAAAGAAAAAATTAGTTAAGACTGCTATTCTGCGATGTGTATAGTATATTCTTGTTAATGCTTGTTAATTCTGATCCATTTACTCGTCCTCATAAAGGTTTTGTATCTTCTTTCATCTATTCCGTAGGTGAAATTCCCATTTCTGTTTAATTTATTTCCTTTACGCATCATTTCTTTCTGAAATTGATGAACAAAGATTAATGTCTTGCATTTAAATCATATACCCATTAGATAATGATTGGTTAATGGTGACACAATTAAGCATACAGCATAACATGACAGAAAACGTAATATGTCAAAAGCATAGACAGTGTCCAAAGGCAAAAACGTACAGAAAATATCACAATGCAGCAGCAAAAAAAAAAAAGAAAAATGTAAAATAGTCACGATGTTGAGATATCATAGGGCAAAAAATGTCAAAGTCAACTGGTGTGTTATACCTTAGCTATTTCATAATGTATACAAACAAAACAGGAAAACAATCATACACACAAAAAAAAATGAAAAATGTCCACAGTCTGATGTGTAACGACAAGAAAAGCGACCTGTTAACCTTACCTTGCCGGGCACTTGCCAAGAAAAAATACGATAGTCATCATCAGTAATTAGTCATATAATTATAATTGCATAAGTGGTCATAAAATGTGTAAGTTCATCTGAAAAATATGCACGGTCTGATGTGTAACGACAAGAAGAGCGACCTGCTAACCTTACCTTGCCGGGCACTTGCCAAGAAAAAATACGATAATCATCAATAAGTAGTCATGTGAATATAATTGCAGAAATGTTCATAAAAATTAGCAAATAGCATTACGGCGTGATAAATCATAAAGTATGTTCACTCAATAAAGGGTTTTATGTTTGACCAATGGTGGTTGCCTTTCGATTTCCTGGTTCTCAGAGTTTCGACGTGTACAACATTGGGGTGAGGAATACTGCGAATCCGATATGGACCTGCGTACAGAAGTTCAAATTTACTGCACTTACCTTTTAATTTGCTGGATAAATAGTGTGTACGTACTAATATCTTCTGTCCAACGTGAAAGTCTCGGCGTTTACAAACCTGTTTTTGCTGTCTTCTCCGCGCTCTGCGGCACGTTTGATGTTGTTCAGCGCAATGTCAATTATTTCGTGGTGTCTTAGTCGACGAGATGTCGGGAAGTTTACTAATTCTGTAATTTTGTTAGGTGGTTCAACGTTTTTCAGTATAACATACGGAGATAGCATAGTGGATTCGTTTGGAATGGAATTAATTACATCTTGGAATGAGTGTATGTGTGTGTCCCAATTAACATGTCTTTTGTGGCAGTATATTCTACACAGTTTACCAATTTCTTTCATTAAACGTTCACAAGGGTTCGAAGAAGCGTGGTACTTGGATATATAGATCGGAGAAATGTTTCTAGCTCGTAACATGCGTGTCCATATAGCAGATCGAAATTGTGATCCATTGTCAGAAATTACTTTCAACACATGTCCTACATGAAATAGAAAATGTTTTACAAATGCTTTCGAGACAGTTTTGGCAGTAGCTTTACGTAACGGAGTGAAGGTAACAAATTTTGAAGTGAGCTCAACAGCGACAAAGATGTAGCAAAAAACTCTGTTAGTTCTCGGAATTGGACCAAAAATGTCTACTGCAGCCATATGTCTTAATTTAACAGGTATAATGGGATATAATGGAGGAATGTGTGAAGTGGTGTCTGATTTAGCTTTCTGGCAAATTTTACATGACGCTAAAACTCGTCGTATACGTTTTTCCATGTTGGCAAAAAAACAGTTCTGTCTCAGTATAAGAAAACATTTTCTGGCTCCGTAATGTGCATAGCTTAAATGAGTGTACCAGATTAATTTGTTAACCAGTTCGTCAGGAATGCATAATAACCAATTGTTGCTGTCAGGATGAGAGCGGCGAAACAGAATGTCATTGCGTACAGTGTAGTGGTTCCTAATCGTAACATTATTCTTATCTTGCCAAAGGTGTTTAATTTCTTTCCACACATTGTCTTTGCTTTGCTCTCGTGCTATATCCTGTAGTGACGACGAAATAAAATTTTCAAATGCAACTTGCTGAATATACATGACGCTGAAATTTGCTTTGCAGAAGTTGGTTGCTACGTCTTGCTGATTGTTGCTGAGAGAACGCGATAGTGCGTCTGCTATAACATTTTGTGTGCCGGGAATGTGAACTATTGTAAAATTAAATTCCTGTAAATAAAGTTTCCATCTACTTAACCTGTCGTGAGTAAATTTAGCTGAAAGTAAAAATTGTATCGCTCTGTGGTCTGTGTAAACGGTCGTGTGTTTGCCGTAAAGAAAGTGTCGAAATCTCGTAAAAGCCCATACAACACATAACGTTTCCAGTTCTGTAACAGAATAATTTCGTTCAGCAGGTGACAAAATGCGGCTTGCAAACGCGATGTTTTTAATTACTGTAGATCCATCTTCTTCAATTTCCTGAAAAATGTGTACGCCTAAAGCTGTGTTGGAACTGTCGGTGGCAATGGAAAAATTTTTGGTAAGATCTGGGTGCGATAAAAGTGGAGCATTCAACAAAGCATGTTTCAGGTTCACCAATTCAGAATGTGCTTGCTTATCCCATCACCAAATAGTGTTTTTACCTGTTAATTGGCATAATCTAGGTGTATCTAAAGCAGAGTGATGAATAAATTTACGAAAAAAATTAATTAAACCCAAAAAACTACGTAGTTGTTTCTTTGTCGTAGGAACAGTAATGTCACGTAGAGCTTGAAGTTTTTCTGGATCAGGCGCAATGCCTTCTGCTGAAATTACGTGTCCAAGAAATTTTATAGAAGTTTTACCAAAACGTGATTTACTGAGATTAACTGTGAGTCCTTGTGCACGAAAAGTTTGCAACAGTTGTTCAAGAATCAGATTGTGTTCAGACCAGTTAGCTTCTGCGATAAGAATGTCGTCTACGTACGTCGTAATTCTGTCTTTAAGTTCTGTCGGAAGTATTGTGTTTAAACCGCGAATAAAAGCTGCAGAAGAAATAGTTAAGCCGAATGGTAATTTGCAAAATTGATAACAGTCACCAAAACAGAGAAAAGCTGTATATTTTCTGCAATTCGGATGAAGTTGAATTTGCCAAAATCCCGATTTCAAATCTAATGTAGAATAAATAGCAGTACCATGAAATTTCTGTAAAAGTTCCTCTAATGTCTGTGGTCGATCTATTTCATTAATAATAATGTCATTAATGTGACGTGAATCAAGTACAAGGCGAAGTGAGCCATCTTTTTTCTTAACAATATGCAGCGGGTTTATGTACGGACTAACTGCCGGTTCTATAATTGCTTGGTCGAGCATATCTTGCAATTCTTTTTTAACCTGTTCTCGGTGGATATATGGAATGGGATAATGCTTTGCTTTAAATGTGTCGTGCTGTTTGACTTGAAATTCATACATAAAGCCGGACATAGTACCGGGAATGTTGTCGAAAACTGGAGCTTGCTGTAAAAGAATTTTATGTAATTGCGTTCGTTCGTCGTCTGTATTTGCACTGCTTTGTTTAACTTTATCGGAAATCATCTGCATTACGTCGTACTCAGCTTCGTCTGGAGTATTATAGTTATGTACGTACGTGTCTGTGAACAATGCGGGATTACAGTCTATGTTACGTGTTGCGGAAATGACCTCTGTGCGGTTAATTGTTTGTTCTTCCGCAGATAAAGAATGCTGAAACTCTAAAGCTAATTGTACATTTTCGTCCTTCAACATTAAATAAGAATTTTGAAAATCGACCACTGCGTCGTGTTGTACCAGAAAGTTCATGCCTAAAATAACGTGTTGTCAATAAAGGAACAATCCAAAAATTTGAGTGAAAAGTATGACCTCCAATACAAAATGCGTCTGTAATTTAACGTCTACTCCTTTACTCGATACTGCTCCTTTCACTTTTGTTTTGCCTAATGATAATGTGGGATACGTATTCTCTTTGTTACACTCGTTAAAAGTTTCCTCATTAATGACTGACATAGGTGAGCCAGAATCAATTACTGCTGAAAATTTCGATGAACCTATTTTAATTTCGATGACAGGATGTGAAATGGTTTTCTGAACAACTGGTCTTTCCTGTAAAAGAGTGTCTCGGATGTCGTCGAAAGTAATAACATTTTCACGAACAACATTTTGCGTGTCAAAAGTAGTGCTTGTGTTATTGGAAGATGCGTCCTGTACTGTATCTAGTCAGATTCTATCTGACGTGTTATTATTATCAGGAGGATGTTGTGGCATTTCTACAATTTGAACAGTTCTATTACTTCTTCCAGACGTATTACGCTCTGGATGATACCTACTGTCGGGTTCATTCATAAGAATATGTTCTTGCGAATGATTTTGCTGTTGGTAAGATCGACTGTTATTATATGTACGTTGATAATTGTGCTCGTCATTTTTACGTCTGTCGTGATAGTCATTCCTATACGGTGCATTGCGATAGGAATTGAAATACTGTCTTCTCTGTACGTAGTTATTTCCTTGCTGCCGTGCGTCACTATTTGTTGGATCTGGGACTATACGTGCACGCGGCGAAACATTGTAGTTGGGTTGACCTTGTGCATTACATTGTTGGTTATGTATTCCAACCGGCTGACTTTCATGCTGTTGTGGTGGAAAACGTCTATTGTTACTAAAAGGTGGTTCCTGTTGCTGAAAGTTTTGATGATGTTGATAATGAGAATTTTGTCTGCTGTTAAAGTTCTGGTAGTTGTCGTTCCTAAAGCGTCTGTTATTTTTCCTATTGAAATTACGTCCCTGATCATAATTACTGTAAGTTTGTTGACCTTGGTTATTATACGAAAAGTTTTTATTTACAAAAGAATAATCAGATTGTTGTACTTCCAAGAGCTGTAACAGATCTCTGAATGCTGAAATATTTTCCTTTTGCTGACCCGTTAGAAGTGAAACTCTTAATGACCGTGGTAACTTAGAAATGCATAATTGTATAAGTGCAGATTCACTATAAGGTTCACTTAAATACTGGTTCTGTTGGACCATGTGCTCAAAAAATTACGTGACACTGGAAAAATTTGTGTTCTCATAATTTGGTAAGCTAATTAACTGATCTTTAATTCCGCGCTGTGTCGTCTTCGACCAATACGCAGATAGAAAGGCATTCTGAAACTCTTCTACTGAATAGCATTGTCTCGCGATCGGTCTCATACGAGTTGCCGGTTCGCCTTCCAAAAAGCTGCAAATAAATTCAAGCTTGTGTGTTACGGCCCAAGTCGGTGGAAAAGCAAAGCTAAACTGTTGTATCCAATCTAGTGGGTGAATCTGTGTTCTGTCGTTTTTAAACACTTTAAATTTTCTTACTGACAGAAAATGTTTGTAATCGAAATTATCATCTCTGTATGATGGAACAGGTTCAGTATTGTAAGAGAATCTATTGAACTGTGGTTGTTCGGAATCTAAGTCCCGTACACTCTGTAGATTACTCAAATTACACGCGCTGCGTGAGTCTGGCAAATGTTCGAAAAGTGGCGTCTGCTGTGATGTGTTATTAATTGAAATGTTTTTCATCTCTGTTACCTCCTGCTGTAAACTTGACAATTTTCTACGCAAGGTGTTATTAGATGAATCGATCTCATTAATTGTCTGCTGCAAATTTTGAAATTCAGGTGTTTGGTTACATGAAACCGGTGAAGTATCATCTGATTTGCTGTCATTACTACTTTCGATAGCATCAATGCGACTGGCCAATTCATCATATTTTTCAGTCAGTATTTTTGCCTGATCATCGGTTTTAGTGTCAGTGGCATTAATCTGGTTTTGCAATTTACGTGTAGTTTCGTTCAGTTTTCTAACGTCAGCTTTGACGACATCGGAATCCTGTGTTAGTTCTAATTGTTCGAGTCTGTCGGTCACTGTTTGAATATCTATTGTGTGTATATCTGTTTTTGATTTAAGATCCGAAATTTCGTCACGTAATTCTGTGTTCGACTGTTTGAATGTATTAATTTCGTCGGACACTGTGGCAATATTATTGTCTACATATGTTTTTGCCTTCGCAAACATTTTACGTTTGTCTTCTTGTCTCTGAGCAGTGATTGTTTCCATTACTTGACGTTTTACTTTATTTTGATCATCAATAAATTTGCGGAAACGCGTATCACTGTTCTGTATGTGAAGACTAAGACGTTCGTTAATCTGTGTGTTCTGTTGTTCGAATTTCGCATCAATCTTTTCATCCATTGTGCGCGAAAGTTCTACCGTCATTGCTTTAAACTCGTCGCGTAATTGTGTAGCTTTTTCAGAGCATTGTTTAGCGACTCCACTAATTTCGTCTCTGAGTGTTTCTGTTGCAGCTGTTTGCATTTCCCTTAATTCCAGAGCAACAGACCTAATTTCTTCGCTACTTTTTCTTGAACAAGCCTCAATTTCCTCGCGTAACTGTTCCTTAGTGTCATGACACTGCGCGGCAACGGCTCTAATCTGTTCACTAAGCTGCCTGGAATTGTTGTCTAATTTTTCATTTAGCTTGTCTTGTTTTTCGTTCTGTTGTTTGTTCTGTTCTCTAAGTTGTCTGAAATCTTCACTCTGTTGTCTGGAAATTACGCTAAATTCGTTCTTAAACTGTAGCATTACTGCCATAAATTGCTCCAAACCAAAAGTAGCTGCTGCATTCTCAGTGCTCTGTGATGGGGTACATGCAATTGTCACGTTCTGTGTGACCATTTGGTCATTCTGTACTTTACAAAAAGGTTTATCAGTCGGATGTACACTGTCAGGCATTATTTCGGAATTTAATAAATCCGTCGTACTTTGTGTATCCTGTTCATATTCATTAGACAAATTTGTGTGTTCATCACGTAAATTTAGTAAACCGGTTGTGTTAGGCTGGGCAGCGCTCATTACAATAGAGCGTCCCGCGTCATCGATTGTCGTCAAATCAACAGAGGACATAACCGAGTTCGTTTGTTCATCATTAAGACAAAAGTCATCGTTAGTGGTTGGAACGCACTGACTGTTAGTGAACACAGCATTGTCATCACTACTCTGCGCGTCACAATTGCTATCGGTCATGTTGTTTAAGTCAGTAATTTCATTCAAAATACCTCGCGATACACTATTCACAGTTTTTCGCGGCATTTTTACAATAATCAAAATTATTCACAAAACAAATAAGCACAATGCAAAAGCAACAAACAAAATACAACAGAGCAACGAATTGCCGATGATCTAAGGAAAGAAAAGTCACAAATTAGTAAAAGCGTTGCGCCAAATTATAATTATATTTAAGCAAATAAGAGCAGATATCTGACTGTTTTTCAAAAGATTCTCACGAAATACGATCCTGGACTGGGTGTCGCCAAGTGTAACCTCCCCACAAAATTGAAAGTCTAATCTTACTCAAATGGAAATGGACCTAGAGCTAAGTGTAAGCTCCACAGACAAATTTAATGACAAAGACAATTAAATAAAATTAGCTATCTGACCCAAGTATAAGTTTCTCACAAAATGAAAGTCAATTCAGTGATCATAAAATCTCAGTGACAATAAAAATGCAAATAGACCGAAATGTCAGTCTTTGGCCCTGTGCAAAAATCAGAATTAATTTCTTACCTCAGTATAACTGCATGTCAAAGTTCTGCTCTTATTGTTGGCCGTGGCTTGGAGGAAATGCATTGCAAGTATTAATTTTTTTTAATAAAAAAAGGGGGGGAGATAAAGAAAAGACAGGACACACTTTACTGTCTACAATAAATCATACAATCACCGTTGATCTTTATTTTACAATTGCCATTGCCGACTTTCGCCCATAAAAAGAGGTACTCATCAGCATTTAACTTCTTCTTCCTTCTTGTAGTCTTGTATTCACTTTTTGTTTTTGTGGCCGTTCTGCTCTTGGTTGCGCGCTAGGCGGGTGACCTTGAATGGGACTTAGCCGCTGGACGAGGCTGCCGGGCAACACGGGCCCTAGTTCTACTAGGCCCGTGTTGCAGAATAATTGGCTTCCGGTCGGGCTGATAAGGCGCGCTGGCGCTGTGCGAGCGCGTGGCGACCGGAAGTTGCGGTTGCGATAAGCGCTACTGGGGTCCAGCTGCGCCACAGCACGGAGCGTCATTAGCTCTGCGAACGTCGAGGAGTGCGGACGCATAGCTTCATACTTTCCGTCACGGTCCTCTTCAGTGGCCACTTGTCCTGATCACTCACACACACTTTAGGCAGCGTTGTGACTTAGCGGATGATGTTTTTCCACTTTCCTTCTATTTTATATAAACCTTAGATTCGGTGCCTCTTGAGACGCCAAACATTTCGCTGTCTTAGTTACGTTAGCATCCGAGCACCAACGGTTTATCCACTCTCGAAGTCACTTGGGTCCGACATGTTGCGCTCACAAATACGTAGAACACTATTCTGGCCACGAGTGACACTTTCAACGTATTGAGGAGACTGAGAGGTGCCGCTCGTGGTCTAATACAGCAGCGCAGCAGACAGACGGCTAGCATCTGCATTTATGTTGAAGTACGCATTTCTCGCAGTGTTTTCCGTAGTTTTACATAACATCTCTAAGTCTCTGTTTGCCGTGACTTACGAGGGAACTTAGAAAATTAACTTAGACGAGTCGTCCCAAGCGAAGACCACTGCACATGAAAAGTTGCGCATTGTCCGAAAAAAGTAGCTACAAAGTTATACAGGGTGTTACAAAAAGGTACGGACAAACTTTCAGGAAACATTCCTCACACACAAAGAAAGAAAATATGTTAAGTGGGCCGGCCGCGGTGGTCTCGCGGTTCTAGGCGCGCAGTCCGGAACCGTGCGACTGCTACGGTCGCAGGTTCGAATCCTGCCTCGGCCATGGCTGTGTGTGATGTCCTTAGGTTAGTTAGGTTTAAGTAGTTCTAAGTTCTAGGGGACTGATGACCACAGCAGTTGAGTCCCATAGTGCTCAGAGCCATTATGTTAAGTGGACATGTGTCCGGAAATGCTTACTTTCCATGTTAGAGCTCATTTTATTACTTCTCTTCAAATCACATTAATCATGGAATGGAAACACACAGCAACAGAACGTACCAGCGTGACTTCAAACACTTTGTTACAAGAAATGTTCAAAATGTCCTCTGTTAGCGAGGATACATGCATCCACCCTCCATCGCATGGAATCCCTGATGCGCTGATGCAGCCCTGGAGAATGGTGTATTGTATCACAGCCGTCCACAATACGAGCACGAAGAGTCTCTACATTTGTTACCGGAGTTGTGTAGACAAGAGCTTTCAAATGCCCCCATAAATGAAAGTCAAGAGGGTTGAGGTCAGGAGAGCTTGGAGGCCATGGAATTGGTCTGCCTCTACCAATCCATCGGTCACCGAATCTGTTGTTGAGAAGCGTACGAACACTTCGACTGAAATGTGGAGGAGCTCCATCGTGCATGAACCACATGTTGTGTCGTACTTGTAAAGGCACATGTTCTAGCAGCACAGGTAGAGTATCCCGTATGAAATCATGATAACGTGCTCCATTGAGCGTAGGTGGACGAAACTAAAATGAACACTAACATGGAAATTAAGCGTTTCCGGACACATGTCCACATAACATCTTTTCTTTATTTGTGTGTGAGGAATGTTTCCTGAAAGTTTGGCCGTACCTTTTTGTAACGCCCTGTGTACATAACTTAGCTTAAACTGCTTAGGATTTGCTGATGATCTTGCTCTCCTAGCCAACACCGTTCAAGAAGCCAGGCAACAAGTGAAATCACTACAAGAAACAGCAGAGAAACTAGGCCTTAGAATATCATTTGAAAAAACGGATATTATGCTAACTGATCCACCACTTGCAAACAAAATTACAATAGGAGAACAGGAAATCAAAATTGTTGATAAATTTAAATGTTTAGGCGAAATAATAACATACAATCTAAATGAGAAGCCATCATGGCAGAATAGAATAAAAAAAACTGAACTACGCAAATTACTTTACCAAAACTACATACAACAAAAAGCCTATCTGTAGATACAAAATTAAAACACTATAAAATACACAACCAGAAATAACGTATGCAGCTGAAACTATCTTCAAAACAACTAATACAGCAGAAATTGACAGAATACTACAAATAGAAAGAAGAATAATTAGGACATGTATAAATAAACAGTATAAAGTAAATGGACATTGGAGAATAGCATCAAATGAAACAGTATATAAGAAAATAGAACCAGTCATGAGCACCCAGGAAGAAACGCATCTCAATCGCTGGACATCTGATGAGAACTCCAGAAAACAGATTTAGTAAAAAAATAATACGAAAAATAAACTAGCAAGAGCGACATTAAATGGGTCACAGAAATTAAGGAAAATATAAAAGAACTCCAAATTACAGTAGATGACCTAAAAAACAAGACAAAGAAAACCAGAATACTGCAAGACCCGCAAACCAGACTACAAATGAAAATCAGTAAAAGGAGTACAGGAAGAGTGGTCTCAGATGAAGAAAGAAAGAAAATATCTGAAAGAATGAAGAAATATTGGGTAGACAGAAGAGCAAAACACCTTTCATATAAGAATAGACTCTAATAATTATATTACCTAAATATCATATTAAGTTATTGTTGAGCCAAATTGTATCCCTATGTAACAACTTGTTTACAACTTTGTATTTTTTACTAGAGCGGTCCAATGAAGGCCATAAAATAAATAATAATAACAATAATAATAATAATAATAATAATAATAAATATAACTGTACATAGCTCAGGATATTTGACATCATAAATACTGAAATTCCTGGAAAGGCAGTTTTGCTTTTTTAAAAAATAGAGTGCATATACTCAGAATATGCTCATCCAGTGTTAAATAATGAGAGCAATCTGCCACTTCCAACGAACTTTAAACATAGTTCAAAACTGTTCTAATTTTTTTCCTCACTTACATGCTTGATCTCAAGTATTCAGTGCTATATTAATCAGAATTTTATAGCAGTTTCTTTCAGGGGAGCTCCATTCTTTAAAGAATCAGTGGTTACTGGTACTACTCAAGGCACATTAGAGCATACGTCGTACCAGTGCTAACGATTACCTCCATGCGTCTGGATGTGCCCAAATCTTCTTTACCTTAGTCGGCCTGCTTAGCTGAGTAGTGACACGTTTGCCTATCACGCAGTGGGCCCGGGTTCGATTCCCGGCTGGGTTAGAGGGATTCGGAATTGTGCTGTCCTCATCACCAACGACGCATACGTCACCCAATGTGGCGTCAGCTGAAATAAGACTTGCATCAGACAGCCGAGCTCCCCCGGAAGGAAGCTCTCGCCCAACAATGCCACACGATCATTTCATTTCATTTTCTCTTATTCTCACTACCCCAGTGCAGAATGTTACTTACGAACTCAATAAAGTGTTTTTCTTTCCAAGCACCAATTTCATTGAAAATGAAGAACTGATGACTTTAATATTCATAAGAAAAAGAGGCGCGCTGACGTTTAGGCAACACTGTCAGATCTCGTATGAAGCGTGTTCTCTCTGTTGACGACCCCTTACTCATATCTGATCGTCGTAAAGAAAATTGCTTTAGGAGGAATGATATTTTAGTCGATATGGAGATCTCTTTCTTTCTTTGGGCCTTGACTCGCGGCCTTGTTATTACGGATCTGGCAGTGTTAGTTGCAGAGGGTGGCCGGATGCCCTTCCTGCCGACACCCCGAACCCCGCGGAAAGTAAGTAGTGTACCCCAGCTGCCTGCGTCTAGTGTAAGCCATAAAATAGTGCGAACTTGTTCAAGTGTCTGTGAGTCTTATAACTGAGACGGAATGTGGGGACCAGACCGGTATTCACCTAGCGGTATGTGGAAAACCGAAGAAAAACCACATCCAGGCTGGCCGGCATACCGGCCCTCGTCATTAATCCGCCGAGCGGAATCGATCGGCGGCAAGCGCGCCTACCCGAGTCCAGGAAGCAACATATTAGCGCTGTCGGTTACTCTGGCGGGTCGATAT
Organism: Schistocerca nitens; assembly: GCF_023898315.1. NCBI lineage: Eukaryota > Metazoa > Arthropoda > Insecta > Orthoptera > Acrididae > Schistocerca > Schistocerca nitens. Next base: position 157,664,017 of record NC_064622.1, on the reverse strand, counting down.
GGAGATTACAGTGATCGATTATTCTGAAAATAATTTACTTTCCGACACAGTCACACTGACCTTCTCTGCACTTGTTCAGTGTCTCCTGTTTAAGCCTGTTTGGTATGAGGATGAATATCAGGTTTGCTTGAAACGCACGTTGTAACGGTCGTCAGCGTTAATTACCTTTGAGATTGGACATCATGAACTGAGTACGTCAAAAATGCCTTTAAGACGACAAAGACGTCATTTCAACACCTCACTGACTTTGAACGAGGTCGTGTAATAGGGCAACGAGAAGCTGGATGTTTCTTCTGCGATATTGCAGGGAGACTTGAAGAGAATGTAGCCATTATAGATGACTGTTAGCAGCGGTGGTCACGGGAAGGTACGGTCGCAACAAGACCGGGCTTCGGGCGGCCGCGTGGCACTGCCAAGAGAGAAGACCATCGTGTTCAGTGTATAGATGTGGCGCATCGTACTGCAACCGCAGCAGCAATTTGAGCAGCAGTTGGCACCACACTGACACAACGAACATTTACAAACTGGTGACTTCAAGGTGAGCTCCGAGCCAGACACCTTGTAGCGTGCATTCCAGTGACTCCAAACCATCACCATTTGCGACTTCAGTGGAGTCAAGCGAGAGCTCGTTGGAGGGCAGAGTGGAGGCCTATTGTGTTTTCTGATGAACGCTGGTTCTACCTCGGTGCCAGTGATGGCTGTGTATTGGTTAGGAGAAGGCCAGTTGAGGGCCTGTAACCAATCTGTCTGTGTGCTACACACACTGGCCAGCTGAAGTAACAGTCTGGGGTGCGATTTCGTACGACAGCAGGAGCACTCTCTTGGTTATACCACGCACCCTGATTGAAAATCTGTACTTTGGTGATTCGACCTGTTGTGCTGCAATTCAAACAGCATTCCAGGGGTGTTCTCCAACAGGATAACGCTGGCCCACATACCGCTGTTATAACCCAACATGCTCTACGACGACATGTTGGCTTGGCCTGCTCGATCAGCAGAGCCAATCGAACACATATGAAACATCATGGGAGTACAACTTCAGTGTCATCTACGAACAGTATTAACCGTCCCTGTATCGACCGATCAAGTGCAACGAGCATGGAACTGCATCTCAAAAACCTACATCCGACACCTGTAAAACACAATGTATGGACGTTTGCATTCTTGCATTCAAGACTATGGTGGCTACACGGGTTATTAATGAACTTACCTCGCGCTTACGTTAACCTTTGATTTACAGTATTAATCACTTAAATATGTTACCTAAACAAATGTGTTCCCGAAATGTCATTACTCCCCATTAATTATTTATTAATGTTGCATAAAATAACTGTTAAACCAGTAACGGGTAACTGACCGTCAAAGGGGGATGGTAAAGACAGAACTAACATACAGAAGAAGAGAGAGAGGGAAGTGGAGAGAAAAATCTTGGAAAAGCATCACATTCATAGCGCAATACAGTGCACCAAACGACGTGGTTTTTTTGCGCCAGTACTACATTGGAGGTAGTCATTAGGATGAGTCAATAGGAATAGAGAAATATTCTAGTGACAATACTGTCCGCAAATGGGGAGAACAGTGACATATGCGACTTTGAGAAAAGGGCTGACTGTTATGGCGCAGTGTTTAGGAATGAGTTCTCAGAAACAGCGAAGCTAGTCGTCTGTTCGTGTTCTATTGTCGATAGCATGTATGAAATGTGGTTTAATGACGGTGAAACCACAAGTAGGCAATAAGGTTTTGGACTGCCAGATTTATAACAAAACGTGGGGTAGGGGGCTTGTTCACTCAGCAATTGCGGATCTGACGGCAGAGTACAATGCTGGTGAACGCACAAGTGCTTTACCGCTCAAACGCATGTTGTTGAACCCGGTGTTGCGGCGAAGCAGAACTATGTATTATAATATCTTTGACTCTTTTCAGAATATGTAGTTTTTTTGTATTTGCCTGTGGTAGGGGAGAAGACATGGTTCTACTCTACCTTAGCATTCAATATCATCTATCACCATCTTTATATCAGTTTGGGCACTGTTGATAAACTTCTTCTCTTCTGCTGTCTTCTCCTCAGCAGGGACATGGGCATCGGGGAGAATGTAGTTAAAGAATTTCCCCTTCATTGGCTTATAATACATCCTTAGACTTATGGCTTTATATCCTGTCACTTGTTGTTCTGTACTTGATTATAAATCTTGACTATAAATCCCACATGAAGTATGCGTTCACTACTGTAGCCGCTGTAATAAACAGTACACTTCTGTTTGTGGAACATACTCTGTCCAATCCATCTTACCTCTTGCAAGACCATGATATCCACTTTGTTGTTTCATTATTCCTATCAGGCTTCCGAAGCCTCCAATTCCGTATAATATCTCTACATACATTACATGATGCAATTCTCCTATCCTTTGAAACTTTTCCATGTCTTTCCCTTAGGGTCCATCCGCCTACATTTCCTTGAGCTTTCATAATAACACGTTTTCCAGATATG